>NW_027413960.1:6625217-6975112 GCF_048773025.1 Camelus bactrianus
TAGCTTTAAATCTACTCAAGTAAACATGCAGAGAAATCATGGTAAGTGCTTGAGATTTAGCCTTGCTGTTTAGGTGAGATAAAGGAATTCTTCTACACTTGTTCCATTTTGGAAACAGATGTGAGTGGAAGCCAACTTTCACCTAGGTTTTTGAGAACCCAGTTTCTGGCCTTGGGGAATTATGGTACTTACTTGTATAAGGTGAGGCACAAGCTCCAGTTGGCTTTTCCATTCCAAAGAGCTTTTACTTGAAACCGGCTTTCAGAATCATGCTGAGAAATCACAGTTCGTGTTTCTATATGTCACTCCACCTTTTATGCTGTATGAAAGAACTCCACACCACATGCTCAATTTTTAGATAATTTATGAGTTTGGAAGCTGTCCTTCAACTAGCTAATTGGGAACCCACAATTTCTGGGGTAGGGAAACTATGCTACATACATATCTATGGGGATGCACTAGTACCGAAACGGTTTTTCACTGCAAACCGTGTTTACTTGCAACCGGCTCTGAAAAACACACTGAGAAATCAGAGTAAGTGTTTCTGTATGTCACTTAACCATCAATGCTGGACGAAAGAACGCCTCTCTACATGATAACTTCTGACATTTGAATGTGTGTTGGAGGTGTCCTTCACCTTACTTGTTGGAAACCCAGAGTTTCTGGTCTAGGGGAACTACGCTACTTACATATCTAACCGGAGGCAGTCGCTCCAACGCTGTTTTCCTAAGCAAACCACTTTTACTTTGAAACCAGCGTTAGTAAACACGCTGAGAAATCAGAGAATGTGTTTCTACATGTCACTCTGCCTTTTATGATGGATGAAAGAACGCCACTCCAAATGCTCTATTTTCAAATCTGTATATGTATGGAAGCCGTCTTTCACCTATTTGTTGGGAACCATAGTTTCAGGACTAGGGGAACTATGCTGCTTTCTTATATTTGGGGACGTCCTAGCACCAACTCGCATTTCCACTGCAAACCACTTTACTTGAAACCGGCTTTGAGAAACATGCTGAGAAATCAGAGATAGTGTTTCAGTATGTCACTTAACCTTCAATGCAGGATGAAAGAACGCCTCTCCACATGCTCACTTATGACAGCTGGATGAGTGCTGGAGACGTCCTTCACTTAAAATGTTGGAAAACAAGAGTTTCTGGTCTAGGGGTACTACGCTGCTTACATATCTAAAGGGAGGCACTCGCTCCAATGCAGTTTTCCACACAAACAGCTTTTACTTTTAAATCGGAGTTAGTAAACATGCTGAGAAATCAGAGAATGTGTTTCTAGATGTCACTCTGCCTTTTATGCTGGGTGAAATAAGGCCTCTACACATGCTCTATTTTCAATTCTGTATATGTATGGAAGCCGTCCTTCACCTAGCTCATTGGGAACCAACAGTTTCTGGGCTAGGGAAACAATGCTGCTTTCATATATATGCGAATGAACTAGCATCAACTCTCATTTCCACTGCAAGACGTTTTTACTTGAAACGGATTTCAGAAACATGCTAAGAAATCAGAATGAGTGTTTCAGTATGTCACTTAACCTTCAATGGTGGAAGAAGGAACGCCTCGCAACATGCTCACTTCTGACATCTAAATGTGAGTTGGAGCCATTCTTCACATAACTTCTTCGAGAACAAGGGTTTCTGGTCTAGGGGAACTACGCTGCTTACATATCTAAGCAGAGGCTCTCGCTCCAAAGCGGTTTTCCACAGCAAACTACTCTTCCTTAGAAACTGGCATTAGGAAACATGCTGAGAATTCAGAGTAAGTATTTCTGTATGTCACTTAACCTTCAATGCTGGATGAAAGAACGCCTTTCCACAAGATCACTTCTGACATTTGAATTTGTGTTGGAGACGTCCTTCTCCTAACATGTTGGAAAACCAGAGCTTCTGGAAAACGGGAACTACCCAATTTACATATCAAAGCTGAGGAAGTCGATTCAAAGCAGTTTACCAAAGCAAAGTGATTTTTCTTTCAAACCAGCATTTCACAGTAAACATAAAAGGCACAGTGAAATGTACAAACACGTTCTCTGATTTCTCAGTATGTTTCTTAAACCCGGTTTCAAGTAAAAGCGGTTTTCAGTGAAAAACTGAGTTCGTGCTAGTACGTCCCCATATATATGAAAGCAGCGAAGTTTACCTTGGACTGAAAATCTGGGTTTCCAACAAGCTAGGTGAAAGATGGCTTCCACTCTCCTATATTCCTGAAAATTGAGCATGTGGAGAGGCGTTCCTTCATCCAGCATAAAAGGCAAAGGGACTTCTAGACACACATTCTCTGATTTCTGAGCATGTTTCTTACGCCGGTTTCAATGTAAAAGCGGTTTGATCTGGAAAACGAAGTTGGAGCGAGAGCCTCCCCTTACATATGTAAGTAGTGTAGTTCCCCTATACAAGAAACTCTGGGGTTCCAACAAGTTAGGTGAAGGACGGCTCCAAGAGAAATTCAGATGTCAAAAGTGAGCTTGTGGAGAGGCTTCTTTCATCCAGCCTTGAAGGTTAAGTTATATACAGAAACAAGTACTCTGATTTCTCAGCATGTTTCTCAAAGCCGGTTTCAAGTAAAAGCCGATTGCAGTGAAAAATCGAGTTCGTGCTAGTACATCCCCATATATTGGAAAGCTGCGTAGTTTACCTTGGACTGAAACACTGGGTTTCCAAAAAGCTAGGTGAAGAACGGCTTTCACACTCGTACAGATCTGATAATTGAGCATGTTGAGAGGCGTTCCTTCATGCAGCATAAAAGGCAGAGGTATTCTAGACACAAATTCTCTGATTTCTAAGCATGTTTCCTAACGCCTTTTTCAATGTAAAACCAGTTTGCTGTGGAAAACCACGTTGGAGCGAGTGTCTCCCCTTATATATGTAAGTAGCGTAGTTCCCCTATATCAGAAACTCTGGATTTCCAACAAGATAGCTGAAGGACGGCTCCAACGCAAACTCAGATGTCAGAATTGAGCTTGTGGAGAGGCGTTCTTTCATCCAGCATTGAAGGTTAAGGGACATACAGAAATAATTACTCTTATTTCTTAGCATGTTTCTCAAAGCCGATTTCAAGTAAAGGCGATTTGCAGTTTAAAATTGAGTTCGTACTATTACATCCCGATATATATGGAAGCAGCTTAGTTTACCTTGGATTGAAACTCTGGGTTTCCAACAAGCTAGGTGAATTACAGCTTCCAAACTCATAGAGTTATGAAAATTGAGCATGTTGAGAGGAGTTCCTTTATGCAGAATAAAATGCAGAGGTATTACAGACACACATTCTCTAAGATTGCACCATGTTTCCTAACGCCGTTTTCAATGTAAAAGGGATTTAGTGTGGAAAACCACGTTGGAGTGAGCGCCTGCCCTTAGATACGTAAGTAGCTTAGTTCCCCTATAACAGAACCTCTGGTTTTCAAAGAAGTTAGGTGAAGGTCGTCTCCAAAACAAATTCAGATGTCAGAAGTAAGCCTGTGGAGAGGAGTTTTTTCATCCAGCATTGAAGCTAAAGTGATAAACAGAAACAGATACTCTGAGTTGTCAGCATGTTTTTCAAAGCCGGTTTCAAATAAAAGCAGTTTGCAGTATAAAACCGAGTCCGTGCTAGAAAGTTCCTATATATATGAAAGAAACATAATTTCCATTGGACTGAAACTCTGGGTTTTCAACAAGGTAGGTGAAGGATGGCTTCAACACTCATTCAGTTCTGAATATTGAGAATGTGGAGAGACATTCATTTTGTCTAGCATAAAGGGAATGGTTTGCAGGAGAAACACCTACACTGGATTCTCACTATGCTTCCTCGTGCTGTTGAAGTTCATGCAGTTTTCATTGTAATTACGAGTTGTAACTGGTATCTCCACATTTATACAAATGTAGTGAATTTACCCACTCATAAGAAACTGTGTGTTCCCAACAAGAAATTTGACTGAAGGCTTTCACACACACTTAACACTCAGAATTGTGCAAGTGGAGAGAAGTTCGTTCATCTATAAAAAGGAAAAGGGTTGAAATAGAAACACTTACCCTGGACTCACAGTATGATTCAGAGTGCCGCATTGAAGTTCACGCAGTTTTCACTGTAAAAGCGAGTTGGAGCAAATACCTCCCCATATATATGCATGTAGTGTATTTACCCACTAAAAAGAAACACTTTTACCAACAAGTAAGGTTTCTGATCCCATGCACAAATATTTATCTGTCAGAAGTGAGAATGAGAAGAGAAGATCTATCATCCAGTATAAATGGAATGGACTGTAGTAGAAAAAATTACTCTGGTTTCTCAGTATCTTATACTAGATCCGGGTAAATTTCATGAAGTTTTTCTGTAAAGCTGAGTTGGAGCTAGTAATCCCCATATATATGTATGTAGGGCAGTTTCCAATAGGAAAAAAAATGTGTTCCCAGAAACCTAGAAGATTGAAGACTCCCCACACACTTAACACTCACTATTCAACATATAGAGAGACATTCGTTCATCTAGCAAAAGGGAGTGGGTTCAGCAGAAAGACTTATAATGGATTATTAGTCTGTTTCCTACTGCCGGTTTGAAGTTCATGAGGCTTTCAGAGCAAAACTGAGTAGGAGCTAGTACATCCCAAAAATATATATATGTAGTGTTGTTTCCAACAGGAAAGAAATTTGTGTTCCCAGGAAGATAGGTGAAAGGCGGCTTTCATGGACAATTATTCCTCAGAAATGAGCTTGAGGAGAGATGTTCGATCATATAGCATAAAGGTAATGATTGCAGTTGAAACAATTATTCTGTTTTCTCAGTATTTTTCCTACTTTCGGTCTGAAGTTCATGCAGATATCATTGTAAATCAAAATGGCAGATAGTACCTCCCCATATAAATGAATGTAGGGATTTCAGGAACTAAAAAGAAACATAAAGTTCCAAAGGAGCTAGGTGAAGTAGGTCTTTCACACACATTTATCTCTCAGAAATGACCATGAGGAGAGACATTCGTTCATCTAGCACAAAGAGAAGGGGATGCAGGAGAAACATTACTCCGGATTCTCAGACTATTAACTAGTGCAGGAATGAAGTTCCTGCAGTTTTCACAGTAAAACCGAGTTGGAGCTAGTACCTCCCCATACATATGTATGGAGTGTAGTTTCCAACTGAAAAGAAACTTTGTGTTCCAAACAAGGTAGGTGAAGGACGCCTTTAACAGACACTTATCACTCAGAACTGAGCATGTGGAGAGACGTTCGATCATCTAGCACAAAGGGAACTGGTTGTAGGAGAAAGTTTTACTCTGGTTTCTCAGTCTGTTTCCTAGTGCATGATTGAAGATCCTGCAGTTTTCACTGTAAAAACGAGTTGGAACTAGTACCTACCCATTTATATGTATGGTGTGTAGATTGCAAATTAAAAGAAACTTTGTGTTCCCAACATGCAAAATGAAGGACAACTTTCACACTAAATTATCTCTCAGAACTGAGCATATGGAGAGACGTTCGTTCATCTAGCACAAAGGGAAAGGGTTGCAGGAGAAATTATTACTCTGTTTTCCCAGTCTGTTTCTAAGTGCTGGTTTGAAGATCATACTGTATACAATGCAAAACAGGCTTGGAGTTCTTACCAACCCATATTCATTTATGGAGTGTAGTTTGCAACGGAAAAGAATATTTGTGATCCCAAGAAACTATGTGAAGCAAGGTTTTCACACACAATTATCTCTCAGAACTGAGCATGTTCAGAGAATTTCGGTCATGAGGCACAAAGAGAATGTGTTGCAAGAGAAATTTTACTCTGGTTTCTCTGTCTGTTTCCTAGTGCCGGTTTGAACTTCCTGTAGTTTTCACTTTAAAATAGAGTTGGAGCTATTACCTCCCCATATATATGTATGGAGTGTAGTTTTCAACTGAAAAGAAAATTTGTGTTCCCAACAAGCTAGGTGAATGTCGGCATTCACACACAATTATTTCTCAAAATTGAGGATATGGAGAGACGTTCGTTCATCTAGCAAAAAGGGAAAGATTTGCAGGAGAAATTTTTATTCTACTCTCTGTCTGTTTCCTAGTGCCGGTTTGAAGTTCCTGCAGTTTTCCCTGTAAAACAGAGTTGGAGCTACTACATCCCCATATATATGTATGGAGTGTACTTTGGAACTGAAAAGAAACTTTGTGTTCCCAACAAGCAAGTTGAAGGAAGGCTTTCACACACACTTATCTCTGAGAACTGAGCATGTGGAGAGACGTTCCCTCATCTAGCTTAAAGGGAACGGGTTGCAGGGGAAACTTTTAATTTTGTTCTCTGTCTGTTTAAAGGTGCCGGTTTGAATTTCCTGCAGTTTTACCTTTAAAACCGAGTTGGAGCTATTAACTCCCCTTATATATGGAGTGTAATTTTCAAATGAAAAGAAACTATGTGTTCAAAACAAGCTAGGTGAATTTCGGCTTCAACACACAATTATCTTCAGAACTGAGCAAGTGGAGAGGCTTTCGTTCATCTTGTACAAAGGGAACGTGTTGCAGGAGAAATATTTATTCTAGTTTCTCAGTCTCTTTCCTATTAACGGTTTGAAATTCCTGCATTTTTCACTGTAAAATAGAGTTGGAGCTACTACTTCCCCATATATATTTATGGATTGTTGTTTGCAAATGAAAAGAAACTTTGTGTTCCCAACAAGCTTGGTGAAGGACGGCTTTCACACATACTTATCTCTCAGATCTGAGCATGTGGAGAGACTTTCATTCATCTAGCACAAAGGGAACGGGCTGCAGGAGAAACTTTTACTCAGGTCTCTGTCTGTTTCCTAGTGCCGGTTTGAAGTTCCCGCAGATTTCACTTTAATACCGAGTTGGACCTAATAGCTCTCCATATATTTTATGGGATGTAGTTTGCAAATGATAAGAAACTATGTGCTTCAAACAAGCTAGGTTAAGGACGGCTTTCACACACTCTTAACTGTCAGAACTGAGCATGTGGGGAGACGTTCATTCATGTAGCACAAATGGAACTTGTTGCAGTAGAAATTTTACTCTGGTTTCTCAGTATGTTTCCTAGAGCTGGTATGAAGTTCCTGCAGTTTTCACTGTAAAACTGAGTTGTAGCTAATCCCTAACCTTATATATGTATGGAGTGTAATTTGCAACTGAAAAGAAATTTTGTATTCCAAACAAACTAGGTTAAAGTCGGCTTTCACACACACAAATCTCTCCGACCTGAGAATGTGGAGAGATATTCCTTCATCGTGCACAAAGGGAACATGTTGCCGGAGAAATTTTTATTCTAGTTTCTCTGTATCTTTCATAGTGCCTGTTTGAAGTTCCAGAAGTTTTCACTGTAAAACCGATTTGGAGCTTCAACATCCCCATATATATGTATGGAGTGTGGTTATGCAACTGAAAAGAAACTATGTGTTCCCAACAAGCTTGGTGAAGGACGGTTTTCACACAAAATTATCTCTCAGAATTGAGCATGTGGAGAGACGTTCGTTCATCTAGCACAAAGGGAAGGGGTTGCAGGAGAAAGCTATATTCTGGTTTCTCAGTCTATTTCCCAGTGCAGCTTTGTAGTTCCTGCAGTTTTCAATGTAAAACCGAGTTGGAGCTAATAAATCCCCATATATATGTATGAAGTGTAGTATGCCACTAAAAGAAACTTTGTGATTCCAACAAGCTAGTTGAAGGACGGCTTTCACACACACTTATCTCTCAGAACTGACCATGAGGAGAGACGTTCATTCATCTAGCACAAAGGGAATGGGTTGCAGGAGAAACTATTACTCTGGTTTATCAGCCTGTATCCTATTGCCGGTTTGAAGTTCCTGCAGTTTTCACTGTAAAACCGAGTTGGAGCTAATAAATCCCCATATATATGTATGAAGTGTAGTATGCCACTGAAAGAAACTTTGTGATCCCAACAAGCTAGTTGAAGGACGGCTTTCACACACACTTATCTCTCAGAACTGACCATGTGGAGAGACGTTCGTTCATCTATCACAAAGGGATCGTGATGCAGGAGAAAATCTTACTATGGTTTCTCTGTCTGTTTCCTAGTGCCGGTTTGATGTTCCTGCAGTTTTCAGTGTAAAATCGAGTTGGAGTTAATACCTATCCTTATATATGTATGGAGTGTAGTTTGCAAATGAAAAGAAACTTTGTGTTCCCAACAAGCTAGGTGAAGGACGGCTTTCACACACAATTATCTCTAAGAAATGAGCATGTGTAGAGACGTTCGTTCATCTAGCACAAAGGGAAAGGGTTGCAGGAGAAACTTTTACTGTGGTTTCTCAGTCTGTTTCCTAGTGCCGGTTTGAATTTCCTGCAGTTTTCACTGTAAAACCGATTTGGAGCGTGTACTTCCCCATATATATGTATGGAGTGTAGTTTGAAACTGAAAGGAAACTTTGTGTTCCCAAAAAGCTAGGTGATGGACGGCTTTCACACATAATTATCTCTCAGAACTGAGCACGTGGTGAGACGTTCGTTGATATAGAACAATGGGAATGGTTGGCAGGAGAAACTCTTACTCTGGTTTGGCATTCTGTTTCTTAGTGCCGGTTTGAAGTTCCTGCAGTTTTCACTGTAAAACCGATTTGGATCTAATACATCCCCATATAAATATATGGTGTGTAGTTAGCAACTGAAAAGAAACTTTGTGTTCCCAACAAGCTAGGTGAAGGACGGCTTTCACACACACTTAACTCTCAGAACTGAGCATGTGGAGAGGCGTTAGTTCATCTAGCACAAAGGGAAAGTTTTGCTGGGGAAACTCTTACTCTGGTTTCTCAGTCTGTTTCCTTGTTCCGGTATGAAGTCCCTGCAGTTTTCAGTGTAAAAACGAGTTAGAGCTTGTAGCTACAAATCTATCGTTATGGTGGGTAGTTTGCAAATGAAAAGAAACTTTGTGTTCCCAACAAGCAAGGTGAAGGACGGCTTTCACACACACTTATCTCTCAAAACTGAGCATGTGGATAGGCATTCGTTCATCTAGCAAAAAGGAAAGTTTTACAGGAAAAACTCTTACTCTGTTTTCTCAATTTGTTTCCTACTGCCGGTTTGAAGTTCCTGCAGTTACCACTGTAAAACTAAGTTGGTGCTTATATATCCCCATATATGTGTAAGGAGTGTAGTTTGCAGCTGGAAAGAAACTTTGTGTTCCCAAAAAGTTAGGTGAAAGACGGCTTTCACACACACTTATCTCTCAGAACAGAGCATGTAGAGAGACTTTCATTCATCTAGCACAAAAGGAACGGTTTGCTGGTGAAACTCTTATTATGGTTTCTCAGTTTTTTTTCCTAGTGCCAGGTTGAAGTTACAGCAGTTTTCACTGTAAAACCCAGTTGGAACTTGTACCTTCCCATATATATGTATGGAGTATAGTTTGCAACTGAAAAGAAACTTTGTGTTCACAACAAGCTAGATGAAGGACGGATTTCACACACAATTATCTCTCCGAACTGAGCATGTGGACAGACTTTCTTTCATCTAACACAAAGGGAACGGTATGCAGGACAAATTTTTACTCTGGTTTCTCAGTCTGTTTCCTAGTGCCGGTTTGAATTTCCTGCAGTTTTCACTGTAAAACCGAGTTGGAGCTAGTACCTCCCCATATAAATGTATGCAGTGTAGTTTGCAACTGAAAGAAACTTTGTGTTCCCCACAAGCTAGGTGAAGGACGGCTTTCAGACACACTTATCTCTCAGAACTGAGCATCTGGAGAGACGTTCGCTCATCCAGCACATAGGGAATGGTTTTCAGGTGAAACCTTTACTCTGGTTTCTCAGGCATTTTCCTAGTGCCAGTTTGAACTTCCAGCAGTTTTCACTGTAAAATCGAGTTGGAGCTAGTACCTCACTTTTTTATATGTATTGATTGTAGTTTTCAACTGAAAAGAAACATTGTGTTCCCAACAAGCTATGTGAATGATGGCATACACACACATATCTCTCTGAACTGAGCATGTGCAGAGACGTTCGTTCATCTAGCACAAAAGGAAAGGGTTGTAGGAGAAACTCTTATTCTGGTTTCTCAGTCTGTTTCCTAGTGCCGGTATGAATTTCCTGCATTTTTCACTGTAAAACCGAGTTGGATCTAATACATACCCATATATATCTATGGAGTGTAGTTTACATCTGAAAAGAAACTTTGTGTTCCCAACAAGCTAGGTGAAGGACGGCATTCAGACACAGTTATCTCTCAGAACTGAGCATGTGGAGAGACGGACGTTCATCTAGCACAAAGGGAACGGGTTGCAGGAGAAATTCTTACTCTGGTTTGTCAGTCTGTTTCGTAGTGCCGGTTTGAAGTTCCTGCAGTTTTCACTTAAAACCAAGTTGGAGTTAGTACCTACCCAAATATATTTATGGAGTGTAGTTTGCAAGTGAAAAGAAATTTTGTGTTCCCAACAATCTAAGTGAAGTACGGCTTAGACACACACTTCACTCTCAGAACTGAGAATTTGGAGAGACGTTCGTTCATCTAGCACAAAGGGAACAGTTTGTAGGAGAAATTTTACTCTGGTTTCTAAGTCTGTCTCCTAGTGCCGATTTGTAGTTCCTGCATATTTCACTGTAAAACAGAGTTCTAGCTAGTACATCCCCGTATATAGGTATGGAGTGTAGTTTTCAACTGAAAGAAAATTTTGTTCCCAACAAGCTATGTGAATGACGGCTTTCACACACACTTATCTCTCAGAACTGAGCATGTGGAGGGACGTTCGTTCATCTAGCACAAAGGGAACGATTTGCAGGTGAAACTCTTACTCTGGTTTCTCAGTATTTTTCCTAGTGCCAGGTTGAAGTTCCAGCAGTTTTCAATGTAAAACCGATTTGGAACTAGTACCTCCCGGTATATATGTATTGAGTGTAGTTTGCAACTGAAAAGAAGCTTTGTGTTCCCAAAAAGCTAGGTGAAGTTCAGATTTCACACACACTTATCTCTGAGAACTGAGCATGTGGAGAGACGTTCGTTCATCTAACACAAAGGGAACGGTTTGCAGATGAACCTCTTACTCTGGTTTCTCAGTATTTTTCCTAGTGCCAGGTTGAAGTTCCAGCAGATTTCACTGTTAAACCGAGTTGTGTCTAATACATTCCCGTATATATGTATGGAGAGTAATTTGCTACTGAAAGAATCTTTATGTTCCCAACAAGCTAGTTTAAGGACGGCTTTCACACACACTAATCTCTCAGAACTGAACATCTGGAGAGACTTTCGATCATCTAGCACAAAGGGAACGGGTTGCAGCAGAAACTTTTACTATGGTTTCTCAGTGTGTTTCCTAGTGCCGGTTTAAAATTGCTGCAGTATTCACTATAAAAGTGATTTGGATCTAATACATCCCCATATATATAATTATTGAGTGTACTTTGCAAGTGAAAAGAAACTTTGTTTTACCAACAATCTAGGTGAACGACTGCTTTCCCACACTCTTACCCTCAGAATTGATCATATGGAGAGACGTTCGTTCTTCTAGCACAAAGGGAACGGGTTTCAGGAGAAACTTTGTCTCTGGTTTCTCAGTCTGTTTCCTAGTGCCGGTTTGAATTTTCTGCAGTTTTCACTGTAAAACTGAGTTGGAGCTAATATATCCCCATATATATGTATGGAGTGTAGTTTGCAACTGCAAAGAAACTACTTGTTCCCAATAAGCTAGGTGAAGGACAGCTTTCACAGACACTTATATCTCAGAACTTAGCACGTGAAGAGACGTTCGTTCATGTATCACAAAGGGAACGGGTTGCAGGGGAAACTTTTACTCTTTTTTCTCAGCCTGTTTCCTGTTGCCGGCTTGAAGTTCCTGCAATTATCGTTTTAAAACCGAGTTGGAGTTAGTACCTACCCATATGTATGTATGGAGTGTAGTTTGCAACTGAAAAGTAATATTGGGTTCCCAACAAGCTAGGTGAAGGACGGCTTTCACACACACTTATATCTCAGAACTGACCACGTGAAGAGACATTCGTTCATCTAGCACAAATGGAAAAGTTTGCAGGAGAAACTTTTACTCTGGTTTCTCAGTCTGTTTTCTAGTACCGATTTGTAGTTCCTGCAGTTTTCACAGTAAAATATGTTGGAGCAAGTACGTCCCCAAATATATATATGGAGTTTAGTTTGAAACTGAAAACAAAATTTGTTTTACCAACAAACTAGGTGAAGGACGGCTTTCAAACACACTTATCTCTCAGAAATGGACACGTAGAGAGACGTTCGTTGATCTTGCAAAAATGGAACAGGTTGCAGGGGAAACTCTTACTCTGGTTTCACAGCCTGTTTCCATGGGCCGTTTTGAAGTTCCTGCAATTTTCACTGTAAATCCTATTTGGAGCTAGTACCACCACATATATATGTATGGAGTGTAGTTTGCAACTGAAAAGAAAGTTTGTTTTCCCAACAAGCTAGGTGAAGGACGGCTTTCACATACACTTATCTCTCAGAACTGAGCATGTGGAGAGACGTTTGTTCATCTAGCACAAAGGGAATGGTTTGCAGGTGAAACACTTACTCTGGTTTCTCAGTCTTTTTCCTAGTGCCAGTTTGAACTTCCAGCAGTTTTCACTGTAAAACCGAGTTGGAGCTAGTACCTCCTCATATATATGTATGGATTGTATTTTGCATCTGAAAAGAATCTATGTGTTCCCAACAAGCTAGGTGAAGTATGGCTTTAACACACATATCTCTCTGAACTGAGCATGTGGAGACGTTCGTTCATCTAGCACAAAAGGAACGGGTTGCAGGAGAATATCTTACTTTGGTTTCTCAGTGTCTTTCCTTGTGCCGGTATGAATTTCCTGCATTTTTCACTGTAAAAGCGAGTTGGATCTAATACGTCCCCATATATATCTATGGAGTGTAGTTTGCAACTGAAAAGAAACTTTAGGTTCCCAACAAGTTATCTGAAGGACGGCTTTCGCACACAATTAACTCTCAGAACTGAACATGTGGAGAGACATTCTTTCATCTAGCAGAAAGGGAATGGGTTGCAGGAGAAACTTTTACTCTGGTTTCTCAGTATGTTTCCTAGTGCTGCTGTGAAGTTCCTGCAGTTTACAATGTAAAACCGAGTTGGATCTAATACATCCCCATATATATGTATGGAATATTGTTTGAAACTGAGAAGAAACTTTATGTTCCCAACAAGCTAGTTGAAGGACGGCTTTCACACAAAATTATCTCTCAGAACTGAGCATGTGGATAGACTTTCGTTCATCTAGTACAAATTGAACGGGTTGCAGGTGAAAATTTTACTCTGGTTTCTCAGTGTGTTTCCTAGCGCCGGTTTGAAGTTCCTGCAGTTTTCACTTTAAAACAGATTTGGAGTTATTACCAACGCATATAAATATATGGAGTATAGTTTGCAAGTGAAAAGAAATTTTGAGTTCCCAACAAGCTAGGTGAAGGACGACTTTCACACACACTTATCTCTCAGAAGTGAGCATGTGGAGAGACGTTCGTTCATCTAGCACAAAGGGAAAAGTTTGCAGGAGAAACTTTTACTCTGGTTTCTCAGTCTGATTCCTAGTACTGATTTGTAGTTCCTGCATTTTTCACTGTAAATCATTGTTAGTGCTAATACCTCCCCAAATATATGTATGGAATGTAGTTTGCAACTGAAAAGAATCTTTGTGTTCCAAACAAGCTATGTGAAGGACGGCTTTCACACAGACTTATCTCTCAGAATTGAGCATGTGGAGAGACTGTCGTTCATCTAGCACAAAGGAAACGGTTTGCAGGTGAAAGTCTTACTCTTGTTTGGCAGTAATTTTCCTATTGCCAGGTTGAATTTCCAGCTGTTTTCACTGTAAAACAGAGTTGGTGCTAGTACCTCCCCATATAAATTTATGAAGTGTAGATGGCAACTGAAAAGAATCTTTATGTTCCCAACAACCTAGGTGATGGACGGCTTTCACACATACTTAACTCTCAGAACTGAGCATGTGGAGAGACTTTCTTTCATCTAGCACAAAAGAAACGGGTTTCAGGAAAAACTATTACACTGGATTCTCAGTCTGTTTCCTAGTGCCGGTATGAAGTTCCTGCAGTTTTCAATGTAAAATCGCGTTGGCGCTAATACATCCCCAAATATATATATGGAGTGTAGATTGCAACTGAAAAGAAAATTTGTTTTCCCAACAAGCTAGGTGAAGGATGGCTTTCACACACTCTTTCTCTCAGAAATGAGCATATGGAGAGACGTTCGTTCTTCTAGCACAAATGGAACGGGTTGCAGTTGAAACACTTACTGTAGTTTCTCATTCTGTTTCCTAGTGTTGCTTTGAATTTCCTGCAGTTTTCTCTGTAAAAGAGATTTGGAGCTAGTACCAACCCATATATATGAATGGAGTGTTGTTTGCTTGTGAAAAGAAACTTTGTGTTCCCAACAAGCTAGGTGAAGGACGGCTTTAACACACACTTATCTCTCAGAACTGAGCCTGTGGAGAGACGTTCGTTCATCTAGCACAAAGGGAACGGGTCTCAGGAGAAAAACTTATTATGTTTTCTCAGTCTGTTTCCTAGTGCCGGTTTGAAGTTCCTGCAGTTTTCTCTGTAAAACCGAGTTGGAGATAGTACCTCCCCATATATATGTAGGGATTGTAGGTTACAAAGGAAAAGTAACATTTTGTTCCCAAGAAGCTATGTGAAGAACGGCTTTCACACACACTTATGTCTCACAACTGAGCACTTGGAGAGACATTCGTTCATTTAGATCAAAGGGAACGGGTTGCAGGAGAAACTTTTACTCTTTTATCTCAGTGTGTTTCCTAGTGTCGAATTGTATTTCCTGCAGTTTCACTGTGCAACATTGTTGGAACCAATACCTCCCAATATATAGGTATGGAGTGGAGTTTGCAACTGAATGAAACTTTGTGTTCCCATCAAGCAAGGTGAAGGACGGCTTTCACACACACTTATCTCTCAGAATTGAGCATGTGGAGAGACGTTCGGTCATCTAGCACAAAGGGAACGGTTTGCAGGGGAAACTTTTATTCTGGATTCTCTGTCTGTTTCCTAGTACCGGTTTGAAGTTCCTGCAGTTTTCACTGTAAAACCGAGTTGGAGTTAAAAAATACCTATATATATGTATGGAGTGTATTTTGCAACTGAATAGAAACTTTGTGTTTCCAACAAGATTGGTGAAGCACGGCTTTCACACACACTTATCTCTCAGAAATGAGCACGGGGATAGATGCCCTTCATCTAGCCGAAAGGGAACAGTTTGCAGGAGAAACATTTACTCTGGTTTCTCAGTTTGTTTCCTATTGCCGATTTGTAGTTCCTGCAGTTTGCATTGAAAAACAGTTTTGGAGCTAGTACCTCCGCATATATAGGTATGGAGTGTAGTTGGCAACTGAAAAGAAATTTTGTGTTCCCAACAAGATTGGTGAAGCACGGCTTTCACACACACTTCTCTCCCAGAACTGAGCATCTAGAGAGACGATCGTTCATCTAGCACAAAGGGAACGGTTTGCAGGAGAAACTTTTACTCTGGTGTATCAGTCTGTTACCTAGTGCCGTTTTGAAGTTCCTGCTGTTTTCACTGTAAAAGCGATTTGGATTTAATACATCCCAATATATAAGTATGTAGTGTAGTTTGCAACTGAAAATAAACTTTATGTTCCCAACAATCAATGTGTAGGACGGCTTTCACACACACTTATCTCTCAGAACTCAGCATGTGGAGAGACGTTCGTTCACCTAGCACAAAGGGAACGGGTTGCAGGTGAAATTATTACTCTGGTTTCTCAGTATTTTTCCAAGTGCCAGGTTGAAATTCCAGCAGTTTTCACTGTAAAACCGAGTTGGAGCTAGTACCTCCCCGTATATATGTATGGAGTGTAGTTTGCAACTTAAAAGAAACTTTGTGTTCCCAAAAGCAATTTGAAGGACGGCTTTCACACACATGAATCTCTCAGAAATGAGCATCTGGAGATACGATCGTTCATGTAGCATAAAGGGAACGAGTTGCAGGAGAAACTTTTACTCTAAAGTCTCAGTCTGTTACCTAGTGCAGTTATGAAGTTCCTTCAGTTTTCACTGTAAAAGCGATTTGGATTTAATACATCCCAATATATAAGTATGGAGTGTAGTTTGCAACTAAAAAGAAACTTTATGTTCCCAAAAATCTATGTGAAGGACGGCTTTCACACACACTTATCTCTCAAAACCCAGCATGTGGAGAGACGTTCGTTCATCTAGCAGAAAGGGAACGGGTTGCAGGTGAAACTATTACTCTGGTTTCTCAATCTGTTTCCTAGTGCCAGTTTGAAGTTCCTGCAGTTTTCACTATAAAACCGAGTTGGAGCTAATTCATCCCCATATATATATATGGGGTGTAGTTTGCAACTTAAAAGAAACTTTGTTTTACCGACAACCTAAGTGAAGGACGGTTTCCCACACTCTTACCCTCAAAACTGATCATATGGTGAGATGTTCGTTCTTCTAGCACAAAGGGAACGGGTTGCAGGATAATATTTGTCTCTGGTTTCTCAGTCTGTTTCCTAGTCCCGGTATGAATTATCTGCAGCTTTCACTGTAAACTGAGTTGGAGCTAATATATCCCCATATAATTGTATGGAGTGTAGTTTGCACCTGAAAAGAAACTTTGTGTTCCCAACAAGCTAGGTGAAGGACGGCTTTCACAAACACTTATATCTCAGAACCCAGCATGTTGAGAGACGTTCGTTCATCTAGCACAAAGGGAACGGGTTGCAGGAGAAACTTTTACTCTGGGTTCTCAGTCTGTTTCCTAGTGCCGGTTTGTAGTTCCTGCAGTTTTCACTGTAAAATATGTTGTAGCTAGTACATTCCAATACATAGGTATGGATTGTAGTTTGCAACTGAAAAGAAAATTTGTGTTCCCAAAAATCTAGGTGAAGTTCGGCTTTCAGACACACTTATCTCTCAGAACTTAGCATGTGGAGGGACATTCGTTCATCTAGCACAAATGGAACGGTTTGCAGGAGAAATTCTAACTCTGGTTTCTCACTATGTTTCCTAGTGTCGCTTTGAAGTTCCTGCAGTTTTCTCTGTAAAACCGTGTTGAAGCTTGTACCTCCCCATATATATGTATGGTGTGTACTTTGCAACTCAAAAGAAACTTTGTGTTCCCAACAAGCTAGGTGAAGGACGGCTTTCACATACACTTATCTCTCAGAAATGAGCATGTGGATAGATGTCCCTTCATCTCTCCGAAAGGGAACAGGTTGCAGGAGAAACATTTACTCTGGTTTCTCAGTTTGTTTCCTAGTGTGGATTTGTAGTTCCTGCAGTTTTCACTGTAAAAATATGTTGGAGCTAGTACGTCCCAATATATAGGTATGGAGTGTAGTTTGCAAATGAAAAGAAACTTTGTGTTCCCAACAAGCAATGTGAAGGACAGCTTTCACACAGACTTATCTCTCAAAACTGAGCATTTGGGGAGACTTTCGTTCATCTAGCACAAATGGAACGGATTGCAGGAGAAACTCTTTCACTCTTTTCTCAGTCTGTTTCCTAGTGCCGGATAGAATTTCCTGCAGTTCTCACTGTAAAACCGAGTTGGAGCTAATACATCCCAAAATATATATATGGAGTTTAGTTTGAAACTGAAAATAAAATTTGTTTTACCAACAAACTAGGTGAAGGACGGCTTTCAAACACACTTATCTCTCAGAACTTGGCACGTAGAGGGACGTTCGTAGATCTAGCAAAAATGGAACGCGTTTCAGGGGAAACTCTTACTCTGGTTTCACAGCCTGTTTCCAACGGCCGGTTTGAAGTTCCTGCAGTTTTCAATGTAAAACCTGTTTGGAGCTAGTACCTCCCCATATATATGTATGGAGTGTAGCTTGCATGTGAAAAGAAAATTTGTGTTCCCAACAAGCTAGATGAACGATGGCTTTAACACACATATCTCTCTGAACTGAGCATGTGGAGACGTTCTTTCATCTAGCACAAAGGGAACGGGTCGTAGGAGAATCAATTATTATGGTTTCTCAGTCTGTTTCCTAGTGTCGGTTTGAAATTCCTCCAGTATTCTCTGTAAAACCGAGTTGGAGATAGTACCTCCCCATATATATGTAAGGATTTTAGGTAACAAATTAAAAGTAATTTTTGTTCCCAACAAGCTAGGTGAAGAACGGCTTTCACACACTTATGTCTCAGACCTGAGCACTTGGAGGGACGTTCGTTAATTTAGAAGAAAGGGAAAGGTTTGCAGGAGAAACTTTTACTCTGTTATCTCAGTGTGTTTACTAGTGTTGAAATGTATTTCCTGCAGTTTCACTGTAAAACATTGTTGGAGCTAGTACCTCCCTATATATATGTATGGAGTGGAGTTTGCAACTGAAAAGAAACTTTGTGTTCCCAACAAGATATGTGAAGGCAGGCTTTCACACACAATTATCTCTCAGAACTTAGCATGTGGAGAGACGTTCGTTCATCTAGCACAAAGGGAACGGGTTGCAGGAGAAAGTATTACTCTGGGTTCTCAGTCTGTTTCTTAGTGCCGGGTTGAAGTTCCTGCAGTTTTCACTTTAAATCCGAGTTGGAGTTATTACATACCCATATAAATATATGGAGTGTAGTTTGCAACTGAAAAGAAATTATGTGTTCCCAACAAGCTAGGTGAAGGACTGCTTTCACACACACTTATCTCTCAGAAGTGAGCATGTGGAGAAAAGTTCGTTCATCTTGCAGAAAGGGAAAAGTTGGCAGGAGAAACTTTTACTCTGGCTTCTGAGTCTGATTCCTAGTGCCGATTTCTAGTTCCTGCAGTTTTCACTGTAAATATGTGTTGGAGCTAGTACCTCCCTATATATACGTATGGAGTGTAGTTAGCAACTGAAAAGAAACTATGTGTTCCCAACAAGCTAGGTGAAGGAAGGCTTTCACTCATAATTTTCTCTCAGAATTGAGCATGTGGAGAGACGTTAGTTCTCTAGCAAAAAGGGAACGGTTTGCAGGTGAAACTCTTACTCTTGTTTCACAGTAATTTTCTTAAAGCCAGGTTGAAGTTCCAGCAGTTTTCACTGCAAAACCGAGTTGGAGCTAGTACCTCCCCATATATATTTATGAAGTGGAGATTGCAACTGAAAAGAAATTTTGTGTTCCCAATAAGCTATTTGAAGGTCGGCTATCACACACACTTATCTCAGAACTGAGCATGTGGAGAGACGTTCGTTCATCTAGCACAAAGTGAACGGGTTGCTGGAGAAACTCGTACTCTGGTTTCTCAGTCTGTTTCCTAGTGCCGGTTTAAAGATCCTGCATTTTTCATTGAAAAAGCGAGTTGGATCTAATACATAACCATATATAATTATGGATTGTTGTTTGCAACTGAAAAGAAACTTTATGTTCCCAACAAGCTAGGTGAAGGAAGGCTTTCACACACACTTATCTCTCAGAACTGAGCATGTTTAGAGACGTTCGTTCATATAGGCCAAAAAGAACGGATTGCAGAGGAAACTCTTACACTGTTTTCTCAGTCTGTTTCCTAGTGCCGGATTGATGTTCCTGCAGTTTTCATTGTAAAACCGAGTTGGAGCTAATACATACCCACATATATATATGGAGTGTTGTTTGCGACGGAAAAGAAAATTTGTTTTACCAACAAGCTAGTTGAATTATTGTTTTCACACACTCTTTGAGAACTGGGCTTATGGAGAGACGTTCGTTTTTCTAGCACAAAGGGAACGGGTTGCAGGACAAACTTTTACTCTGGTATCTCCGTCTGTTTCCTAGTGTCGATTTGTAGTTCCTGCAGTTTCACTGTAAAATATTGTTCAAGCTAGTACCACCCAATATATAAGTATGGAGTGTAGTTTGCAATTGTAAAGAAACTTTGTGTTCCCAACAAGATAGGTGAAGTACGGCTTTCACACACACATATCTCTCAGAAATGAGCATGTGGAGAGACGTCCGTTCATCTAGCACAAAGGGAAAGGTTTGCAGGGGAAACTTTTCCTCTGGTTTTTCAGGCTGTTTCCTAGTGCCGGTTTAAATTTCCTGAAGTTTTCACTGTAAAACCGAGTTGTAGCTAATACATACCTATATATATATATGGAGTGTAGTTTGTAACTGAAAAGAAACTTTGTGTTCCCAACAAGCTAGTTGAATGGCGGCTTTCACACACACTTCCCTCTCAGAACTTAGCATGTGGAGAGACGTCCGTTCATCTAGCACAAAGGGAAAGGTTTGCAGGAGAAACTTTTACTCTGGATTCTCAGTTTGTTTCCTAGTGCCGATTTGTAGTTCCTGCAGTTTGAATTGTAAGACAGAGTTGGATCTTGTACATCCGCATATATAGTTATGGAGTGTAGTTTGCAAATAAAAAGAAATTTTGTGTTCCCAACAAGCAAGGTGAAGGACGGCTTTCACACAAAATTATCTCTCAGAACTGAGCACGTGGAGAGACGTTCATTCATCAAGCACAGAGGAAAAGTTTGCAGGAGAAACTTTTACTCTGGTTTCTCAGTCTGTTTCCTAGTACCGATTTGTAGTTCCTGCAGTTTTCACTGTAAAACAGTGTTGGAGCTAGTACCTCCCCATATATTGGAATGGAGTTTAGTTTGGAACTGAAAAGAAATTTTGTGTTCCCAACAAGCTAGGTGAATGACGGCTTTAACACACACATATCTCTCAGAAATGAGCCTGTGGATAGACGTTCGTTCATCTAGCACAAAGGGAACGGGTTGCAGGAGAAACTGTTATTATGGTTTCTCAGTCTGTTTCCTAATGCCGGTTTGAATTTCCTGCAGTTTTCTCTGTAAACCCGAGTTGGATATAGCACCTCCCCATATATATGTAAGGATTGTAGTTTGCAACTGAAAAGAAACTTTGTGTTCCCATCAAGCTAGGTGAAGAACGGCTTTCACACACATGTCTCAGAACTGAGCACTTGGAGAGACGTTCGTTCATTTAGCACAAAGGGAACGGGTTGCAGGAGATAATTTTACACTTTTTTATCAGTCTGTTTCCTAGTGCCGGTTTGAAGTTCCTTCAGTTTTCACTGTAAAACCGAGGTGGAACTAATACATTCCCAAATATATATATGGAGTGTAGTTTGCAAATGAAATGTAAATTTTTTTTCCCAACAAGCTAGGGGAAGGACGGCTTTCACACACACTTATCTCTCAGAAATGAGCACGTGGAGAGACTTTCGTTCATTTATCACAAAGTGAAAAGTTTGCAGGAGAAACTTTTACTATGTTGTCTCTGTTTCCTAGTGTCGATTTGTAGTTCCTGCAGTTTCACTGTAAAACATTGTGGCGCTACTACCTCTCAATATATAGGTATGGAGTTTAGTTTGCAACTGAAAAGACACTTTGTGTTCCCAACAAGCAAGGTGAAGGACGCCTTATCTCTCAGAACTGAGCATGTGGAGAGACGTTCGTTCATCAAGCACAAAGAGAACGGGTTGCTGGAGAAACTCTTACTCTGTTTTCTCAGTCTGTTTCCTAGTGCCGGTTTGAAGTTCCTGCAGTTTTCACTTTAAAGTGAGTTGGATCTAATACATCCCCATATATAAGTATGGAGTGTAGTTTGCAATGGAAAAGAAACTGTATGTTCCCAACAAGCTAAGTGAAGGATGGCTTTCACACACAGTTATCTCTCATAACTAAGCATGTGGTGAGACTTTCGTTCATCTAGCAGAAAGGGAACGTGTTGCAGGAGAAACACTTACTCTGTTTTCTCAGTCTGTTTCCTAGTGCCGGTTTGAAGATCCTGAAGTTTTCACTGTAAAACCGAGTTGGAGCAAATAATTCCCCAAATATATATATGGAGTGTATTTTGCAACTGAGAAGAAACTTTATGTTCCCAACAAGCTAGGTGAAGGACGGCTTTCACACACAGTTTTATATCACATCTGAGCATGTGGAGAGACTTTTGTTCATCTAGCACAAAGGAACGGCTTGCAGGTGAAACTCTTATTCTGGTTTCTCAGTATTTTTCCTTGTGCCATGTTGAAGTTCCAGCAGTTTTCACTGTAAATCCGAGCTGGAGCTCGTAACTCCCCGTATATATGTATGGATTGTAGTTTGCAAATGAAAAGAATCTTTGTGTTCCCAACAAACTAGGTGAAGGACGGCTTTCAAGCACACTTATCTCTCAGAACAGAGCACGTAGATATACGTTCGTTGATTTAGCACAAATGGAATGGGTTACAGGGGAATCTCTTACTCTTGTTCCACCGTCTGTTTCCAAGGGCCTGTTTGAAGTTCCTGCAGTTTTCACTGTAAAACCGAGTTGGAGCTAGTACATACCCATATAAATGTAAGGAGTGTAGTTTGCTAGTGAAAAGTAATTTTGTGTTCCAAAGAAGCTAGGTGAAGGACGGCTTTCACACACAATTAGTTCTCAGAACTTAGCATGTGGAGAGATTTTCGTTCATCTAGCACAAAGGGAAAATTTTGCAGAAGAAATTTTACTCTGGTTTCTCAGTCTGTTTCCTAGTGTCGATTGGTAGTTCCTGCAGTTTTCACTGTAAAATATTGTTGGAGTTTCTACCTCCATATATATATGTATGGATTGTAGTTTGCAACTGAAAAGAAACTTTGTGTTCCCAACAAACTAGGTGAAGCACGGCTTTCACACACACTTACATTTCAGAACTTAGAACTTGGAGAGACGTCCGTTCATCTAGCAGAAAGGGAACAGGTTGCAGGAGAAACTTTAATCTGGTTTCTCTGTCTGTTTCCTAGTGCCGATATGTAGTTCTTGCAGTTGGCATTGTAAAACGGATTTGGAGCTAGTACCTCCCCATATATAGGAATGGAGTGTAGTTTGCAACTGAAAAGAAACTTTGTGTTCCCAACAAGCAAGGTGAAAGACGGCTTTCACACACAATTATCTGTCAGAACTGAGCATGTGAAAAGATGTTCGTTCATCTAGCACAAAGGGAACGTGTTGCAGATGAAATTCTTACTCTGGTTTCTCACTCTGTTTCCTAGTGCCAGGTTGAAGTTCCAGCAGTTTTCACTGTAAAACCGAGTTGGATCTAGTACCTCCCCATATATATTTATGGATTGTAGTTTGCATCTGAAGAGAAACTTTTTGTTCCCAACAAGCTAGGTGAAGGACGGCATTCACACACAGTTATCTCTCAGAAATGAACATGTGGAGAGACGTTCGTTCAACTAGTACAAATTGAACGGGTTGCAGGAGAAATTTTACTCTGTTTTCTAAGTCTGTTTCCTAGTGCCGTTTTGAAGTTCCTGCAGTTTTCACTGTAAAACCGAGTTGGAGCTAATAAATCCCCAAATATATATATGGAATGTAGTTTGGAACTGAAAAGATAATATGTGTTCCCAACAATCTAGGTGAAGAATGGCTTTCACACACATTTATCTTTCAGAACTGAGCATGTGGAGAAACGTTCGTTCACCTAGCCCAAAGGGAACGGGTTGCAGGAGAAACTCTTACCATAGTTTCTCCGTCTATTTCTTGTGCCGGTTTGAAGTTTCTGCAGTATTCACTGTAAAACATAGTTGGATCTAATACATACCCATATATATGTATGGAGTGTAGTTTGTAACTGAAAAAAAAATTTGTGTTCCCAACAAGCTAGTTGAAGGACGGCTTTCACACACAATTATCTCTCAGAACTGAGCATGTGGATATACGTTCGTTCATCTATCACAAAGGGAACGGATTGCAGGAGATACTCTTAACATGTTTTCTCAGTCAGTTTCCTAGTGCCGGTTTGAAGTTCCTGTATTTTTCACTGTAAATCCTATTTGGAGCTAGTACCTCCCCATATATATTTATGGAGAGTAGTTGAAACTGAAAAGAAATTTTGTGTTCCCAACAAGATAGGTGAAGAACGGCTTTCACACACACTTATAACTCAGAACGGAGCATGTGGAAAGACGTTCGTTCATATAGTAGAAATTGAATGTGTTGCATGAAAAAATTTTACTGTGTTTTCTCATTCTGTTTCCTAGTGCCGGTTTGAATTTCCTGCAGTATTCACTGTAAAACTGACTTGGAGAAAATACATACCCATATCTATATATGGGGTGTAGTTTGCAACTGAAAAGAAACTTTGTTTTACAAACAAGCTAGGTGAAGGACGGCTTTCCCACACTGTTACCCTCAGTACTGATCATATCGAGAGACGTTCGTTCATCTTGCAGAAATTGAAAGGGTTACTGGAGAAAAACTTACTCTGGTTTCTCAGTGTGTTTCCTAGTGTCGGTATGAAGTTCCTGCAGTTTTCACCGTTAAAGAAATTTTGATTTAATACATTCCCATATATAATTATGGAGTGTAATTAGCTACTGAAAAGAAACTTAATGTTCCCAACAAGCTAGGTGAAGGACGGCTTTCACACACACTTATCTCTCAGAAATGAGCATGTGGAGAGACGTTCGTTCATCCAGCACAATGGGAACTGGTAGTAGGGGAAACTGTTACTCTGGGTTCTCAGTATGTTTCCTAGATCCGGTTTGAAGTTCCTGCAGTTTTCACTGTAAATCCGAGTTGGAGCTAGTACATCCACATATATATTTATGGAATTTATTTTGCAACTGAAAAGAAACTATGTGTTGCCAACAAGCTAGTTGAAGTGCGGCTTTCACACACACTTATCTCTCAGAACTTAGCATGTGGAGAGACGTTCGTTCACCTAGGACAAAGGTAACGGTTTACAGGAGAAACATTTTCTCTGGGTTCTGAGAATGTTTCCTAGTACCGGTTTCAAGTTCCTGCATTTTTCACTGTAAAACCGAATTGGAGCTAGTACATCCCCATATATGTTTTTGGAGTGTAGTTTGCAACTGAAAAGAAACCTTGTGTTCCCAACAAGCTAGGTGAAGGAAGGCTTTCACACACACATATCTCTCAGAACTGAGCATGTGGAGAGACTTTCATTCATCTACCACAAAGGGAACGGTATGCAGGGGAAACTATTCTCTGGATTTTCAATCTGTTTCCTAGTGCCTGTTTGAAGTTCCTGCCATTTTCACTGTAAAACCGATTTGAGCTAGGACCTCCCCATGTATATGTATGGAGTGCAGTTTGCAACTGAAAAGAAACTTTTTATTTCCAACAAGCTAGGTGAAGGACGGCTTTCACACACACTTATCTCACAGATCTGAGCATGTGGAGAGACATTCATTCCTCTAGTACAAAGGGAGTGGGTTGCAGGGGAAAATATTGTCTGGTTTCTCAATCTGTTTTCTAGTGCCGGTTTGAAGTTCCTGCAGTTTTCACTGTATACCCGAGTTGGAGCTAGTACTTCCCCTTATATATGTATGGATTGTTTTTTGCAACTTATTAGAAACTTTGTGTTCCCAACAAGCTATGTGAAGTACGGCTTTCACACACATTTATCTCTCAGATTTGAGCATCTGGAGAGACGTTCATTCATCTAGCAAAAACGGAACGTGTTGCAGGGGAAAATTTTCCTCTGGTTTCTCAGTGTGTTTCCTAGTGTCCGTTGGAATTTCCTGCAGTTTTCTCTGTAAAACCGAGTTGGAGGTAGTATCTACCCATATATATTTATGGAGTGTAGTTTGCAACTGAAATGTATCTTTGTGTTCCCAACAAGCTAGGTGAAGGACGGCTTTCACACACATTTATCTCTCAGAATTGAGCATGTGGAGAGACGTTCGTTCACCAAGCAAAAAATAAACGGGTTGCAGGAGAAACTGTTTCTCTGGGTTCTGTGTCTGTTTCCTAGTGCAGTTTTGAAGTTCCTGCAGTTTTCACTGTAAAAGCCAGTTGGAGCTAGTACAACCCCATATATATGTATGGAGTGTAGTTTGCAACTGAAAAGACACTTTGCGTTCTCAACAAGCTAGGTGAAGGATGGCTTTCACACACAATTATCTCTCAGAACTGAGCATGCGGAGAGACGTTCTTTCATGTACCACAAAGGGAACGGGTTGCAGGGGAAACTATTCTCTGGTTTCTCAATCTGTTTCCTAGTGCCGGTATGAATTTCCTGCAGTTTTCACTGTAAACCCGAGTTGGAGCTAGAACCTCCCCTTATATATGTATGGATTGTGGTTTGCAACTGAATAGAAACTTTTAGTTCCCAACAAGCTAGGTGAAAGACGACTTACACACACACTTATCTCTCAGAAATGAGCATGGGGAGAGACGTTCGTTCACCTTGGATAAATGGACGGTTTACAGGAGAAACTTTTACTCTGGGTTCTGAGACTGTTTCCTAGTGCCGGATTGAAGTTCCTGCAGTTTTCCCTGTAAAACCCAGTTGGAGCTTGTACCTCCCCATATATAATAAGGAGTGTAGTTTGCAACTGAAAAGAAACTTTGTGTTCTCAACAAGCTAGTTGAAGGACGGCTTTCACACACACTTATCTCTAAGAAATGTGCACGTGGAGAGATGTTCGTTCATCTAGCACAAAGGGAACGGGTTGCAGGTGAAACTCTTACTCTGGTTTCTCAGTATGTTTCCTAGTGCCGGTTTGAATTTCCTGAAATTTTCATTGTAAAAGCGAGTTGGATCTAATACATACCCATATATAAGTATGGAGTGTATTTTGCAACTGAAAAGAAACTTTATATTCCCAACAAGCTAATTGAAGGACGGCTCCCCACACTTATATCTCAGAAATAAGCATGTGGAAATACGTTCTTTCATCTATCAAAAAGGGAACGGATTGAAGGAGAAACTCATACACTGTTTTCTCAGTCTGTTTCCAAGTGTCGCTTTGAAGTTCCTGCAGTTTTCTCTGTAAAACAGATTTGCAGCTAGTACTTCCCCATATATATGTATGGAGTGTAGTTTGCAACTGAAAAGAAACATTGTGTTCCCAACAAGCTAGGTGAAGGGCGGCTTTCACCCATAGTTATCTCTCAGTCCTGAACATGTGGAGAGAGATTCATTCATCTAGGTCAAATTGAACGGTTTGCAGTAGAAACTTTTATTCTGGTTTCTCAGTCTATTTCCTAGAGCCGGTTTGAATTTCCTGCAGTTTTCACTGTAAAACCGATTTGAGCTATTACCTCCCCATATATATGTATTGAGAGTAGTTTGCAAGTAAAAAGAAACTTTGTGTTCCCAACAAGCTAGGTGAAGAACGGCTTTCACACACAATTATCTCTCAGAAATTAGCATGTGGAGAGACTTTCGTTCACCTAGCAAAAATGGAACGTGTTGCAGGGGAAACTTTTACTTTGGGTTCTGAGTCTGTTTCCTAGTGCCGATCTGAAGTTCCAGCAGTTTTCATTGTAAAACCGAGTTGGAGCTAGTACCTCCCCATATAAATATATGGTGTGTAGTTTGCAAATGAAAAGAAACTTTGTGTTCCCAACAAGCTAGGTGAAGGACGTCTTTCACACACAATTATCTCTCAGAACTGAGCATGTGGATAGACGTTCGTTCACCTAGCACAAATGGAACGGTTTTGAGGAGAAATTTTACTCTGGGTTCTGAGTCTGTTTCCTAGTGCAGGTTTGAATTCCCTGCAGTTTTCACTTAAAACCAAGTTGGAGCTAGTAGCACCCATATATATGTATGGAGTGTAGTATGCAACTGAAAAGAAATTTTGCGTTCTCATCAAGCTTGTTGAAGAATGGCTTTCACACACAATTATCTTTCAGATCTGAGCATGTGGAGAGACGATTTTCCATCCAGCACAATGGGAATGGGTAGAATGAAAAACTGTTACTCTGGTTTGTCAGTCTGTTTCATAGAGCCGGTTTGAAGTTCCTGCAGTTTTACTGTAAAACCGAATTGGAGCTAGTACCTCCCCATATACATCTATGGAGTGTAGTTTGCAACTGAAAAGAATCTTTGTGTTCCCAACAAGCTACGTGAAGGACGGCATTCACACACACTTATCTCTCAGATCTGAACATGTGGAGAGACTTTCGTTCATCTAGCACAATGGGAACGATTTGCAGGGGAAATTTTACTAAGCTTTTTCAGTCTGTTTCCTAGTGCCGTATTGAAGTTCCTGCAGATTTCACTGTAAAAGCCATATGAGCTTGTACCACCCCATATATATGTATGGAGTGTAGTTTGCAACTGGAAAGAAACTTAGCGTTTTCAACAAGCTAGATGAAAGACGGCTTTCACACACACATATCTCTCAGAACTGAGCATGTGGAGAGACGTTCGTTCATCTAGCACAATCGGAATGGGTAGCAGGAGAAACTGTTACTCTGGTTTTTCAGTCTGTTTCCTAGAGCCGGTTTGAAGTTCCTGAAGTTTTCACTGTAAAACTGAGTTGAAGATTATACCTCCCAACATATGTATGCAGTGTATTTTGCAACTGAAAAAAACTTTGTGTTCCAAACAAGCTAGGTGAAGGACGGCTTTCACACACACTTATATCTCAGATCTTAGCATGTGGAGAGACGTTCGTTCACCTAGCACAAAGGGAAAGTTTTGCAGGGGAAACTTTTACTCTGAGCTCTGAGTCTGTTTCCTAGTGCCGATCTGAAGTTCCAGCAGTTTTCACTGTAAAATCGAGTTGGAGCTAGTACCTCCCCATATATATATATGGAGTGTAGTTTGCAAATGAAAAGAATCTTTGTGTTCCCAACATGCTAGGTGAAGGACGGCATTCACAAACACTTATCTCTCAGAACTGAGCATGTGGAGAGACGTTCGTTCATCCAGCACAATGGGAACTGTTTGCAGGTGAAATTTTACTAAGCTTTCTCTGTCTGTTTCCTAGTACCCTTTATAAGTTCCTGCAGTTTTCACTGTAAAAACGATTTGAGCTTTTACTTCCCCATATATATGTATGGAGTGTATTTTGCAACTGAAAAGAATCTTTGTGTTCCCAACAATCTTGGTGAAGGACGGCTTACACACACACTTATCTCTCAGAACTGAGCATGTGGAGAGACACTCGTTCACCTAGCACAAATGGAACTTTTTTGAGGAGAAACTTTTACTCTGGGTTCTGAGTCTGTTTTCTAGTGCAGGTTTGAATTCCCTGAAGTTTTCACTTAAAACCCATTTGGAGCTAGTAGCACCGATATATATGTATGGAGTGTAGTTTGCAACTGAAAAGAAATTTTGCGTTCTCATCATGCTAGTTGAAGAATGGCTTTCACACACAATTATCTCTCAGATCTGAGCATGTGGAGAGACGATCGTTCATCCAGCACAATGGGAATGGGTAGCATGAAATACATTTACTCTTGTTTCTCAGTCTGTTTCCTAGTACCGGTTTGAAGTTCCTGCAGGTTTCAGTGTAAAACCGAATTGGAGCTAGTACCTCCCCATATATATGTATGGATTGTAGTTTGCAACTGAATAGAATCTTTATATTTCCAAGAAGCTACGTGAAGGACGGATTTCACACACACTTATCTCTCAGATCTGAGTATGTGGAGAGACGTTCGTTCATCTAGCACAAAAGGAACGATTTGCAGTGGAAATTTTACTAAGCTTTTCCAGTCTGCTTCCTAGTGCCGTATTGAAGTTCCTGCAGTTTTCACTGTAAAACCGATATGAGCTTTTACCTCCCCATATATATGTATGGAGTGTAGTTTGCAACTGAAAAGAAACTTTGTGTTCCCCACAAGCTAGGTGAAGGACGGCTTACACACACACTTATCTCGCAGACCTGAGCATGTGGAGAGACGTTCATTCATCTAGCACAAAGGGAGCGGGTTGCAGGGGAAACATTTACTCTGGTCTCTCAGTGTGTTTCCTAGTGTCCGTTGGAATTTCCTGCAGTTTTCTCTGTAAAACTTAGTTGGAGATAGTACCTACCCATATATATTTATGGAGTGTATTTTGCAACTGATAAGTATCTTTGTGTTCCCAACAATCTAAGGGAATGACAGGTTTCACACAAAATTTTCTCTCAGAATTGAGCATGTGGAGAGAAGTTCGTTCACCTAGCACAAAGAAAACTGGTTGAAGGGGAAAATGTTTCTCCGGGTTCTGAGTCTGTTTCCTAGTGGCGTTATGAAGTTCCTGCAGTTTTCACTGAAAAATCGATTTGAGCTAGTACCTCCCCATATATATGTATGGAATGTATTTTGCAACTGAAAAGAAACTTTGTGTTCCCAACAACCTAGTTGAAAGACGGCATTCACACACAATTATCTCTCAGAAATGAGCAAGTGATAAGACGTTCTTTCATCCAGCACAAAGGGGACGGTTTGAAGGAGAAACTTTTACTCTGGTTTCTCAGTCTATTTCCTAGTGTCAGTTTGAAGTTCCTGCAGTTTTCACTGTAAAACACAGTTGGAGCTAGGACCTCCCCTTATATATGTATGGAGTGTAGTTTGCAACTGAAAAGAAACTTTGTGTTCCCAACAAGCTAGGTGAAGGACGGCTTTCACACATACTTATCTCTCAGAACTGAGCATGTGGAGAGAAATTCGTTCACCTAGGACAAAGGGACGGTTTACAGGAGAAACTTTTACTCTGGGTTCTGAGACTCTTTCCTAGTGCCGGTTTGAATTTCTGCAGTTTTCAATGTAAAACAGACTTGGAGCTAGTACATCCCCATATATATGTATGGAGTGTAATTTGCAACTGAAAAGAATCTGTGTTCCCAACAAGCTTGGTGAAGGACGGTTTCACACACACTTATCCCTCAGAACTGAGCATCTGTAGAGACGTTCATTCATCTAGCACAAACTGAACGGCTTGCAGGGGAATATTTTACTCTGGTTTCTCAATCTGTTTCCTAGTGCCGGTTTGAAGTTCCTGCAGTTTTCACTGTAAAACCGAGTTGGAGCTAGTACCTCCCCATATACTTATGGAGTGTAGTTTGCAACTTAAAAGAAAATTTGTGTTCCCAAAAAGCTTTGAGATGGATTGCTTTCACACACCCTTATCTCTCACAACTAGCATGTGGATATAAGTTCGTTCATCTAGCACAAAGGGAACGGATTGTAGGGAAAATTATACTGAGCATTCACAGTCTGTTTCCAAGTGCCGGATAGAAATTCCTGTTATTTTCACTGTAAAACCGATTTGATCTAGTACGTCAGCATGTTTATGTATGGAGTGTATTTTGCAATGAAAAGAAACTTTGTGTTCCCAGCAAGCAAGGTGAAGGACGGCTTTCACACACACTTACCTCTCAGAACTGAGCATGTGGAGAGACATTTGTTCACCTAGCACAAATGGAACGGGTTGCAGGAGAAACTGTTTCTCTGGGTTCAGAGTTTGTTTCCTAGTGCTGGTCTGAATTTCCTGCAGTTATCACTGTAAAACCGAGTTGGAGCTAGTACCTCCCCATATATATGTACGGAGTGTAATTTGCAACTGAAAAGAAACTTTGTGTTCCCAACAAGTTAGGTGAAGTGCGGCTTTAACACACACTTACCTCCCGAACTGAGCATGTGGATAGACGTTCGTTCACCTATGACAATGGGAACGGTTTACAGGAGAAATATTTACTCTGGGTTCTGAGACTGTTTCCTAGTGCCGGTTTTAAGTTCCTGCAGTTTTCACTGTATAACCGAGTTGGAGCTAATACCTCCCCATATATATTTATGAAGTGTAGTATGCAACTGGAAAGAAACTTTGTTTCCCAACAAGCTAGATGATGGACGGCTTTCACACACACTTATCTCTCAGAACCTAGCATGTGGAGAGATGTTCGTTCATCTAGCACAAATGGAACGGTTTGCAGCGGAAATTTTACTAAGATATCACAGTCTGTTTCCTAGTGCCTTATAGAAGTTCCTGCAGTTTTCACTGTAAAACCGAGTTGGAGCTAGTACCTCCCCTTATATACGTATGGAGTGTAATTAGCAACTGAAAGAAACTTTGTGTTTCCAACAAGCTAGTTGAAGGACGGCTTTCACCCAAACTTATGTTGCAGAACTGAGCATGTGGATAGACTTTCGTTCATCTAGCACAAAGGAAACCGGTTTCAGGAGAAACTTTTACTCTGGCTTTTCAGTCTTTTTCCTAGTACCGTTTTGAAGTTCCTGCAGTTTTCACTGTAAAACTATTTGGAGCTAGTACCACCCCATATATATGTACGGGGTGTAGTTTGCAACTTAAAAGAAACTTTGCGTTCTCAACAAGCTGGATGAAGTATGGCTTTCACACACACTTATCTCTCAGAACTGATCATGTGGAGAGACTTACATTCATGTAGCAAAAAGAGAAAGGGTTGCAGGGAAAAATTGTTCTGTGGATTCTCATTCAGTTTCCCAGGGCCGGTTTGAAGTTCCTGCAGTTTTCACTGTAAAACCGAGTTGGAGACTATACATTACCATATATGTATGCAGTGTAGTTTGCAACTGAAAGAATCTTTGTGTTCCCAACAAGCTAGTTGAAGGACGGCTTTCACACACACTTATCTCTTAGAACTGAGCATGTGGAGGGACGTTTGTTCATCTAGCACAAAGGGAACGGGTGGAAGGGGAAATTTTACTCAGCTTTCTCAGTCCGTTTCCTAGTGCCGTTTTGAAGTTCCTGCAGTTTTCACTGTGAAAACTATTTGAGCTAGTACCTCCCCATATATATTTATGGAGTGTAGTTTGCAACTGAAAAGAAATTTTGTGTTCCCAAGAAGCTATGTGAAGACGGCTTCACACACACTTATCTCTCAGAATTGAGCATGTGGAGAGACGTTCATTCATCTAGCACAAATGGAGCGGGTTGCAGGAGAAAGTATTTTCTGGTTTCTCAATCAGTTTTCTTGTGCCTGTTTGAAGTTGCTGCAGTTTTCACTGTAAACCCGAGTTGGAGCTATTACCTCCACTTATATATGTATCGTGTGGTTTGCAACTGAACAGAAACTTTGTGTTCCCAACAAGCTAGGTGAAGGATGGCTTTCACACACACTTATCTCTCAGATATGAACATCTGGAAAGACGTTCATTCATCTAGCACAATGGGAACGGGTTGCAGGGGAAACTTTTACTCTGGTTTCTCAGTGTGTTTCCTAGTGTCCGTTGGAAGTTCCTTCAGTTTTCTCTGTAAAGCCCAGTTGGAGCAAGTACCACCTCATTTATATGTATGGAGTGAACTTTGCAACTGAAAAGAAACTTTCCATTCTCAAAAAGATAAGTGAAGTATGGCTTTCACACACTATTAACTCTCAGAGCTGAGCATGTGAATAGACTTTCGTTCATGTAGCACAAAGGGAACGGGTTGCAGGGGAAACTTGTACCCTGGATTTCAGTCAGTTTCCTAGTGCCGGTTTGAAGTTCCTGCAGTTTTCACTGTAAAACACAGTGGGAGCTAGTACCTGCCCATATATATGTATGGAGTGTAGTTTGCAACTGAAAAGAAACTTTGTGTTCCCAAGAAGGTAGGTGAAGTACGCCTTTCACACACACTTATCTCTCAGAAATGAGCATGTGGAGAGACGTTCGTTCACCTAGGAGAAAGGGACGTTTTATGGGAGAAACTTTTACTCTGGGTTCTGAGACTGTTTCCTAGTGCCAGATTGAATTTCCTGCAGTTTTCTCTGTAAAACTGAGTTGGAGCTAGTACCTTCCCATATATATGTATGGAGTGTAGTTTGCAACTGAAAAGAAACTTTGTGTTCCCAACAAGTTTGTTGATGTACAGCTTTCACACTCACTTATCTCTCAGAACAGAGCATGTGGAGAGACATTCATTCATCTAGCACAAAGGGAACGGGATGCAGGGGTATCTATTCTCTGGTTTATCAACCTGTTTCCTAGTGCCTGTTTGAAGTTCCTGCAGATTTCACTGTAAACCAGGGTTGGAGCTAGTACCTCCCCTTATATATGTATGGATTGTGTTTTGCAACTTAATAGAAACTTTATGTTCCCAACAAGTTAGTTGAAGTACGGCTTTCACACACATTTTTCTCTCAGATCTGAGCATCTGGAGAGACGTTCATTCATCTAGCACAAAGGGGACTGTTTGCAGGGGAAAATTTTTCTCTGGTTTCTCAGTGTGTTTCCTAGTTTCCGTTGGAATTTATTGCAGTTTTCTGTGTAAAACCTAGTTGGAGCTAGTACCTACCCATATATATTTATGGAGTGTAGTTTTCAACTGAGAAGTATCTTTGTGTTCCCAACAAGCTAGGTGAAAAACGGCTTTCACACACACTTATCACTCAGAATTGAGTATGTGGAAAGACGTTCGTTCACCTAGCACAAAGTGAACGGTTTGCTGGAGAAATTGTTTCTCTGGGTTCTGAGACTATTTCCTAGTGCCGGACTGAAGTTCCTGCAGTTTTCACTGTAAAACCCAGTTGGAGCTAGTACCTCCCCATATATAAGTAAGGAATGTAGTTTGCAACTGAAAAGAAACTTTGTGTTCCCAATTAGCTAGGTGAAGAACAGCTTTCACACACACTTATCTCTCAGAACTGAGCAAGTGGAGAGACGTTCGTTCATCCAGCACAATGGGAACGGGTAGCAGGGAAAGTGTTACTCCGGGTTCTCAGTCTCTTTCCTAGAGCCGGTTTGAAGTTCCTGCAGTTTTCACTGTAAATCCGAGTTGGAGCTTGTACATCCCCATATATATGTATGGAGTGTAGTTTGCAACTTAAAAGAAACTTTGTGTTCCCAACAAGCTAGGTGAAGGGCGGCTTTCACACACACTTATTTCTCTGAAATGAGCATGTGGAGAGACGTTCGTTCACCTAGGACAAATGGAAAGGTTTACAGGAGAAACTTTTACTCTGGGTTCTGATACTGTTTCCTAGTGCCGGTTTGAAGTTCTTGCAGTTTTCATTGTAAAACCGATTTGGAGCTAGTACCTCCCCATATATATGTATGGAGTGTAGTTTGCAACTGAAAAGAAACTTTGTTTTCCAAACAAGCTAGTTGAAGGACGGCTTTCACACACACTTATATCTCAGAAGTGAGCATGTGGAGAGACGTTCGTTCATCTAGCGCAAAGGGAACGGTTTGAAGAGAAAATTTTACTCAGCATTCTCAGTCTGTTTCCTAGTCCCGGATTGAAATTCCTGCTAGTTTCTCTGTAAAACCGATTTGAGCTTGTACCTCCGCATGTATATGTATGGACAGTGTTTTGCAACTGAAAAGAAACTTTGTGTTCCCAGCAAGCTAGGTAAAGGACGGCTTTCACACACACTTATATCTCAGATCTGAGCATCTGGAGAGACGTTCATTCATCTAACACAAAGTGAACGGCTTGCAGTTGAAACTTTTACTCTGATTTCTCAGTGTTCTTCCTAGTGTCCGTTGGAATTTCCTGCAGTTTTCTCTGTAAAACCGACTTGTAGCTAGTACCTACCCATATATATTTATGGAGTGTATTTTGCAACTGAGAAGTATCTTTGTGTTCCCAACAAACTAGGTGAAGGACGGCTTTCACACACAATTATCTCTCAGAATTGAGCATGTGGAGAGACGTTTGTTCATCTAGCACAAAGTGAAAGGGCTGCAGGTGAAACTGTTTCTCTGGGTTCTGAGTCTGTTTCCTAGTGCCGGATTGAAGTTCCTGCAGTTTTCACTGTAAAATCCAGTTGGAGCTAGTACCACCACATATATATATATATGGAGTGTAGTTTGCAACTGAAAAGAAAATTTGCATTCTCAACAAGCTAGGTGAAGGATGGCTTTCACACACAATTATCTCTCTGAACTGAGCATGTGGAGAAACGTTCATTCATGTAGAACAAAGGGAACGGTTTGCAGGGGAAACTTCTACTCTTGTTTCTCAGTCTGTTTCCTAGTGCCGGTTTCATGTTCCTGCAGTTTTCACTGTAAAACCTAGTTGGAGCTAGTACCTCCCCATATATATGTATGGAGTGTATTTTACAACTGAAAAGAAACTTTGTGTTTCCAACAAGCTAGGTGGAGAGCGGCTTTCACACAAATTTATCTCTTACAACTGAGCATGTGGAGAGACGTTCGTTCACCTAGGACAAAGGGATCGGTTTACAGGTGAAACTTTTACTCTGGGTTCTGAGACTGTTTCCTAGTGCCGGTTTGAAGTTCCTGCAATTTTCATTGTAAAACCGAGTTGGAGCTATTACATCCCCATATATATGAATGGAGTGTAGTTTGCAACTGAAAAGAAACTTTGTGTTCCCAACAAGCTAGGTGAAGTGAGGCTTTCACACACACTTATCCCTCAGAACTGAGCATGTGGTGAGACGTTTGTTCACCTAGCCGAAATGGAATGTTTTGGATTAGAAACTTTTACTCTGGGTTCTGTGTCTGTTTCCTAGTGCCTGTTTGTAGTTCCTGTAGTTTTCACTGTAAAACCGAGTTGGAGCTATTATTTCCCCATATAAATGTATGGAGTGTATTCTGTAACTGAAAAGAAACTTTGTGTTCCCAACAATCTAGGTGAAGGACGGCTTTCATACAAACTTATCTCTCACAACTGAGCATGTGGAGAGACGTTCGTTCATGTAGTTTAAAGGGAACGGCTTGTGGGGGAAATTTTACTAAGCTTTCTCAGTCTGTTTCCTAGTGCCGTATTGAAGTTCCTGCTGTTTTCACTGTAAAACCGATTTGAGGTAGTACCTCCCCATATATATGTATGGAGTACAGTTTGCAACTGAAAAGAAACTTTGTGTTCCCAACAATCAAGTTGAAGGACGGCTTTCACACACACTTATCTCTCTGAAAAGAGCATGTGGAGAGACTTTCATTCATGTAGCACAATGGGAGCGGGTTGCAGGGGAAAGTATTTTCTGGTTTCTCAATATGTTTTCTAGTGCCGATTTGAAGTTCCTGCATTTTTCACTGTAAAATCGTGTTGGAGCTAGTACCTCCCTATATATATGTACGGTGTGTAGTTTACAACTGAAAAGAAACTTTGCGTTCTCAACAAGCTAGTTGAAGAATGGCTTTCACACACAATTATGTCTCAGAACGGAGCATGTGGAGAGACTTTCGTTCATGTAGCACAAATGGAACGGGTTGCAGGGGAAAATTTTACTCTTGTTTCTCAGACAGTTTCTTAGTTCCGCATTGAAGTTACTGCAGTTTTCACTGTAAAATCGAGTTGGAGCTAGTACTTCCCCATATATATTTATGGATTGTTGTTTGCAAATGAAAAGAAACTTTGTGTTCCCAACAAGCTTGGTGAAGGACGGCTTTCACACATACTTATCTCTCAGATCTGAGCATGTGGAGAGACTTTCATTCATCTAGCACAAAGGGAACGGGCTGCAGGAGAAACTTTTACTCAGGTCTCTGTCTGTTTCCTAGTGCCGGTTTGAAGTTCCCGCAGATTTCACTTTAATACCGAGTTGGACCTAATAGCTCTCCATATATTTTATGGGATGTAGTTTGCAAATGATAAGAAACTATGTGCTTCAAACAAGCTAGGTTAAGGACGGCTTTCACACACTCTTAACTGTCAGAACTGAGCATGTGGGGAGACGTTCATTCATGTAGCACAAATGGAACTTGTTGCAGTAGAAATTTTACTCTGGTTTCTCAGTATGTTTCCTAGAGCTGGTATGAAGTTCCTGCAGTTTTCACTGTAAAACTGAGTTGTAGCTAATCCCTAACCTTATATATGTATGGAGTGTAATTTGCAACTGAAAAGAAATTTTGTATTCCAAACAAACTAGGTTAAAGTCGGCTTTCACACACACAAATCTCTCCGACCTGAGAATGTGGAGAGATATTCCTTCATCGTGCACAAAGGGAACATGTTGCCGGAGAAATTTTTATTCTAGTTTCTCTGTATCTTTCATAGTGCCTGTTTGAAGTTCCAGAAGTTTTCACTGTAAAACCGATTTGGAGCTTCAACATCCCCATATATATGTATGGAGTGTGGTTATGCAACTGAAAAGAAACTATGTGTTCCCAACAAGCTTGGTGAAGGACGGTTTTCACACAAAATTATCTCTCAGAATTGAGCATGTGGAGAGACGTTCGTTCATCTAGCACAAAGGGAAGGGGTTGCAGGAGAAAGCTATATTCTGGTTTCTCAGTCTATTTCCCAGTGCAGCTTTGTAGTTCCTGCAGTTTTCAATGTAAAACCGAGTTGGAGCTAATAAATCCCCATATATATGTATGAAGTGTAGTATGCCACTAAAAGAAACTTTGTGATTCCAACAAGCTAGTTGAAGGACGGCTTTCACACACACTTATCTCTCAGAACTGACCATGAGGAGAGACGTTCATTCATCTAGCACAAAGGGAATGGGTTGCAGGGGAAACTATTACTCTGGTTTATCAGCCTGTATCCTATTGCCGGTTTGAAGTTCCTGCAGTTTTCACTGTAAAACCGAGTTGGAGCTAATAAATCCCCATATATATGTATGAAGTGTAGTATGCCACTGAAAGAAACTTTGTGATCCCAACAAGCTAGTTGAAGGACGGCTTTCACACACACTTATCTCTCAGAACTGACCATGTGGAGAGACGTTCGTTCATCTATCACAAAGGGATCGTGATGCAGGAGAAAATCTTACTATGGTTTCTCTGTCTGTTTCCTAGTGCCGGTTTGATGTTCCTGCAGTTTTCAGTGTAAAATCGAGTTGGAGTTAATACCTATCCTTATATATGTATGGAGTGTAGTTTGCAAATGAAAAGAAACTTTGTGTTCCCAACAAGCTAGGTGAAAGACGGCTTTCACACACAATTATCTCTCAGAAATGAGCATGTGTAGAGACGTTCGTTCATCTAGCACAAAGGGAAAGGGTTGCAGGAGAAACTTTTACTGTGGTTTCTCAGTCTGTTTCCTAGTGCCGGTTTGAATTTCCTGCAGTTTTCACTGTAAAACCGATTTGGAGCGTGTACTTCCCCATATATATGTATGGAGTGTAGTTTGAAACTGAAAGGAAACTTTGTGTTCCCAAAAAGCTAGGTGATGGACGGCTTTCACACATAATTATCTCTCAGAACTGAGCACGTGGTGAGACGTTCGTTGATATAGAACAATGGGAATGGTTGGCAGGAGAAACTCTTACTCTGGTTTGGCATTCTGTTTCTTAGTGCCGGTTTGAAGTTCCTGCAGTTTTCACTGTAAAACCGATTTGGATCTAATACATCCCCATATAAATATATGGTGTGTAGTTAGCAACTGAAAAGAAACTTTGTGTTCCCAACAAGCTAGGTGAAGGACGGCTTTCACACACACTTAACTCTCAGAACTGAGCATGTGGAGAGGCGTTAGTTCATCTAGCACAAAGGGAAAGTTTTGCTGGGGAAACTCTTACTCTGGTTTCTCAGTCTGTTTCCTTGTTCCGGTATGAAGTCCCTGCAGTTTTCAGTGTAAAAACGAGTTAGAGCTTGTAGCTACAAATCTATCGTTATGGTGGGTAGTTTGCAAATGAAAAGAAACTTTGTGTTCCCAACAAGCAAGGTGAAGGACGGCTTTCACACACACTTATCTCTCAAAACTGAGCATGTGGATAGGCATTCGTTCATCTAGCAAAAAGGAAAGTTTTACAGGAAAAACTCTTACTCTGTTTTCTCAATTTGTTTCCTACTGCCGGTTTGAAGTTCCTGCAGTTACCACTGTAAAACTAAGTTGGTGCTTATATATCCCCATATATGTGTAAGGAGTGTAGTTTGCAGCTGGAAAGAAACTTTGTGTTCCCAAAAAGTTAGGTGAAAGACGGCTTTCACACACACTTATCTCTCAGAACAGAGCATGTAGAGAGACTTTCGTTCATCTAGCACAAAAGGAACGGTTTGCTGGTGAAACTCTTATTATGGTTTCTCAGTTTTTTTTCCTAGTGCCAGGTTGAAGTTACAGCAGTTTTCACTGTAAAACCCAGTTGGAACTTGTACCTTCCCATATATATGTATGGAGTATAGTTTGCAACTGAAAAGAAACTTTGTGTTCACAACAAGCTAGATGAAGGACGGATTTCACACACAATTATCTCTCCGAACTGAGCATGTGGACAGACTTTCTTTCATCTAACACAAAGGGAACGGTATGCAGGACAAATTTTTACTCTGGTTTCTCAGTCTGTTTCCTAGTGCCGGTTTGAATTTCCTGCAGTTTTCACTGTAAAACCGAGTTGGAGCTAGTACCTCCCCATATAAATGTATGCAGTGTAGTTTGCAACTGAAAGAAACTTTGTGTTCCCCACAAGCTAGGTGAAGGACGGCTTTCAGACACACTTATCTCTCAGAACTGAGCATCTGGAGAGACGTTCGCTCATCCAGCACATAGGGAATGGTTTTCAGGTGAAACCTTTACTCTGGTTTCTCAGGCATTTTCCTAGTGCCAGTTTGAACTTCCAGCAGTTTTCACTGTAAAATCGAGTTGGAGCTAGTACCTCACTTTTTTATATGTATGGATTGTAGTTTTCAACTGAAAAGAAACATTGTGTTCCCAACAAGCTATGTGAATGATGGCATACACACACATATCTCTCTGAACTGAGCATGTGCAGAGACGTTCGTTCATCTAGCACAAAAGGAAAGGGTTGTAGGAGAAACTCTTATTCTGGTTTCTCAGTCTGTTTCCTAGTGCCGGTATGAATTTCCTGCATTTTTCACTGTAAAACCGAGTTGGATCTAATACATACCCATATATATCTATGGAGTGTAGTTTACATCTGAAAAGAAACTTTGTGTTCCCAACAAGCTAGGTGAAGGACGGCATTCAGACACAGTTATCTCTCAGAACTGAGCATGTGGAGAGACGGACGTTCATCTAGCACAAAGGGAACGGGTTGCAGGAGAAATTCTTACTCTGGTTTGTCAGTCTGTTTCGTAGTGCCGGTTTGAAGTTCCTGCAGTTTTCACTTAAAACCAAGTTGGAGTTAGTACCTACCCAAATATATTTATGGAGTGTAGTTTGCAAGTGAAAAGAAATTTTGTGTTCCCAACAATCTAAGTGAAGTACGGCTTAGACACACAGTTCACTCTCAGAACTGAGAATTTGGAGAGACGTTCGTTCATCTAGCACAAAGGGAACAGTTTGTAGGAGAAATTTTACTCTGGTTTCTAAGTCTGTCTCCTAGTGCCGATTTGTAGTTCCTGCATATTTCACTGTAAAACAGAGTTCTAGCTAGTACATCCCCGTATATAGGTATGGAGTGTAGTTTTCAACTGAAAGAAAATTTTGTTCCCAACAAGCTATGTGAATGACGGCTTTCACACACACTTATCTCTCAGAACTGAGCATGTGGAGGGACGTTCGTTCATCTAGCACAAAGGGAACGATTTGCAGGTGAAACTCTTACTCTGGTTTCTCAGTATTTTTCCTAGTGCCAGGTTGAAGTTCCAGCAGTTTTCAATGTAAAACCGATTTGGAACTAGTACCTCCCGGTATATATGTATTGAGTGTAGTTTGCAACTGAAAAGAAGCTTTGTGTTCCCAAAAAGCTAGGTGAAGTTCAGATTTCACACACACTTATCTCTGAGAACTGAGCATGTGGAGAGACGTTCGTTCATCTAACACAAAGGGAACGGTTTGCAGGTGAACCTCTTACTCTGGTTTCTCAGTATTTTTCCTAGTGCCAGGTTGAAGTTCCAGCAGATTTCACTGTTAAACCGAGTTGTGTCTAATACATTCCCGTATATATGTATGGAGAGTAATTTGCTACTGAAAGAATCTTTATGTTCCCAACAAGCTAGTTTAAGGACGGCTTTCACACACACTAATCTCTCAGAACTGAACATCTGGAGAGACTTTCGATCATCTAGCACAAAGGGAACGGGTTGCAGCAGAAACTTTTACTATGGTTTCTCAGTGTGTTTCCTAGTGCCGGTTTAAAATTGCTGCAGTATTCACTATAAAAGTGATTTGGATCTAATACATCCCCATATATATAATTATTGAGTGTACTTTGCAAGTGAAAAGAAACTTTGTTTTACCAACAATCTAGGTGAACGACTGCTTTCCCACACTCTTACCCTCAGAATTGATCATATGGAGAGACGTTCGTTCTTCTAGCACAAAGGGAACGGGTTTCAGGAGAAACTTTGTCTCTGGTTTCTCAGTCTGTTTCCTAGTGCCGGTTTGAATTTTCTGCAGTTTTCACTGTAAAACTGAGTTGGAGCTAATATATCCCCATATATATGTATGGAGTGTAGTTTGCAACTGCAAAGAAACTACTTGTTCCCAATAAGCTAGGTGAAGGACAGCTTTCACAGACACTTATATCTCAGAACTTAGCACGTGAAGAGACGTTCGTTCATGTATCACAAAGGGAACGGGTTGCAGGGGAAACTTTTACTCTTTTTTCTCAGCCTGTTTCCTGTTGCCGGCTTGAAGTTCCTGCAATTATCGTTTTAAAACCGAGTTGGAGTTAGTACCTACCCATATGTATGTATGGAGTGTAGTTTGCAACTGAAAAGTAATATTGGGTTCCCAACAAGCTAGGTGAAGGACGGCTTTCACACACACTTATATCTCAGAACTGACCACGTGAAGAGACATTCGTTCATCTAGCACAAATGGAAAAGTTTGCAGGAGAAACTTTTACTCTGGTTTCTCAGTCTGTTTTCTAGTACCGATTTGTAGTTCCTGCAGTTTTCACAGTAAAATATGTTGGAGCAAGTACGTCCCCAAATATATATATGGAGTTTAGTTTGAAACTGAAAACAAAATTTGTTTTACCAACAAACTAGGTGAAGGACGGCTTTCAAACACACTTATCTCTCAGAAATGGACACGTAGAGAGACGTTCGTTGATCTTGCAAAAATGGAACAGGTTGCAGGGGAAACTCTTACTCTGGTTTCACAGCCTGTTTCCATGGGCCGTTTTGAAGTTCCTGCAATTTTCACTGTAAATCCTATTTGGAGCTAGTACCACCACATATATATGTATGGAGAGTAGTTTGCAACTGAAAAGAAAGTTTGTTTTCCCAACAAGCTAGGTGAAGGACGGCTTTCACATACACTTATCTCTCAGAACTGACCATGAGGAGAGACGTTCATTCATCTAGCACAAAGGGAATGGGTTGCAGGGGAAACTATTACTCTGGTTTATCAGCCTGTATCCTATTGCCGGTTTGAAGTTCCTGCAGTTTTCACTGTAAAACCGAGTTGGAGCTAATAAATCCCCATATATATGTATGAAGTGTAGTATGCCACTGAAAGAAACTTTGTGATCCCAACAAGCTAGTTGAAGGACGGCTTTCACACACACTTATCTCTCAGAACTGACCATGTGGAGAGACGTTCGTTCATCTATCACAAAGGGATCGTGATGCAGGAGAAAATCTTACTATGGTTTCTCTGTCTGTTTCCTAGTGCCGGTTTGATGTTCCTGCAGTTTTCAGTGTAAAATCGAGTTGGAGTTAATACCTATCCTTATATATGTATGGAGTGTAGTTTGCAAATGAAAAGAAACTTTGTGTTCCCAACAAGCTAGGTGAAAGACGGCTTTCACACACAATTATCTCTCAGAAATGAGCATGTGTAGAGACGTTCGTTCATCTAGCACAAAGGGAAAGGGTTGCAGGAGAAACTTTTACTGTGGTTTCTCAGTCTGTTTCCTAGTGCCGGTTTGAATTTCCTGCAGTTTTCACTGTAAAACCGATTTGGAGCGTGTACTTCCCCATATATATGTATGGAGTGTAGTTTGAAACTGAAAGGAAACTTTGTGTTCCCAAAAAGCTAGGTGATGGACGGCTTTCACACATAATTATCTCTCAGAACTGAGCACGTGGTGAGACGTTCGTTGATATAGAACAATGGGAATGGTTGGCAGGAGAAACTCTTACTCTGGTTTGGCATTCTGTTTCTTAGTGCCGGTTTGAAGTTCCTGCAGTTTTCACTGTAAAACCGATTTGGATCTAATACATCCCCATATAAATATATGGTGTGTAGTTAGCAACTGAAAAGAAACTTTGTGTTCCCAACAAGCTAGGTGAAGGACGGCTTTCACACACACTTAACTCTCAGAACTGAGCATGTGGAGAGGCGTTAGTTCATCTAGCACAAAGGGAAAGTTTTGCTGGGGAAACTCTTACTCTGGTTTCTCAGTCTGTTTCCTTGTTCCGGTATGAAGTCCCTGCAGTTTTCAGTGTAAAAACGAGTTAGAGCTTGTAGCTACAAATCTATCGTTATGGTGGGTAGTTTGCAAATGAAAAGAAACTTTGTGTTCCCAACAAGCAAGGTGAAGGACGGCTTTCACACACACTTATCTCTCAAAACTGAGCATGTGGATAGGCATTCGTTCATCTAGCAAAAAGGAAAGTTTTACAGGAAAAACTCTTACTCTGTTTTCTCAATTTGTTTCCTACTGCCGGTTTGAAGTTCCTGCAGTTACCACTGTAAAACTAAGTTGGTGCTTATATATCCCCATATATGTGTAAGGAGTGTAGTTTGCAGCTGGAAAGAAACTTTGTGTTCCCAAAAAGTTAGGTGAAAGACGGCTTTCACACACACTTATCTCTCAGAACAGAGCATGTAGAGAGACTTTCGTTCATCTAGCACAAAAGGAACGGTTTGCTGGTGAAACTCTTATTATGGTTTCTCAGTTTTTTTTCCTAGTGCCAGGTTGAAGTTACAGCAGTTTTCACTGTAAAACCCAGTTGGAACTTGTACCTTCCCATATATATGTATGGAGTATAGTTTGCAACTGAAAAGAAACTTTGTGTTCACAACAAGCTAGATGAAGGACGGATTTCACACACAATTATCTCTCCGAACTGAGCATGTGGACAGACTTTCTTTCATCTAACACAAAGGGAACGGTATGCAGGACAAATTTTTACTCTGGTTTCTCAGTCTGTTTCCTAGTGCCGGTTTGAATTTCCTGCAGTTTTCACTGTAAAACCGAGTTGGAGCTAGTACCTCCCCATATAAATGTATGCAGTGTAGTTTGCAACTGAAAGAAACTTTGTGTTCCCCACAAGCTAGGTGAAGGACGGCTTTCAGACACACTTATCTCTCAGAACTGAGCATCTGGAGAGACGTTCGCTCATCCAGCACATAGGGAATGGTTTTCAGGTGAAACCTTTACTCTGGTTTCTCAGGCATTTTCCTAGTGCCAGTTTGAACTTCCAGCAGTTTTCACTGTAAAATCGAGTTGGAGCTAGTACCTCACTTTTTTATATGTATGGATTGTAGTTTTCAACTGAAAAGAAACATTGTGTTCCCAACAAGCTATGTGAATGATGGCATACACACACATATCTCTCTGAACTGAGCATGTGCAGAGACGTTCGTTCATCTAGCACAAAAGGAAAGGGTTGTAGGAGAAACTCTTATTCTGGTTTCTCAGTCTGTTTCCTAGTGCCGGTATGAATTTCCTGCATTTTTCACTGTAAAACCGAGTTGGATCTAATACATACCCATATATATCTATGGAGTGTAGTTTACATCTGAAAAGAAACTTTGTGTTCCCAACAAGCTAGGTGAAGGACGGCATTCAGACACAGTTATCTCTCAGAACTGAGCATGTGGAGAGACGGACGTTCATCTAGCACAAAGGGAACGGGTTGCAGGAGAAATTCTTACTCTGGTTTGTCAGTCTGTTTCGTAGTGCCGGTTTGAAGTTCCTGCAGTTTTCACTTAAAACCAAGTTGGAGTTAGTACCTACCCAAATATATTTATGGAGTGTAGTTTGCAAGTGAAAAGAAATTTTGTGTTCCCAACAATCTAAGTGAAGTACGGCTTAGACACACAGTTCACTCTCAGAACTGAGAATTTGGAGAGACGTTCGTTCATCTAGCACAAAGGGAACAGTTTGTAGGAGAAATTTTACTCTGGTTTCTAAGTCTGTCTCCTAGTGCCGATTTGTAGTTCCTGCATATTTCACTGTAAAACAGAGTTCTAGCTAGTACATCCCCGTATATAGGTATGGAGTGTAGTTTTCAACTGAAAGAAAATTTTGTTCCCAACAAGCTATGTGAATGACGGCTTTCACACACACTTATCTCTCAGAACTGAGCATGTGGAGGGACGTTCGTTCATCTAGCACAAAGGGAACGATTTGCAGGTGAAACTCTTACTCTGGTTTCTCAGTATTTTTCCTAGTGCCAGGTTGAAGTTCCAGCAGTTTTCAATGTAAAACCGATTTGGAACTAGTACCTCCCGGTATATATGTATTGAGTGTAGTTTGCAACTGAAAAGAAGCTTTGTGTTCCCAAAAAGCTAGGTGAAGTTCAGATTTCACACACACTTATCTCTGAGAACTGAGCATGTGGAGAGACGTTCGTTCATCTAACACAAAGGGAACGGTTTGCAGGTGAACCTCTTACTCTGGTTTCTCAGTATTTTTCCTAGTGCCAGGTTGAAGTTCCAGCAGATTTCACTGTTAAACCGAGTTGTGTCTAATACATTCCCGTATATATGTATGGAGAGTAATTTGCTACTGAAAGAATCTTTATGTTCCCAACAAGCTAGTTTAAGGACGGCTTTCACACACACTAATCTCTCAGAACTGAACATCTGGAGAGACTTTCGATCATCTAGCACAAAGGGAACGGGTTGCAGCAGAAACTTTTACTATGGTTTCTCAGTGTGTTTCCTAGTGCCGGTTTAAAATTGCTGCAGTATTCACTATAAAAGTGATTTGGATCTAATACATCCCCATATATATAATTATTGAGTGTACTTTGCAAGTGAAAAGAAACTTTGTTTTACCAACAATCTAGGTGAACGACTGCTTTCCCACACTCTTACCCTCAGAATTGATCATATGGAGAGACGTTCGTTCTTCTAGCACAAAGGGAACGGGTTTCAGGAGAAACTTTGTCTCTGGTTTCTCAGTCTGTTTCCTAGTGCCGGTTTGAATTTTCTGCAGTTTTCACTGTAAAACTGAGTTGGAGCTAATATATCCCCATATATATGTATGGAGTGTAGTTTGCAACTGCAAAGAAACTACTTGTTCCCAATAAGCTAGGTGAAGGACAGCTTTCACAGACACTTATATCTCAGAACTTAGCACGTGAAGAGACGTTCGTTCATGTATCACAAAGGGAACGGGTTGCAGGGGAAACTTTTACTCTTTTTTCTCAGCCTGTTTCCTGTTGCCGGCTTGAAGTTCCTGCAATTATCGTTTTAAAACCGAGTTGGAGTTAGTACCTACCCATATGTATGTATGGAGTGTAGTTTGCAACTGAAAAGTAATATTGGGTTCCCAACAAGCTAGGTGAAGGACGGCTTTCACACACACTTATATCTCAGAACTGACCACGTGAAGAGACATTCGTTCATCTAGCACAAATGGAAAAGTTTGCAGGAGAAACTTTTACTCTGGTTTCTCAGTCTGTTTTCTAGTACCGATTTGTAGTTCCTGCAGTTTTCACAGTAAAATATGTTGGAGCAAGTACGTCCCCAAATATATATATGGAGTTTAGTTTGAAACTGAAAACAAAATTTGTTTTACCAACAAACTAGGTGAAGGACGGCTTTCAAACACACTTATCTCTCAGAAATGGACACGTAGAGAGACGTTCGTTGATCTTGCAAAAATGGAACAGGTTGCAGGGGAAACTCTTACTCTGGTTTCACAGCCTGTTTCCATGGGCCGTTTTGAAGTTCCTGCAATTTTCACTGTAAATCCTATTTGGAGCTAGTACCACCACATATATATGTATGGAGTGTAGTTTGCAACTGAAAAGAAAGTTTGTTTTCCCAACAAGCTAGGTGAAGGACGGCTTTCACATACACTTATCTCTCAGAACTGAGCATGTGGAGAGACGTTTGTTCATCTAGCACAAAGGGAATGGTTTGCAGGTGAAACACTTACTCTGGTTTCTCAGTCTTTTTCCTAGTGCCAGTTTGAACTTCCAGCAGTTTTCACTGTAAAACCGAGTTGGAGCTAGTACCTCCTCATATATATGTATGGATTGTATTTTGCATCTGAAAAGAATCTATGTGTTCCCAACAAGCTAGGTGAAGTATGGCTTTAACACACATATCTCTCTGAACTGAGCATGTGGAGACGTTCGTTCATCTAGCACAAAAGGAACGGGTTGCAGGAGAATATCTTACTTTGGTTTCTCAGTGTCTTTCCTTGTGCCGGTATGAATTTCCTGCATTTTTCACTGTAAAAGCGAGTTGGATCTAATACGTCCCCATATATATCTATGGAGTGTAGTTTGCAACTGAAAAGAAACTTTAGGTTCCCAACAAGTTATCTGAAGGACGGCTTTCGCACACAATTAACTCTCAGAACTGAACATGTGGAGAGACATTCTTTCATCTAGCAGAAAGGGAATGGGTTGCAGGAGAAACTTTTACTCTGGTTTCTCAGTATGTTTCCTAGTGCTGCTGTGAAGTTCCTGCAGTTTACAATGTAAAACCGAGTTGGATCTAATACATCCCCATATATATGTATGGAATATTGTTTGAAACTGAGAAGAAACTTTATGTTCCCAACAAGCTAGTTGAAGGACGGCTTTCACACAAAATTATCTCTCAGAACTGAGCATGTGGATAGACTTTCGTTCATCTAGTACAAATTGAACGGGTTGCAGGTGAAAATTTTACTCTGGTTTCTCAGTGTGTTTCCTAGCGCCGGTTTGAAGTTCCTGCAGTTTTCACTTTAAAACAGATTTGGAGTTATTACCAACGCATATAAATATATGGAGTATAGTTTGCAAGTGAAAAGAAATTTTGAGTTCCCAACAAGCTAGGTGAAGGACGACTTTCACACACACTTATCTCTCAGAAGTGAGCATGTGGAGAGACGTTCGTTCATCTAGCACAAAGGGAAAAGTTTGCAGGAGAAACTTTTACTCTGGTTTCTCAGTCTGATTCCTAGTACTGATTTGTAGTTCCTGCATTTTTCACTGTAAATCATTGTTAGTGCTAATACCTCCCCAAATATATGTATGGAATGTAGTTTGCAACTGAAAAGAATCTTTGTGTTCCAAACAAGCTATGTGAAGGACGGCTTTCACACAGACTTATCTCTCAGAATTGAGCATGTGGAGAGACTGTCGTTCATCTAGCACAAAGGAAACGGTTTGCAGGTGAAAGTCTTACTCTTGTTTGGCAGTAATTTTCCTATTGCCAGGTTGAATTTCCAGCTGTTTTCACTGTAAAACAGAGTTGGTGCTAGTACCTCCCCATATAAATTTATGAAGTGTAGATGGCAACTGAAAAGAATCTTTATGTTCCCAACAACCTAGGTGATGGACGGCTTTCACACATACTTAACTCTCAGAACTGAGCATGTGGAGAGACTTTCATTCATCTAGCACAAAGGGAACGGGCTGCAGGAGAAACTTTTACTCAGGTCTCTGTCTGTTTCCTAGTGCCGGTTTGAAGTTCCCGCAGATTTCACTTTAATACCGAGTTGGACCTAATAGCTCTCCATATATTTTATGGGATGTAGTTTGCAAATGATAAGAAACTATGTGCTTCAAACAAGCTAGGTTAAGGACGGCTTTCACACACTCTTAACTGTCAGAACTGAGCATGTGGGGAGACGTTCATTCATGTAGCACAAATGGAACTTGTTGCAGTAGAAATTTTACTCTGGTTTCTCAGTATGTTTCCTAGAGCTGGTATGAAGTTCCTGCAGTTTTCACTGTAAAACTGAGTTGTAGCTAATCCCTAACCTTATATATGTATGGAGTGTAATTTGCAACTGAAAAGAAATTTTGTATTCCAAACAAACTAGGTTAAAGTCGGCTTTCACACACACAAATCTCTCCGACCTGAGAATGTGGAGAGATATTCCTTCATCGTGCACAAAGGGAACATGTTGCCGGAGAAATTTTTATTCTAGTTTCTCTGTATCTTTCATAGTGCCTGTTTGAAGTTCCAGAAGTTTTCACTGTAAAACCGATTTGGAGCTTCAACATCCCCATATATATGTATGGAGTGTGGTTATGCAACTGAAAAGAAACTATGTGTTCCCAACAAGCTTGGTGAAGGACGGTTTTCACACAAAATTATCTCTCAGAATTGAGCATGTGGAGAGACGTTCGTTCATCTAGCACAAAGGGAAGGGGTTGCAGGAGAAAGCTATATTCTGGTTTCTCAGTCTATTTCCCAGTGCAGCTTTGTAGTTCCTGCAGTTTTCAATGTAAAACCGAGTTGGAGCTAATAAATCCCCATATATATGTATGAAGTGTAGTATGCCACTAAAAGAAACTTTGTGATTCCAACAAGCTAGTTGAAGGACGGCTTTCACACACACTTATCTCTCAGAACTGACCATGAGGAGAGACGTTCATTCATCTAGCACAAAGGGAATGGGTTGCAGGGGAAACTATTACTCTGGTTTATCAGCCTGTATCCTATTGCCGGTTTGAAGTTCCTGCAGTTTTCACTGTAAAACCGAGTTGGAGCTAATAAATCCCCATATATATGTATGAAGTGTAGTATGCCACTGAAAGAAACTTTGTGATCCCAACAAGCTAGTTGAAGGACGGCTTTCACACACACTTATCTCTCAGAACTGACCATGTGGAGAGACGTTCGTTCATCTATCACAAAGGGATCGTGATGCAGGAGAAAATCTTACTATGGTTTCTCTGTCTGTTTCCTAGTGCCGGTTTGATGTTCCTGCAGTTTTCAGTGTAAAATCGAGTTGGAGTTAATACCTATCCTTATATATGTATGGAGTGTAGTTTGCAAATGAAAAGAAACTTTGTGTTCCCAACAAGCTAGGTGAAAGACGGCTTTCACACACAATTATCTCTCAGAAATGAGCATGTGTAGAGACGTTCGTTCATCTAGCACAAAGGGAAAGGGTTGCAGGAGAAACTTTTACTGTGGTTTCTCAGTCTGTTTCCTAGTGCCGGTTTGAATTTCCTGCAGTTTTCACTGTAAAACCGATTTGGAGCGTGTACTTCCCCATATATATGTATGGAGTGTAGTTTGAAACTGAAAGGAAACTTTGTGTTCCCAAAAAGCTAGGTGATGGACGGCTTTCACACATAATTATCTCTCAGAACTGAGCACGTGGTGAGACGTTCGTTGATATAGAACAATGGGAATGGTTGGCAGGAGAAACTCTTACTCTGGTTTGGCATTCTGTTTCTTAGTGCCGGTTTGAAGTTCCTGCAGTTTTCACTGTAAAACCGATTTGGATCTAATACATCCCCATATAAATATATGGTGTGTAGTTAGCAACTGAAAAGAAACTTTGTGTTCCCAACAAGCTAGGTGAAGGACGGCTTTCACACACACTTAACTCTCAGAACTGAGCATGTGGAGAGGCGTTAGTTCATCTAGCACAAAGGGAAAGTTTTGCTGGGGAAACTCTTACTCTGGTTTCTCAGTCTGTTTCCTTGTTCCGGTATGAAGTCCCTGCAGTTTTCAGTGTAAAAACGAGTTAGAGCTTGTAGCTACAAATCTATCGTTATGGTGGGTAGTTTGCAAATGAAAAGAAACTTTGTGTTCCCAACAAGCAAGGTGAAGGACGGCTTTCACACACACTTATCTCTCAAAACTGAGCATGTGGATAGGCATTCGTTCATCTAGCAAAAAGGAAAGTTTTACAGGAAAAACTCTTACTCTGTTTTCTCAATTTGTTTCCTACTGCCGGTTTGAAGTTCCTGCAGTTACCACTGTAAAACTAAGTTGGTGCTTATATATCCCCATATATGTGTAAGGAGTGTAGTTTGCAGCTGGAAAGAAACTTTGTGTTCCCAAAAAGTTAGGTGAAAGACGGCTTTCACACACACTTATCTCTCAGAACAGAGCATGTAGAGAGACTTTCGTTCATCTAGCACAAAAGGAACGGTTTGCTGGTGAAACTCTTATTATGGTTTCTCAGTTTTTTTTCCTAGTGCCAGGTTGAAGTTACAGCAGTTTTCACTGTAAAACCCAGTTGGAACTTGTACCTTCCCATATATATGTATGGAGTATAGTTTGCAACTGAAAAGAAACTTTGTGTTCACAACAAGCTAGATGAAGGACGGATTTCACACACAATTATCTCTCCGAACTGAGCATGTGGACAGACTTTCTTTCATCTAACACAAAGGGAACGGTATGCAGGACAAATTTTTACTCTGGTTTCTCAGTCTGTTTCCTAGTGCCGGTTTGAATTTCCTGCAGTTTTCACTGTAAAACCGAGTTGGAGCTAGTACCTCCCCATATAAATGTATGCAGTGTAGTTTGCAACTGAAAGAAACTTTGTGTTCCCCACAAGCTAGGTGAAGGACGGCTTTCAGACACACTTATCTCTCAGAACTGAGCATCTGGAGAGACGTTCGCTCATCCAGCACATAGGGAATGGTTTTCAGGTGAAACCTTTACTCTGGTTTCTCAGGCATTTTCCTAGTGCCAGTTTGAACTTCCAGCAGTTTTCACTGTAAAATCGAGTTGGAGCTAGTACCTCACTTTTTTATATGTATGGATTGTAGTTTTCAACTGAAAAGAAACATTGTGTTCCCAACAAGCTATGTGAATGATGGCATACACACACATATCTCTCTGAACTGAGCATGTGCAGAGACGTTCGTTCATCTAGCACAAAAGGAAAGGGTTGTAGGAGAAACTCTTATTCTGGTTTCTCAGTCTGTTTCCTAGTGCCGGTATGAATTTCCTGCATTTTTCACTGTAAAACCGAGTTGGATCTAATACATACCCATATATATCTATGGAGTGTAGTTTACATCTGAAAAGAAACTTTGTGTTCCCAACAAGCTAGGTGAAGGACGGCATTCAGACACAGTTATCTCTCAGAACTGAGCATGTGGAGAGACGGACGTTCATCTAGCACAAAGGGAACGGGTTGCAGGAGAAATTCTTACTCTGGTTTGTCAGTCTGTTTCGTAGTGCCGGTTTGAAGTTCCTGCAGTTTTCACTTAAAACCAAGTTGGAGTTAGTACCTACCCAAATATATTTATGGAGTGTAGTTTGCAAGTGAAAAGAAATTTTGTGTTCCCAACAATCTAAGTGAAGTACGGCTTAGACACACAGTTCACTCTCAGAACTGAGAATTTGGAGAGACGTTCGTTCATCTAGCACAAAGGGAACAGTTTGTAGGAGAAATTTTACTCTGGTTTCTAAGTCTGTCTCCTAGTGCCGATTTGTAGTTCCTGCATATTTCACTGTAAAACAGAGTTCTAGCTAGTACATCCCCGTATATAGGTATGGAGTGTAGTTTTCAACTGAAAGAAAATTTTGTTCCCAACAAGCTATGTGAATGACGGCTTTCACACACACTTATCTCTCAGAACTGAGCATGTGGAGGGACGTTCGTTCATCTAGCACAAAGGGAACGATTTGCAGGTGAAACTCTTACTCTGGTTTCTCAGTATTTTTCCTAGTGCCAGGTTGAAGTTCCAGCAGTTTTCAATGTAAAACCGATTTGGAACTAGTACCTCCCGGTATATATGTATTGAGTGTAGTTTGCAACTGAAAAGAAGCTTTGTGTTCCCAAAAAGCTAGGTGAAGTTCAGATTTCACACACACTTATCTCTGAGAACTGAGCATGTGGAGAGACGTTCGTTCATCTAACACAAAGGGAACGGTTTGCAGGTGAACCTCTTACTCTGGTTTCTCAGTATTTTTCCTAGTGCCAGGTTGAAGTTCCAGCAGATTTCACTGTTAAACCGAGTTGTGTCTAATACATTCCCGTATATATGTATGGAGAGTAATTTGCTACTGAAAGAATCTTTATGTTCCCAACAAGCTAGTTTAAGGACGGCTTTCACACACACTAATCTCTCAGAACTGAACATCTGGAGAGACTTTCGATCATCTAGCACAAAGGGAACGGGTTGCAGCAGAAACTTTTACTATGGTTTCTCAGTGTGTTTCCTAGTGCCGGTTTAAAATTGCTGCAGTATTCACTATAAAAGTGATTTGGATCTAATACATCCCCATATATATAATTATTGAGTGTACTTTGCAAGTGAAAAGAAACTTTGTTTTACCAACAATCTAGGTGAACGACTGCTTTCCCACACTCTTACCCTCAGAATTGATCATATGGAGAGACGTTCGTTCTTCTAGCACAAAGGGAACGGGTTTCAGGAGAAACTTTGTCTCTGGTTTCTCAGTCTGTTTCCTAGTGCCGGTTTGAATTTTCTGCAGTTTTCACTGTAAAACTGAGTTGGAGCTAATATATCCCCATATATATGTATGGAGTGTAGTTTGCAACTGCAAAGAAACTACTTGTTCCCAATAAGCTAGGTGAAGGACAGCTTTCACAGACACTTATATCTCAGAACTTAGCACGTGAAGAGACGTTCGTTCATGTATCACAAAGGGAACGGGTTGCAGGGGAAACTTTTACTCTTTTTTCTCAGCCTGTTTCCTGTTGCCGGCTTGAAGTTCCTGCAATTATCGTTTTAAAACCGAGTTGGAGTTAGTACCTACCCATATGTATGTATGGAGTGTAGTTTGCAACTGAAAAGTAATATTGGGTTCCCAACAAGCTAGGTGAAGGACGGCTTTCACACACACTTATATCTCAGAACTGACCACGTGAAGAGACATTCGTTCATCTAGCACAAATGGAAAAGTTTGCAGGAGAAACTTTTACTCTGGTTTCTCAGTCTGTTTTCTAGTACCGATTTGTAGTTCCTGCAGTTTTCACAGTAAAATATGTTGGAGCAAGTACGTCCCCAAATATATATATGGAGTTTAGTTTGAAACTGAAAACAAAATTTGTTTTACCAACAAACTAGGTGAAGGACGGCTTTCAAACACACTTATCTCTCAGAAATGGACACGTAGAGAGACGTTCGTTGATCTTGCAAAAATGGAACAGGTTGCAGGGGAAACTCTTACTCTGGTTTCACAGCCTGTTTCCATGGGCCGTTTTGAAGTTCCTGCAATTTTCACTGTAAATCCTATTTGGAGCTAGTACCACCACATATATATGTATGGAGTGTAGTTTGCAACTGAAAAGAAAGTTTGTTTTCCCAACAAGCTAGGTGAAGGACGGCTTTCACATACACTTATCTCTCAGAACTGAGCATGTGGAGAGACGTTTGTTCATCTAGCACAAAGGGAATGGTTTGCAGGTGAAACACTTACTCTGGTTTCTCAGTCTTTTTCCTAGTGCCAGTTTGAACTTCCAGCAGTTTTCACTGTAAAACCGAGTTGGAGCTAGTACCTCCTCATATATATGTATGGATTGTATTTTGCATCTGAAAAGAATCTATGTGTTCCCAACAAGCTAGGTGAAGTATGGCTTTAACACACATATCTCTCTGAACTGAGCATGTGGAGACGTTCGTTCATCTAGCACAAAAGGAACGGGTTGCAGGAGAATATCTTACTTTGGTTTCTCAGTGTCTTTCCTTGTGCCGGTATGAATTTCCTGCATTTTTCACTGTAAAAGCGAGTTGGATCTAATACGTCCCCATATATATCTATGGAGTGTAGTTTGCAACTGAAAAGAAACTTTAGGTTCCCAACAAGTTATCTGAAGGACGGCTTTCGCACACAATTAACTCTCAGAACTGAACATGTGGAGAGACATTCTTTCATCTAGCAGAAAGGGAATGGGTTGCAGGAGAAACTTTTACTCTGGTTTCTCAGTATGTTTCCTAGTGCTGCTGTGAAGTTCCTGCAGTTTACAATGTAAAACCGAGTTGGATCTAATACATCCCCATATATATGTATGGAATATTGTTTGAAACTGAGAAGAAACTTTATGTTCCCAACAAGCTAGTTGAAGGACGGCTTTCACACAAAATTATCTCTCAGAACTGAGCATGTGGATAGACTTTCGTTCATCTAGTACAAATTGAACGGGTTGCAGGTGAAAATTTTACTCTGGTTTCTCAGTGTGTTTCCTAGCGCCGGTTTGAAGTTCCTGCAGTTTTCACTTTAAAACAGATTTGGAGTTATTACCAACGCATATAAATATATGGAGTATAGTTTGCAAGTGAAAAGAAATTTTGAGTTCCCAACAAGCTAGGTGAAGGACGACTTTCACACACACTTATCTCTCAGAAGTGAGCATGTGGAGAGACGTTCGTTCATCTAGCACAAAGGGAAAAGTTTGCAGGAGAAACTTTTACTCTGGTTTCTCAGTCTGATTCCTAGTACTGATTTGTAGTTCCTGCATTTTTCACTGTAAATCATTGTTAGTGCTAATACCTCCCCAAATATATGTATGGAATGTAGTTTGCAACTGAAAAGAATCTTTGTGTTCCAAACAAGCTATGTGAAGGACGGCTTTCACACAGACTTATCTCTCAGAATTGAGCATGTGGAGAGACTGTCGTTCATCTAGCACAAAGGAAACGGTTTGCAGGTGAAAGTCTTACTCTTGTTTGGCAGTAATTTTCCTATTGCCAGGTTGAATTTCCAGCTGTTTTCACTGTAAAACAGAGTTGGTGCTAGTACCTCCCCATATAAATTTATGAAGTGTAGATGGCAACTGAAAAGAATCTTTATGTTCCCAACAACCTAGGTGATGGACGGCTTTCACACATACTTAACTCTCAGAACTGAGCATGTGGAGAGACTTTCTTTCATCTAGCACAAAAGAAACGGGTTTCAGGAAAAACTATTACACTGGATTCTCAGTCTGTTTCCTAGTGCCGGTATGAAGTTCCTGCAGTTTTCAATGTAAAATCGCGTTGGCGCTAATACATCCCCAAATATATATATGGAGTGTAGATTGCAACTGAAAAGAAAATTTGTTTTCCCAACAAGCTAGGTGAAGGATGGCTTTCACACACTCTTTCTCTCAGAAATGAGCATATGGAGAGACGTTCGTTCTTCTAGCACAAATGGAACGGGTTGCAGTTGAAACACTTACTGTAGTTTCTCATTCTGTTTCCTAGTGTTGCTTTGAATTTCCTGCAGTTTTCTCTGTAAAAGAGATTTGGAGCTAGTACCAACCCATATATATGAATGGAGTGTTGTTTGCTTGTGAAAAGAAACTTTGTGTTCCCAACAAGCTAGGTGAAGGACGGCTTTAACACACACTTATCTCTCAGAACTGAGCCTGTGGAGAGACGTTCGTTCATCTAGCACAAAGGGAACGGGTCTCAGGAGAAAAACTTATTATGTTTTCTCAGTCTGTTTCCTAGTGCCGGTTTGAAGTTCCTGCAGTTTTCTCTGTAAAACCGAGTTGGAGATAGTACCTCCCCATATATATCTAGGGATTGTAGGTTACAAAGGAAAAGTAACATTTTGTTCCCAAGAAGCTATGTGAAGAACGGCTTTCACACACACTTATGTCTCACAACTGAGCACTTGGAGAGACATTCGTTCATTTAGATCAAAGGGAACGGGTTGCAGGAGAAACTTTTACTCTTTTATCTCAGTGTGTTTCCTAGTGTCGAATTGTATTTCCTGCAGTTTCACTGTGCAACATTGTTGGAACCAATACCTCCCAATATATAGGTATGGAGTGGAGTTTGCAACTGAATGAAACTTTGTGTTCCCATCAAGCAAGGTGAAGGACGGCTTTCACACACACTTATCTCTCAGAATTGAGCATGTGGAGAGACGTTCGGTCATCTAGCACAAAGGGAACGGTTTGCAGGGGAAACTTTTATTCTGGATTCTCTGTCTGTTTCCTAGTACCGGTTTGAAGTTCCTGCAGTTTTCACTGTAAAACCGAGTTGGAGTTAAAAAATACCTATATATATGTATGGAGTGTATTTTGCAACTGAATAGAAACTTTGTGTTTCCAACAAGATTGGTGAAGCACGGCTTTCACACACACTTATCTCTCAGAAATGAGCACGGGGATAGATGCCCTTCATCTAGCCGAAAGGGAACAGTTTGCAGGAGAAACATTTACTCTGGTTTCTCAGTTTGTTTCCTATTGCCGATTTGTAGTTCCTGCAGTTTGCATTGAAAAACAGTTTTGGAGCTAGTACCTCCGCATATATAGGTATGGAGTGTAGTTGGCAACTGAAAAGAAATTTTGTGTTCCCAACAAGATTGGTGAAGCACGGCTTTCACACACACTTCTCTCCCAGAACTGAGCATCTAGAGAGACGATCGTTCATCTAGCACAAAGGGAACGGTTTGCAGGAGAAACTTTTACTCTGGTGTATCAGTCTGTTACCTAGTGCCGTTTTGAAGTTCCTGCTGTTTTCACTGTAAAAGCGATTTGGATTTAATACATCCCAATATATAAGTATGTAGTGTAGTTTGCAACTGAAAATAAACTTTATGTTCCCAACAATCAATGTGTAGGACGGCTTTCACACACACTTATCTCTCAGAACTCAGCATGTGGAGAGACGTTCGTTCACCTAGCACAAAGGGAACGGGTTGCAGGTGAAATTATTACTCTGGTTTCTCAGTATTTTTCCAAGTGCCAGGTTGAAATTCCAGCAGTTTTCACTGTAAAACCGAGTTGGAGCTAGTACCTCCCCGTATATATGTATGGAGTGTAGTTTGCAACTTAAAAGAAACTTTGTGTTCCCAAAAGCAATTTGAAGGACGGCTTTCACACACATGAATCTCTCAGAAATGAGCATCTGGAGATACGATCGTTCATGTAGCATAAAGGGAACGAGTTGCAGGAGAAACTTTTACTCTAAAGTCTCAGTCTGTTACCTAGTGCAGTTATGAAGTTCCTTCAGTTTTCACTGTAAAAGCGATTTGGATTTAATACATCCCAATATATAAGTATGGAGTGTAGTTTGCAACTAAAAAGAAACTTTATGTTCCCAAAAATCTATGTGAAGGACGGCTTTCACACACACTTATCTCTCAAAACCCAGCATGTGGAGAGACGTTCGTTCATCTAGCAGAAAGGGAACGGGTTGCAGGTGAAACTATTACTCTGGTTTCTCAATCTGTTTCCTAGTGCCAGTTTGAAGTTCCTGCAGTTTTCACTATAAAACCGAGTTGGAGCTAATTCATCCCCATATATATATATGGGGTGTAGTTTGCAACTTAAAAGAAACTTTGTTTTACCGACAACCTAAGTGAAGGACGGTTTCCCACACTCTTACCCTCAAAACTGATCATATGGTGAGATGTTCGTTCTTCTAGCACAAAGGGAACGGGTTGCAGGATAATATTTGTCTCTGGTTTCTCAGTCTGTTTCCTAGTCCCGGTATGAATTATCTGCAGCTTTCACTGTAAACTGAGTTGGAGCTAATATATCCCCATATAATTGTATGGAGTGTAGTTTGCACCTGAAAAGAAACTTTGTGTTCCCAACAAGCTAGGTGAAGGACGGCTTTCACAAACACTTATATCTCAGAACCCAGCATGTTGAGAGACGTTCGTTCATCTAGCACAAAGGGAACGGGTTGCAGGAGAAACTTTTACTCTGGGTTCTCAGTCTGTTTCCTAGTGCCGGTTTGTAGTTCCTGCAGTTTTCACTGTAAAATATGTTGTAGCTAGTACATTCCAATACATAGGTATGGATTGTAGTTTGCAACTGAAAAGAAAATTTGTGTTCCCAAAAATCTAGGTGAAGTTCGGCTTTCAGACACACTTATCTCTCAGAACTTAGCATGTGGAGGGACATTCGTTCATCTAGCACAAATGGAACGGTTTGCAGGAGAAATTCTAACTCTGGTTTCTCACTATGTTTCCTAGTGTCGCTTTGAAGTTCCTGCAGTTTTCTCTGTAAAACCGTGTTGAAGCTTGTACCTCCCCATATATATGTATGGTGTGTACTTTGCAACTCAAAAGAAACTTTGTGTTCCCAACAAGCTAGGTGAAGGACGGCTTTCACATACACTTATCTCTCAGAAATGAGCATGTGGATAGATGTCCCTTCATCTCTCCGAAAGGGAACAGGTTGCAGGAGAAACATTTACTCTGGTTTCTCAGTTTGTTTCCTAGTGTGGATTTGTAGTTCCTGCAGTTTTCACTGTAAAAATATGTTGGAGCTAGTACGTCCCAATATATAGGTATGGAGTGTAGTTTGCAAATGAAAAGAAACTTTGTGTTCCCAACAAGCAATGTGAAGGACAGCTTTCACACAGACTTATCTCTCAAAACTGAGCATTTGGGGAGACTTTCGTTCATCTAGCACAAATGGAACGGATTGCAGGAGAAACTCTTTCACTCTTTTCTCAGTCTGTTTCCTAGTGCCGGATAGAATTTCCTGCAGTTCTCACTGTAAAACCGAGTTGGAGCTAATACATCCCAAAATATATATATGGAGTTTAGTTTGAAACTGAAAATAAAATTTGTTTTACCAACAAACTAGGTGAAGGACGGCTTTCAAACACACTTATCTCTCAGAACTTGGCACGTAGAGGGACGTTCGTAGATCTAGCAAAAATGGAACGCGTTTCAGGGGAAACTCTTACTCTGGTTTCACAGCCTGTTTCCAACGGCCGGTTTGAAGTTCCTGCAGTTTTCAATGTAAAACCTGTTTGGAGCTAGTACCTCCCCATATATATGTATGGAGTGTAGCTTGCATGTGAAAAGAAAATTTGTGTTCCCAACAAGCTAGATGAACGATGGCTTTAACACACATATCTCTCTGAACTGAGCATGTGGAGACGTTCTTTCATCTAGCACAAAGGGAACGGGTCGTAGGAGAATCAATTATTATGGTTTCTCAGTCTGTTTCCTAGTGTCGGTTTGAAATTCCTCCAGTATTCTCTGTAAAACCGAGTTGGAGATAGTACCTCCCCATATATATGTAAGGATTTTAGGTAACAAATTAAAAGTAATTTTTGTTCCCAACAAGCTAGGTGAAGAACGGCTTTCACACACTTATGTCTCAGACCTGAGCACTTGGAGGGACGTTCGTTAATTTAGAAGAAAGGGAAAGGTTTGCAGGAGAAACTTTTACTCTGTTATCTCAGTGTGTTTACTAGTGTTGAAATGTATTTCCTGCAGTTTCACTGTAAAACATTGTTGGAGCTAGTACCTCCCTATATATATGTATGGAGTGGAGTTTGCAACTGAAAAGAAACTTTGTGTTCCCAACAAGATATGTGAAGGCAGGCTTTCACACACAATTATCTCTCAGAACTTAGCATGTGGAGAGACGTTCGTTCATCTAGCACAAAGGGAACGGGTTGCAGGAGAAAGTATTACTCTGGGTTCTCAGTCTGTTTCTTAGTGCCGGGTTGAAGTTCCTGCAGTTTTCACTTTAAATCCGAGTTGGAGTTATTACATACCCATATAAATATATGGAGTGTAGTTTGCAACTGAAAAGAAATTATGTGTTCCCAACAAGCTAGGTGAAGGACTGCTTTCACACACACTTATCTCTCAGAAGTGAGCATGTGGAGAAAAGTTCGTTCATCTTGCAGAAAGGGAAAAGTTGGCAGGAGAAACTTTTACTCTGGCTTCTGAGTCTGATTCCTAGTGCCGATTTCTAGTTCCTGCAGTTTTCACTGTAAATATGTGTTGGAGCTAGTACCTCCCTATATATACGTATGGAGTGTAGTTAGCAACTGAAAAGAAACTATGTGTTCCCAACAAGCTAGGTGAAGGAAGGCTTTCACTCATAATTTTCTCTCAGAATTGAGCATGTGGAGAGACGTTAGTTCTCTAGCAAAAAGGGAACGGTTTGCAGGTGAAACTCTTACTCTTGTTTCACAGTAATTTTCTTAAAGCCAGGTTGAAGTTCCAGCAGTTTTCACTGCAAAACCGAGTTGGAGCTAGTACCTCCCCATATATATTTATGAAGTGGAGATTGCAACTGAAAAGAAATTTTGTGTTCCCAATAAGCTATTTGAAGGTCGGCTATCACACACACTTATCTCAGAACTGAGCATGTGGAGAGACGTTCGTTCATCTAGCACAAAGTGAACGGGTTGCTGGAGAAACTCGTACTCTGGTTTCTCAGTCTGTTTCCTAGTGCCGGTTTAAAGATCCTGCATTTTTCATTGAAAAAGCGAGTTGGATCTAATACATAACCATATATAATTATGGATTGTTGTTTGCAACTGAAAAGAAACTTTATGTTCCCAACAAGCTAGGTGAAGGAAGGCTTTCACACACACTTATCTCTCAGAACTGAGCATGTTTAGAGACGTTCGTTCATATAGGCCAAAAAGAACGGATTGCAGAGGAAACTCTTACACTGTTTTCTCAGTCTGTTTCCTAGTGCCGGATTGATGTTCCTGCAGTTTTCATTGTAAAACCGAGTTGGAGCTAATACATACCCACATATATATATGGAGTGTTGTTTGCGACGGAAAAGAAAATTTGTTTTACCAACAAGCTAGTTGAATTATTGTTTTCACACACTCTTTGAGAACTGGGCTTATGGAGAGACGTTCGTTTTTCTAGCACAAAGGGAACGGGTTGCAGGACAAACTTTTACTCTGGTATCTCCGTCTGTTTCCTAGTGTCGATTTGTAGTTCCTGCAGTTTCACTGTAAAATATTGTTCAAGCTAGTACCACCCAATATATAAGTATGGAGTGTAGTTTGCAATTGTAAAGAAACTTTGTGTTCCCAACAAGATAGGTGAAGTACGGCTTTCACACACACATATCTCTCAGAAATGAGCATGTGGAGAGACGTCCGTTCATCTAGCACAAAGGGAAAGGTTTGCAGGGGAAACTTTTCCTCTGGTTTTTCAGGCTGTTTCCTAGTGCCGGTTTAAATTTCCTGAAGTTTTCACTGTAAAACCGAGTTGTAGCTAATACATACCTATATATATATATGGAGTGTAGTTTGTAACTGAAAAGAAACTTTGTGTTCCCAACAAGCTAGTTGAATGGCGGCTTTCACACACACTTCCCTCTCAGAACTTAGCATGTGGAGAGACGTCCGTTCATCTAGCACAAAGGGAAAGGTTTGCAGGAGAAACTTTTACTCTGGATTCTCAGTTTGTTTCCTAGTGCCGATTTGTAGTTCCTGCAGTTTGAATTGTAAGACAGAGTTGGATCTTGTACATCCGCATATATAGTTATGGAGTGTAGTTTGCAAATAAAAAGAAATTTTGTGTTCCCAACAAGCAAGGTGAAGGACGGCTTTCACACAAAATTATCTCTCAGAACTGAGCACGTGGAGAGACGTTCGTTCATCAAGCACAGAGGAAAAGTTTGCAGGAGAAACTTTTACTCTGGTTTCTCAGTCTGTTTCCTAGTACCGATTTGTAGTTCCTGCAGTTTTCACTGTAAAACAGTGTTGGAGCTAGTACCTCCCCATATATTGGAATGGAGTTTAGTTTGGAACTGAAAAGAAATTTTGTGTTCCCAACAAGCTAGGTGAATGACGGCTTTAACACACACATATCTCTCAGAAATGAGCCTGTGGATAGACGTTCGTTCATCTAGCACAAAGGGAACGGGTTGCAGGAGAAACTGTTATTATGGTTTCTCAGTCTGTTTCCTAATGCCGGTTTGAATTTCCTGCAGTTTTCTCTGTAAACCCGAGTTGGATATAGCACCTCCCCATATATATGTAAGGATTGTAGTTTGCAACTGAAAAGAAACTTTGTGTTCCCATCAAGCTAGGTGAAGAACGGCTTTCACACACATGTCTCAGAACTGAGCACTTGGAGAGACGTTCGTTCATTTAGCACAAAGGGAACGGGTTGCAGGAGATAATTTTACACTTTTTTATCAGTCTGTTTCCTAGTGCCGGTTTGAAGTTCCTTCAGTTTTCACTGTAAAACCGAGGTGGAACTAATACATTCCCAAATATATATATGGAGTGTAGTTTGCAAATGAAATGTAAATTTTTTTTCCCAACAAGCTAGGGGAAGGACGGCTTTCACACACACTTATCTCTCAGAAATGAGCACGTGGAGAGACTTTCGTTCATTTATCACAAAGTGAAAAGTTTGCAGGAGAAACTTTTACTATGTTGTCTCTGTTTCCTAGTGTCGATTTGTAGTTCCTGCAGTTTCACTGTAAAACATTGTGGCGCTACTACCTCTCAATATATAGGTATGGAGTTTAGTTTGCAACTGAAAAGACACTTTGTGTTCCCAACAAGCAAGGTGAAGGACGCCTTATCTCTCAGAACTGAGCATGTGGAGAGACGTTCGTTCATCAAGCACAAAGAGAACGGGTTGCTGGAGAAACTCTTACTCTGTTTTCTCAGTCTGTTTCCTAGTGCCGGTTTGAAGTTCCTGCAGTTTTCACTTTAAAGTGAGTTGGATCTAATACATCCCCATATATAAGTATGGAGTGTAGTTTGCAATGGAAAAGAAACTGTATGTTCCCAACAAGCTAAGTGAAGGATGGCTTTCACACACAGTTATCTCTCATAACTAAGCATGTGGTGAGACTTTCGTTCATCTAGCAGAAAGGGAACGTGTTGCAGGAGAAACACTTACTCTGTTTTCTCAGTCTGTTTCCTAGTGCCGGTTTGAAGATCCTGAAGTTTTCACTGTAAAACCGAGTTGGAGCAAATAATTCCCCAAATATATATATGGAGTGTATTTTGCAACTGAGAAGAAACTTTATGTTCCCAACAAGCTAGGTGAAGGACGGCTTTCACACACAGTTTTATATCACATCTGAGCATGTGGAGAGACTTTTGTTCATCTAGCACAAAGGAACGGCTTGCAGGTGAAACTCTTATTCTGGTTTCTCAGTATTTTTCCTTGTGCCATGTTGAAGTTCCAGCAGTTTTCACTGTAAATCCGAGCTGGAGCTCGTAACTCCCCGTATATATGTATGGATTGTAGTTTGCAAATGAAAAGAATCTTTGTGTTCCCAACAAACTAGGTGAAGGACGGCTTTCAAGCACACTTATCTCTCAGAACAGAGCACGTAGATATACGTTCGTTGATTTAGCACAAATGGAATGGGTTACAGGGGAATCTCTTACTCTTGTTCCACCGTCTGTTTCCAAGGGCCTGTTTGAAGTTCCTGCAGTTTTCACTGTAAAACCGAGTTGGAGCTAGTACATACCCATATAAATGTAAGGAGTGTAGTTTGCTAGTGAAAAGTAATTTTGTGTTCCAAAGAAGCTAGGTGAAGGACGGCTTTCACACACAATTAGTTCTCAGAACTTAGCATGTGGAGAGATTTTCGTTCATCTAGCACAAAGGGAAAATTTTGCAGAAGAAATTTTACTCTGGTTTCTCAGTCTGTTTCCTAGTGTCGATTGGTAGTTCCTGCAGTTTTCACTGTAAAATATTGTTGGAGTTTCTACCTCCATATATATATGTATGGATTGTAGTTTGCAACTGAAAAGAAACTTTGTGTTCCCAACAAACTAGGTGAAGCACGGCTTTCACACACACTTACATTTCAGAACTTAGAACTTGGAGAGACGTCCGTTCATCTAGCAGAAAGGGAACAGGTTGCAGGAGAAACTTTAATCTGGTTTCTCTGTCTGTTTCCTAGTGCCGATATGTAGTTCTTGCAGTTGGCATTGTAAAACGGATTTGGAGCTAGTACCTCCCCATATATAGGAATGGAGTGTAGTTTGCAACTGAAAAGAAACTTTGTGTTCCCAACAAGCAAGGTGAAAGACGGCTTTCACACACAATTATCTGTCAGAACTGAGCATGTGAAAAGATGTTCGTTCATCTAGCACAAAGGGAACGTGTTGCAGATGAAATTCTTACTCTGGTTTCTCACTCTGTTTCCTAGTGCCAGGTTGAAGTTCCAGCAGTTTTCACTGTAAAACCGAGTTGGATCTAGTACCTCCCCATATATATTTATGGATTGTAGTTTGCATCTGAAGAGAAACTTTTTGTTCCCAACAAGCTAGGTGAAGGACGGCATTCACACACAGTTATCTCTCAGAAATGAACATGTGGAGAGACGTTCGTTCAACTAGTACAAATTGAACGGGTTGCAGGAGAAATTTTACTCTGTTTTCTAAGTCTGTTTCCTAGTGCCGTTTTGAAGTTCCTGCAGTTTTCACTGTAAAACCGAGTTGGAGCTAATAAATCCCCAAATATATATATGGAATGTAGTTTGGAACTGAAAAGATAATATGTGTTCCCAACAATCTAGGTGAAGAATGGCTTTCACACACATTTATCTTTCAGAACTGAGCATGTGGAGAAACGTTCGTTCACCTAGCCCAAAGGGAACGGGTTGCAGGAGAAACTCTTACCATAGTTTCTCCGTCTATTTCTTGTGCCGGTTTGAAGTTTCTGCAGTATTCACTGTAAAACATAGTTGGATCTAATACATACCCATATATATGTATGGAGTGTAGTTTGTAACTGAAAAAAAAATTTGTGTTCCCAACAAGCTAGTTGAAGGACGGCTTTCACACACAATTATCTCTCAGAACTGAGCATGTGGATATACGTTCGTTCATCTATCACAAAGGGAACGGATTGCAGGAGATACTCTTAACATGTTTTCTCAGTCAGTTTCCTAGTGCCGGTTTGAAGTTCCTGTATTTTTCACTGTAAATCCTATTTGGAGCTAGTACCTCCCCATATATATTTATGGAGAGTAGTTGAAACTGAAAAGAAATTTTGTGTTCCCAACAAGATAGGTGAAGAACGGCTTTCACACACACTTATAACTCAGAACGGAGCATGTGGAAAGACGTTCGTTCATATAGTAGAAATTGAATGTGTTGCATGAAAAAATTTTACTGTGTTTTCTCATTCTGTTTCCTAGTGCCGGTTTGAATTTCCTGCAGTATTCACTGTAAAACTGACTTGGAGAAAATACATACCCATATCTATATATGGGGTGTAGTTTGCAACTGAAAAGAAACTTTGTTTTACAAACAAGCTAGGTGAAGGACGGCTTTCCCACACTGTTACCCTCAGTACTGATCATATCGAGAGACGTTCGTTCATCTTGCAGAAATTGAAAGGGTTACTGGAGAAAAACTTACTCTGGTTTCTCAGTGTGTTTCCTAGTGTCGGTATGAAGTTCCTGCAGTTTTCACCGTTAAAGAAATTTTGATTTAATACATTCCCATATATAATTATGGAGTGTAATTAGCTACTGAAAAGAAACTTAATGTTCCCAACAAGCTAGGTGAAGGACGGCTTTCACACACACTTATCTCTCAGAAATGAGCATGTGGAGAGACGTTCGTTCATCCAGCACAATGGGAACTGGTAGTAGGGGAAACTGTTACTCTGGGTTCTCAGTATGTTTCCTAGATCCGGTTTGAAGTTCCTGCAGTTTTCACTGTAAATCCGAGTTGGAGCTAGTACATCCACATATATATTTATGGAATTTATTTTGCAACTGAAAAGAAACTATGTGTTGCCAACAAGCTAGTTGAAGTGCGGCTTTCACACACACTTATCTCTCAGAACTTAGCATGTGGAGAGACGTTCGTTCACCTAGGACAAAGGTAACGGTTTACAGGAGAAACATTTTCTCTGGGTTCTGAGAATGTTTCCTAGTACCGGTTTCAAGTTCCTGCATTTTTCACTGTAAAACCGAATTGGAGCTAGTACATCCCCATATATGTTTTTGGAGTGTAGTTTGCAACTGAAAAGAAACCTTGTGTTCCCAACAAGCTAGGTGAAGGAAGGCTTTCACACACACATATCTCTCAGAACTGAGCATGTGGAGAGACTTTCATTCATCTACCACAAAGGGAACGGTATGCAGGGGAAACTATTCTCTGGATTTTCAATCTGTTTCCTAGTGCCTGTTTGAAGTTCCTGCCATTTTCACTGTAAAACCGATTTGAGCTAGGACCTCCCCATGTATATGTATGGAGTGCAGTTTGCAACTGAAAAGAAACTTTTTATTTCCAACAAGCTAGGTGAAGGACGGCTTTCACACACACTTATCTCACAGATCTGAGCATGTGGAGAGACATTCATTCCTCTAGTACAAAGGGAGTGGGTTGCAGGGGAAAATATTGTCTGGTTTCTCAATCTGTTTTCTAGTGCCGGTTTGAAGTTCCTGCAGTTTTCACTGTATACCCGAGTTGGAGCTAGTACTTCCCCTTATATATGTATGGATTGTTTTTTGCAACTTATTAGAAACTTTGTGTTCCCAACAAGCTATGTGAAGTACGGCTTTCACACACATTTATCTCTCAGATTTGAGCATCTGGAGAGACGTTCATTCATCTAGCAAAAACGGAACGTGTTGCAGGGGAAAATTTTCCTCTGGTTTCTCAGTGTGTTTCCTAGTGTCCGTTGGAATTTCCTGCAGTTTTCTCTGTAAAACCGAGTTGGAGGTAGTATCTACCCATATATATTTATGGAGTGTAGTTTGCAACTGAAATGTATCTTTGTGTTCCCAACAAGCTAGGTGAAGGACGGCTTTCACACACATTTATCTCTCAGAATTGAGCATGTGGAGAGACGTTCGTTCACCAAGCAAAAAATAAACGGGTTGCAGGAGAAACTGTTTCTCTGGGTTCTGTGTCTGTTTCCTAGTGCAGTTTTGAAGTTCCTGCAGTTTTCACTGTAAAAGCCAGTTGGAGCTAGTACAACCCCATATATATGTATGGAGTGTAGTTTGCAACTGAAAAGACACTTTGCGTTCTCAACAAGCTAGGTGAAGGATGGCTTTCACACACAATTATCTCTCAGAACTGAGCATGCGGAGAGACGTTCTTTCATGTACCACAAAGGGAACGGGTTGCAGGGGAAACTATTCTCTGGTTTCTCAATCTGTTTCCTAGTGCCGGTATGAATTTCCTGCAGTTTTCACTGTAAACCCGAGTTGGAGCTAGAACCTCCCCTTATATATGTATGGATTGTGGTTTGCAACTGAATAGAAACTTTTAGTTCCCAACAAGCTAGGTGAAAGACGACTTACACACACACTTATCTCTCAGAAATGAGCATGGGGAGAGACGTTCGTTCACCTTGGATAAATGGACGGTTTACAGGAGAAACTTTTACTCTGGGTTCTGAGACTGTTTCCTAGTGCCGGATTGAAGTTCCTGCAGTTTTCCCTGTAAAACCCAGTTGGAGCTTGTACCTCCCCATATATAATAAGGAGTGTAGTTTGCAACTGAAAAGAAACTTTGTGTTCTCAACAAGCTAGTTGAAGGACGGCTTTCACACACACTTATCTCTAAGAAATGTGCACGTGGAGAGATGTTCGTTCATCTAGCACAAAGGGAACGGGTTGCAGGTGAAACTCTTACTCTGGTTTCTCAGTATGTTTCCTAGTGCCGGTTTGAATTTCCTGAAATTTTCATTGTAAAAGTGAGTTGGATCTAATACATACCCATATATAAGTATGGAGTGTATTTTGCAACTGAAAAGAAACTTTATATTCCCAACAAGCTAATTGAAGGACGGCTCCCCACACTTATATCTCAGAAATAAGCATGTGGAAATACGTTCTTTCATCTATCAAAAAGGGAACGGATTGAAGGAGAAACTCATACACTGTTTTCTCAGTCTGTTTCCAAGTGTCGCTTTGAAGTTCCTGCAGTTTTCTCTGTAAAACAGATTTGCAGCTAGTACTTCCCCATATATATGTATGGAGTGTAGTTTGCAACTGAAAAGAAACATTGTGTTCCCAACAAGCTAGGTGAAGGGCGGCTTTCACCCATAGTTATCTCTCAGTCCTGAACATGTGGAGAGAGATTCATTCATCTAGGTCAAATTGAACGGTTTGCAGTAGAAACTTTTATTCTGGTTTCTCAGTCTATTTCCTAGAGCCGGTTTGAATTTCCTGCAGTTTTCACTGTAAAACCGATTTGAGCTATTACCTCCCCATATATATGTATTGAGAGTAGTTTGCAAGTAAAAAGAAACTTTGTGTTCCCAACAAGCTAGGTGAAGAACGGCTTTCACACACAATTATCTCTCAGAAATTAGCATGTGGAGAGACTTTCGTTCACCTAGCAAAAATGGAACGTGTTGCAGGGGAAACTTTTACTTTGGGTTCTGAGTCTGTTTCCTAGTGCCGATCTGAAGTTCCAGCAGTTTTCATTGTAAAACCGAGTTGGAGCTAGTACCTCCCCATATAAATATATGGTGTGTAGTTTGCAAATGAAAAGAAACTTTGTGTTCCCAACAAGCTAGGTGAAGGACGTCTTTCACACACAATTATCTCTCAGAACTGAGCATGTGGATAGACGTTCGTTCACCTAGCACAAATGGAACGGTTTTGAGGAGAAATTTTACTCTGGGTTCTGAGTCTGTTTCCTAGTGCAGGTTTGAATTCCCTGCAGTTTTCACTTAAAACCAAGTTGGAGCTAGTAGCACCCATATATATGTATGGAGTGTAGTATGCAACTGAAAAGAAATTTTGCGTTCTCATCAAGCTTGTTGAAGAATGGCTTTCACACACAATTATCTTTCAGATCTGAGCATGTGGAGAGACGATTTTCCATCCAGCACAATGGGAATGGGTAGAATGAAAAACTGTTACTCTGGTTTGTCAGTCTGTTTCATAGAGCCGGTTTGAAGTTCCTGCAGTTTTACTGTAAAACCGAATTGGAGCTAGTACCTCCCCATATACATCTATGGAGTGTAGTTTGCAACTGAAAAGAATCTTTGTGTTCCCAACAAGCTACGTGAAGGACGGCATTCACACACACTTATCTCTCAGATCTGAACATGTGGAGAGACTTTCGTTCATCTAGCACAATGGGAACGATTTGCAGGGGAAATTTTACTAAGCTTTTTCAGTCTGTTTCCTAGTGCCGTATTGAAGTTCCTGCAGATTTCACTGTAAAAGCCATATGAGCTTGTACCACCCCATATATATGTATGGAGTGTAGTTTGCAACTGGAAAGAAACTTAGCGTTTTCAACAAGCTAGATGAAAGACGGCTTTCACACACACATATCTCTCAGAACTGAGCATGTGGAGAGACGTTCGTTCATCTAGCACAATCGGAATGGGTAGCAGGAGAAACTGTTACTCTGGTTTTTCAGTCTGTTTCCTAGAGCCGGTTTGAAGTTCCTGAAGTTTTCACTGTAAAACTGAGTTGAAGATTATACCTCCCAACATATGTATGCAGTGTATTTTGCAACTGAAAAAAACTTTGTGTTCCAAACAAGCTAGGTGAAGGACGGCTTTCACACACACTTATATCTCAGATCTTAGCATGTGGAGAGACGTTCGTTCACCTAGCACAAAGGGAAAGTTTTGCAGGGGAAACTTTTACTCTGAGCTCTGAGTCTGTTTCCTAGTGCCGATCTGAAGTTCCAGCAGTTTTCACTGTAAAATCGAGTTGGAGCTAGTACCTCCCCATATATATATATGGAGTGTAGTTTGCAAATGAAAAGAATCTTTGTGTTCCCAACATGCTAGGTGAAGGACGGCATTCACAAACACTTATCTCTCAGAACTGAGCATGTGGAGAGACGTTCGTTCATCCAGCACAATGGGAACTGTTTGCAGGTGAAATTTTACTAAGCTTTCTCTGTCTGTTTCCTAGTACCCTTTATAAGTTCCTGCAGTTTTCACTGTAAAAACGATTTGAGCTTTTACTTCCCCATATATATGTATGGAGTGTATTTTGCAACTGAAAAGAATCTTTGTGTTCCCAACAATCTTGGTGAAGGACGGCTTACACACACACTTATCTCTCAGAACTGAGCATGTGGAGAGACACTCGTTCACCTAGCACAAATGGAACTTTTTTGAGGAGAAACTTTTACTCTGGGTTCTGAGTCTGTTTTCTAGTGCAGGTTTGAATTCCCTGAAGTTTTCACTTAAAACCCATTTGGAGCTAGTAGCACCGATATATATGTATGGAGTGTAGTTTGCAACTGAAAAGAAATTTTGCGTTCTCATCATGCTAGTTGAAGAATGGCTTTCACACACAATTATCTCTCAGATCTGAGCATGTGGAGAGACGATCGTTCATCCAGCACAATGGGAATGGGTAGCATGAAATACATTTACTCTTGTTTCTCAGTCTGTTTCCTAGTACCGGTTTGAAGTTCCTGCAGGTTTCAGTGTAAAACCGAATTGGAGCTAGTACCTCCCCATATATATGTATGGATTGTAGTTTGCAACTGAATAGAATCTTTATATTTCCAAGAAGCTACGTGAAGGACGGATTTCACACACACTTATCTCTCAGATCTGAGTATGTGGAGAGACGTTCGTTCATCTAGCACAAAAGGAACGATTTGCAGTGGAAATTTTACTAAGCTTTTCCAGTCTGCTTCCTAGTGCCGTATTGAAGTTCCTGCAGTTTTCACTGTAAAACCGATATGAGCTTTTACCTCCCCATATATATGTATGGAGTGTAGTTTGCAACTGAAAAGAAACTTTGTGTTCCCCACAAGCTAGGTGAAGGACGGCTTACACACACACTTATCTCGCAGACCTGAGCATGTGGAGAGACGTTCATTCATCTAGCACAAAGGGAGCGGGTTGCAGGGGAAACATTTACTCTGGTCTCTCAGTGTGTTTCCTAGTGTCCGTTGGAATTTCCTGCAGTTTTCTCTGTAAAACTTAGTTGGAGATAGTACCTACCCATATATATTTATGGAGTGTATTTTGCAACTGATAAGTATCTTTGTGTTCCCAACAATCTAAGGGAATGACAGGTTTCACACAAAATTTTCTCTCAGAATTGAGCATGTGGAGAGAAGTTCGTTCACCTAGCACAAAGAAAACTGGTTGAAGGGGAAAATGTTTCTCCGGGTTCTGAGTCTGTTTCCTAGTGGCGTTATGAAGTTCCTGCAGTTTTCACTGAAAAATCGATTTGAGCTAGTACCTCCCCATATATATGTATGGAATGTATTTTGCAACTGAAAAGAAACTTTGTGTTCCCAACAACCTAGTTGAAAGACGGCATTCACACACAATTATCTCTCAGAAATGAGCAAGTGATAAGACGTTCTTTCATCCAGCACAAAGGGGACGGTTTGAAGGAGAAACTTTTACTCTGGTTTCTCAGTCTATTTCCTAGTGTCAGTTTGAAGTTCCTGCAGTTTTCACTGTAAAACACAGTTGGAGCTAGGACCTCCCCTTATATATGTATGGAGTGTAGTTTGCAACTGAAAAGAAACTTTGTGTTCCCAACAAGCTAGGTGAAGGACGGCTTTCACACATACTTATCTCTCAGAACTGAGCATGTGGAGAGAAATTCGTTCACCTAGGACAAAGGGACGGTTTACAGGAGAAACTTTTACTCTGGGTTCTGAGACTCTTTCCTAGTGCCGGTTTGAATTTCTGCAGTTTTCAATGTAAAACAGACTTGGAGCTAGTACATCCCCATATATATGTATGGAGTGTAATTTGCAACTGAAAAGAATCTGTGTTCCCAACAAGCTTGGTGAAGGACGGTTTCACACACACTTATCCCTCAGAACTGAGCATCTGTAGAGACGTTCATTCATCTAGCACAAACTGAACGGCTTGCAGGGGAATATTTTACTCTGGTTTCTCAATCTGTTTCCTAGTGCCGGTTTGAAGTTCCTGCAGTTTTCACTGTAAAACCGAGTTGGAGCTAGTACCTCCCCATATACTTATGGAGTGTAGTTTGCAACTTAAAAGAAAATTTGTGTTCCCAAAAAGCTTTGAGATGGATTGCTTTCACACACCCTTATCTCTCACAACTAGCATGTGGATATAAGTTCGTTCATCTAGCACAAAGGGAACGGATTGTAGGGAAAATTATACTGAGCATTCACAGTCTGTTTCCAAGTGCCGGATAGAAATTCCTGTTATTTTCACTGTAAAACCGATTTGATCTAGTACGTCAGCATGTTTATGTATGGAGTGTATTTTGCAATGAAAAGAAACTTTGTGTTCCCAGCAAGCAAGGTGAAGGACGGCTTTCACACACACTTACCTCTCAGAACTGAGCATGTGGAGAGACATTTGTTCACCTAGCACAAATGGAACGGGTTGCAGGAGAAACTGTTTCTCTGGGTTCAGAGTTTGTTTCCTAGTGCTGGTCTGAATTTCCTGCAGTTATCACTGTAAAACCGAGTTGGAGCTAGTACCTCCCCATATATATGTACGGAGTGTAATTTGCAACTGAAAAGAAACTTTGTGTTCCCAACAAGTTAGGTGAAGTGCGGCTTTAACACACACTTACCTCCCGAACTGAGCATGTGGATAGACGTTCGTTCACCTATGACAATGGGAACGGTTTACAGGAGAAATATTTACTCTGGGTTCTGAGACTGTTTCCTAGTGCCGGTTTTAAGTTCCTGCAGTTTTCACTGTATAACCGAGTTGGAGCTAATACCTCCCCATATATATTTATGAAGTGTAGTATGCAACTGGAAAGAAACTTTGTTTCCCAACAAGCTAGATGATGGACGGCTTTCACACACACTTATCTCTCAGAACCTAGCATGTGGAGAGATGTTCGTTCATCTAGCACAAATGGAACGGTTTGCAGCGGAAATTTTACTAAGATATCTCAGTCTGTTTCCTAGTGCCTTATAGAAGTTCCTGCAGTTTTCACTGTAAAACCGAGTTGGAGCTAGTACCTCCCCTTATATACGTATGGAGTGTAATTAGCAACTGAAAGAAACTTTGTGTTTCCAACAAGCTAGTTGAAGGACGGCTTTCACCCAAACTTATGTTGCAGAACTGAGCATGTGGATAGACTTTCGTTCATCTAGCACAAAGGAAACCGGTTTCAGGAGAAACTTTTACTCTGGTTTTTCAGTCTTTTTCCTAGTACCGTTTTGAAGTTCCTGCAGTTTTCACTGTAAAACTATTTGGAGCTAGTACCACCCCATATATATGTACGGGGTGTAGTTTGCAACTTAAAAGAAACTTTGCGTTCTCAACAAGCTGGATGAAGTATGGCTTTCACACACACTTATCTCTCAGAACTGATCATGTGGAGAGACTTACATTCATGTAGCAAAAAGAGAAAGGGTTGCAGGGAAAAATTGTTCTGTGGATTCTCATTCAGTTTCCCAGGGCCGGTTTGAAGTTCCTGCAGTTTTCACTGTAAAACCGAGTTGGAGACTATACATTACCATATATGTATGCAGTGTAGTTTGCAACTGAAAGAATCTTTGTGTTCCCAACAAGCTAGTTGAAGGACGGCTTTCACACACACTTATCTCTTAGAACTGAGCATGTGGAGGGACGTTTGTTCATCTAGCACAAAGGGAACGGGTGGAAGGGGAAATTTTACTCAGCTTTCTCAGTCCGTTTCCTAGTGCCGTTTTGAAGTTCCTGCAGTTTTCACTGTGAAAACTATTTGAGCTAGTACCTCCCCATATATATTTATGGAGTGTAGTTTGCAACTGAAAAGAAATTTTGTGTTCCCAAGAAGCTATGTGAAGACGGCTTCACACACACTTATCTCTCAGAATTGAGCATGTGGAGAGACGTTCATTCATCTAGCACAAATGGAGCGGGTTGCAGGAGAAAGTATTTTCTGGTTTCTCAATCAGTTTTCTTGTGCCTGTTTGAAGTTGCTGCAGTTTTCACTGTAAACCCGAGTTGGAGCTATTACCTCCACTTATATATGTATCGTGTGGTTTGCAACTGAACAGAAACTTTGTGTTCCCAACAAGCTAGGTGAAGGATGGCTTTCACACACACTTATCTCTCAGATATGAACATCTGGAAAGACGTTCATTCATCTAGCACAATGGGAACGGGTTGCAGGGGAAACTTTTACTCTGGTTTCTCAGTGTGTTTCCTAGTGTCCGTTGGAAGTTCCTTCAGTTTTCTCTGTAAAGCCCAGTTGGAGCAAGTACCACCTCATTTATATGTATGGAGTGAACTTTGCAACTGAAAAGAAACTTTCCATTCTCAAAAAGATAAGTGAAGTATGGCTTTCACACACTATTAACTCTCAGAGCTGAGCATGTGAATAGACTTTCGTTCATGTAGCACAAAGGGAACGGGTTGCAGGGGAAACTTGTACCCTGGATTTCAGTCAGTTTCCTAGTGCCGGTTTGAAGTTCCTGCAGTTTTCACTGTAAAACACAGTGGGAGCTAGTACCTGCCCATATATATGTATGGAGTGTAGTTTGCAACTGAAAAGAAACTTTGTGTTCCCAAGAAGGTAGGTGAAGTACGCCTTTCACACACACTTATCTCTCAGAACAGAGCATGTGGAGAGACATTCATTCATCTAGCACAAAGGGAACGGGATGCAGGGGTATCTATTCTCTGGTTTATCAACCTGTTTCCTAGTGCCTGTTTGAAGTTCCTGCAGATTTCACTGTAAACCAGGGTTGGAGCTAGTACCTCCCCTTATATATGTATGGATTGTGTTTTGCAACTTAATAGAAACTTTATGTTCCCAACAAGTTAGTTGAAGTACGGCTTTCACACACATTTTTCTCTCAGATCTGAGCATCTGGAGAGACGTTCATTCATCTAGCACAAAGGGGACTGTTTGCAGGGGAAAATTTTTCTCTGGTTTCTCAGTGTGTTTCCTAGTTTCCGTTGGAATTTATTGCAGTTTTCTGTGTAAAACCTAGTTGGAGCTAGTACCTACCCATATATATATATGGAGTGTAGTTTTCAACTGAGAAGTATCTTTGTGTTCCCAACAAGCTAGGTGAAAAACGGCTTTCACACACACTTATCACTCAGAATTGAGTATGTGGAAAGACGTTCGTTCACCTAGCACAAAGTGAACGGTTTGCTGGAGAAATTGTTTCTCTGGGTTCTGAGACTATTTCCTAGTGCCGGACTGAAGTTCCTGCAGTTTTCACTGTAAAACCCAGTTGGAGCTAGTACCTCCCCATATATAAGTAAGGAATGTAGTTTGCAACTGAAAAGAAACTTTGTGTTCCCAATTAGCTAGGTGAAGAACAGCTTTCACACACACTTATCTCTCAGAACTGAGCAAGTGGAGAGACGTTCGTTCATCCAGCACAATGGGAACGGGTAGCAGGGAAAGTGTTACTCCGGGTTCTCAGTCTCTTTCCTAGAGCCGGTTTGAAGTTCCTGCAGTTTTCACTGTAAATCCGAGTTGGAGCTTGTACATCCCCATATATATGTATGGAGTGTAGTTTGCAACTTAAAAGAAACTTTGTGTTCCCAACAAGCTAGGTGAAGGGCGGCTTTCACACACACTTATTTCTCTGAAATGAGCATGTGGAGAGACGTTCGTTCACCTAGGACAAATGGAAAGGTTTACAGGAGAAACTTTTACTCTGGGTTCTGATACTGTTTCCTAGTGCCGGTTTGAAGTTCTTGCAGTTTTCATTGTAAAACCGATTTGGAGCTAGTACCTCCCCATATATATGTATGGAGTGTAGTTTGCAACTGAAAAGAAACTTTGTTTTCCAAACAAGCTAGTTGAAGGACGGCTTTCACACACACTTATATCTCAGAAGTGAGCATGTGGAGAGACGTTCGTTCATCTAGCGCAAAGGGAACGGTTTGAAGAGAAAATTTTACTCAGCATTCTCAGTCTGTTTCCTAGTCCCGGATTGAAATTCCTGCTAGTTTCACTGTAAAACCGATTTGAGCTTGTACCTCCGCATGTATATGTATGGACAGTGTTTTGCAACTGAAAAGAAACTTTGTGTTCCCAGCAAGCTAGGTAAAGGACGGCTTTCACACACACTTATATCTCAGATCTGAGCATCTGGAGAGACGTTCATTCATCTAACACAAAGTGAACGGCTTGCAGTTGAAACTTTTACTCTGATTTCTCAGTGTTCTTCCTAGTGTCCGTTGGAATTTCCTGCAGTTTTCTCTGTAAAACCGACTTGTAGCTAGTACCTACCCATATATATTTATGGAGTGTATTTTGCAACTGAGAAGTATCTTTGTGTTCCCAACAAACTAGGTGAAGGACGGCTTTCACACACAATTATCTCTCAGAATTGAGCATGTGGAGAGACGTTTGTTCATCTAGCACAAAGTGAAAGGGCTGCAGGTGAAACTGTTTCTCTGGGTTCTGAGTCTGTTTCCTAGTGCCGGATTGAAGTTCCTGCAGTTTTCACTGTAAAATCCAGTTGGAGCTAGTACCACCACATATATATATATGGAGTGTAGTTTGCAACTGAAAAGAAAATTTGCATTCTCAACAAGCTAGGTGAAGGATGGCTTTCACACACAATTATCTCTCTGAACTGAGCATGTGGAGAAACGTTCATTCATGTAGAACAAAGGGAACGGTTTGCAGGGGAAACTTCTACTCTTGTTTCTCAGTCTGTTTCCTAGTGCCGGTTTCATGTTCCTGCAGTTTTCACTGTAAAACCTAGTTGGAGCTAGTACCTCCCCATATATATGTATGGAGTGTATTTTACAACTGAAAAGAAACTTTGTGTTTCCAACAAGCTAGGTGGAGAGCGGCTTTCACACAAATTTATCTCTTACAACTGAGCATGTGGAGAGAAGTTCGTTCACCTAGGACAAAGGGATCGGTTTACAGGTGAAACTTTTACTCTGGGTTCTGAGACTGTTTCCTAGTGCCGGTTTGAAGTTCCTGCAATTTTCATTGTAAAACCGAGTTGGAGCTATTACATCCCCATATATATGAATGGAGTGTAGTTTGCAACTGAAAAGAAACTTTGTGTTCCCAACAAGCTAGGTGAAGTGAGGCTTTCACACACACTTATCCCTCAGAACTGAGCATGTGGTGAGACGTTTGTTCACCTAGCCGAAATGGAATGTTTTGGATTAGAAACTTTTACTCTGGGTTCTGTGTCTGTTTCCTAGTGCCTGTTTGTAGTTCCTGTAGTTTTCACTGTAAAACCGAGTTGGAGCTATTATTTCCCCATATAAATGTATGGAGTGTATTCTGTAACTGAAAAGAAACTTTGTGTTCCCAACAATCTAGGTGAAGGACGGCTTTCATACAAACTTATCTCTCACAACTGAGCATGTGGAGAGACGTTCGTTCATGTAGTTTAAAGGGAACGGCTTGTGGGGGAAATTTTACTAAGCTTTCTCAGTCTGTTTCCTAGTGCCGTATTGAAGTTCCTGCTGTTTTCACTGTAAAACCGATTTGAGGTAGTACCTCCCCATATATATGTATGGAGTACAGTTTGCAACTGAAAAGAAACTTTGTGTTCCCAACAATCAAGTTGAAGGACGGCTTTCACACACACTTATCTCTCTGAAAAGAGCATGTGGAGAGACTTTCATTCATGTAGCACAATGGGAGCGGGTTGCAGGGGAAAGTATTTTCTGGTTTCTCAATATGTTTTCTAGTGCCGATTTGAAGTTCCTGCATTTTTCACTGTAAAATCGTGTTGGAGCTAGTACCTCCCTATATATATGTACGGTGTGTAGTTTACAACTGAAAAGAAACTTTGCGTTCTCAACAAGCTAGTTGAAGAATGGCTTTCACACACAATTATGTCTCAGAACGGAGCATGTGGAGAGACTTTCGTTCATGTAGCACAAATGGAACGGGTTGCAGGGGAAAATTTTACTCTTGTTTCTCAGACAGTTTCTTAGTTCCGCATTGAAGTTACTGCAGTTTTCACTGTAAAATCGAGTTGGAGCTAGTACTTCCCCATAAATATTTATGGAGTGTAGTTTGCAACTGAAAAGAAACTTTGTGTTCCCAACAAGCTAGGTGAAGTGCGGCTTTCACACACACATATCTCTCAGAACTGAGCATGTGGAGAGACGTTCATTCACCTAGGACAAAGGGAACGGTTTACAGGAGAAACTTTTTCTCTGGGTTCTGAGACTGTTTCTTGGTGCCGGTTTGAAATTCCTGCAGTTTTCACTGTAAAACCGTGTTGGAGCTAGTACTACCCCATATAAATATATGGAGTGTATTTTGCAACTTAAAAGAAACTTTGTGTTCCCAACAAGCTAGGTGAAGAACGGCATTCACACACACTTATATCTCTCAACTGAGAATGTGAAGAGACGTTCGTTCATCTAGCACAAAGGGAACGGATTTTCGGGGGAAATTTTACAATGCTTTCTCAGTCTGTTTCCTAGTGCCGGTATGAAGTTCCTGCAGTTTTCACTGAAAACCCGAGTTGGAGCTAGTACTTCCCCTTATATATGTATGGATTGTGGTTTGCAACTGAATAGAAACTTTGTGTTCCCAACAAGCTAGGTGAAGGACGGCTTTCACACACACTTATCTCTCAGACCTGAGCATCTTGAGAGACGTTCATTCATCTAGCACAAAGGAAACGGGTTGCAGGGGAAATTTTACTCTGGTTTCTCAGTGTGTTTCCTAGTGTCCGTTGGAAGTTCCTGCAGTTTTCTCTGTAAAACCGAGTTGGATGTAGTACCTACCCATATATATTTATGGAGTGTAGTTTGCAACTGAGAAGTATCTTTGTGTTCCCAACAAGTTAGGTGAAGGACGGCTTTAACACACATTTATCTCTCAGAATTGAGCATGTGGAGAGATGTTCGTTCACCTAGCACAAAATGAACGGGTTGCAGGAGAAACTGTTTCTCTGGGTTCTGTGTCTGTTTCCTAGTGCCGGTTTGAAGTTCCTGCAATTTTCACTGTAAAACCTAGTTGGAGCTAGTACCATCCCATATATATGTTTGGAGTGTAGTTTGCAACTGAAAAGAAACTTTGCGTTCTCAACAAGCTAGGTGAAGGACGACTTTCACACACACTTATCTCTCAGAACTGAGCATGGGGAGAGACGTTCGTTCACCTAGGATAAATGGACGGCTTACAGGAGAAACTTTTACTCTGGGTTCTGAGACTGTTTCCTAGTGCCGGATTGAAGTTCCTGCAGTTTTCACTGTAAAACCCAGTTGGAGCTATTACCAAACCCATATATAATAAGAAGTGTAGTTTGCAACTGAAAAGAATCTTTGTGTTCTCAACAAGCTAGGTGAAGGACGGCTTTCACACATACTTATCTCTCAGTCCTGAACATGTGGAGAGACGTTCGTTCATCTAGTACAAATTGAACGGGTTGCAGTAGAAACTTTTACTCTGGTTTCTCAGTCTGTTTCCTAGTGCCGGTATGAAGTTCCTGCAGTTTTTACTTTGAAACCGATTTGGAGTTAGTACCAACCAATATAAATGTATGGAGTGTAGTTTGCAAGTGAAAAGAAATTTTGTGTTCCCCACAAGCTAGGTGAAAGACGGCTTTCACACACACTTATCTCTCAGAACTTAGCACGTGGAGAGACGTTCGCTCATCTAGCACAATGGGAACAGATTTCAGGAGAAACTATCCCTCTGGTTTCTCAGTCTGTTTCCTAGTGCCGATTTGTAGTTCCTGCAGTTTTCACTGTTGAACAGTGTTGGAGCTAGTACCTTCCCACATATAGGTATGGAGTGTAGTTTGCAACTGAAAAGAAAATTTGTGTTCCCAACAAGCTAGGCGAAAGACGGCTTTCACACATTGTTATCTCTCAGAATTGAGCATGTGGAGAGACGTTCGTACATCTAGCAAAAAAGAAACAGTTTGTAGGTGAATGTTTACTCTTGTTTCAGAGTAATTTTCCTAGTGCCATGTTGAAGTTCCAGCAGTTTTCACTGTAAAACCGAGTTGGATCTAGTACCTCCACATATATATTTATGTATTGTAGTTTTCATCTGAAGAGAAATTTTGTGTTCACTAAAAGCTAGGTGAAGGTCGGCTTTCACACACAGTTATCTCTCAGAAATGAACATTTGGAGAGTCATTCGTTCAACTATTACAAATTGAACGGGTTGCAGGGGAAATTTTACTCTGGTTTCCCAGTCTGTTTCTTAGTGCCGGTCTGAAATTCCAGCAGTTTTCACTTTAAAACCGAGTTGGAGCTAGAACCTCCCCATATATATGTATGGAGTGTACTTTGCAACTGAAAAGAAACTTTGTGTTCCCATCAAGCTAGTTGAAGGACGGCTTTCACACACACATATCTCTCATAACTGATCATGTGGAGAGACGTTCATTCATCTAGCACAAATGGAGCCGATTTTGGGGAAACTATTGTCTGGTTTCTCAATCTGTTTTCTAGTGCCGGTTTGAAGTTCCTGCCGTTTTCACTGTAAACCCGAGTTGGTGCTAGTACCTCCCCTTATATATGTATGGATTGTGGTTAGAAACTTAATAGAAACTTTGTGTTCCCAACAAGCTAGGTGAAGGACGGCTTTCACACACAATTATCTCTCATATCTGAGCATCTTGAGAGACGTTCATTCATCTAGTACAAAGGGAACGGGTTGCAGGGGAAATTTTATTCTTGTTTCTCAGTGTGTTTCCTAGTGTCCGTTGGAAGTTCCTGCAGTTTTCTCTGTAAAACCGAGTTGGAGGTAATACCTACCCATATATATTTATGGAGTGTAGTTTGCAACTGAGAAGTATCTTTGTGTTCCCAACAAGCTAAGTGAAGGACGGCTTTCACTCACACTTATCTCTCAGAACTGAGCATGGGGAGAGACGTTCGTTCACCTTGGATAAATGGACGGTTTACAGGAGTAACTTTTACTCTGGGTTCTGAGACTGTTTCCTAGTGCCGGATTGAAGTTCCTGCAGTTTTCCTTGTAAAAACCAGTTGGAGCTAGTACCTCCCCATATATAAGTAAGGAGTGTTGTTTGCAACTGAAAAGAATCTTTGTGTTCTCAAAAAGCTAGGTGAAGAACGGCTTTCACACACTCTTATCTCTCAGAACTGAGAATGTGGAGAGACGTTCGTTCATCTAGCTCAAAGGGAACGGTTTGCTGGGAAACTCTTACTCTGGTTTCTCAGTCTGTTTCCTAGTGCCGGTTTGAATTTACTGCAGTTTTCATTGTAAAAGCGAGTTGGATCTAATACATACCCATATATAAGTATGGAGTGTAGTTTGCAACTGAAAAGAAACTTTATATTCCCAACAAGCTAGGTGAAGGAAGGCTCCCCACACTTATATCTCAGAAATAAGCATGTGGAGATACGTTCTTTCATCAATCAAATAGGGAACGGATTGAAGGAGAAACTCATACACTGTTTTCTCAGTCTGTTTCCAAGTGTCGCTTTGAAGTTCCTGCAGTTTTCTCTGTAAAACAGATTTGGAGCTAGTACTTCCCCATATATATGTATGCAGTGTAGTTTGCAACTGAAAAGAAACTTTGTGTTCCCAACAAGCTAGGTGAAGGGCGGCTTTCACACATAGTTATCTCTCAGTCCTGAACATGTGGAGAGACGTTCGTTCATCTAATACAAATTAAACGGGTTACAGTAGAAACTTTTACTCTGGTTTCTCAGTCTGTTTCCTAGTGCCGGTTTGAAGTTCCTGCAGTTTCCTCTTTGAAATCGATTTGGAGTTAGTACCTACCCATATAAATGTATGGAGTGTAGTTTGCAAGTGAAAAGAAATTTTGTGTTCCCAAAAAGCTAGGTGAAGGGCGGCTTTCCCACACACTTATCTCTCAGAACTTAGCACGTGGAGAGATGTTCGTTCATCTAGCACAAATGGAACAGGTTTCTGGAGAAACTATCCCTCTGGTTTCTCAGTCTGTTTCTTAGTGCCGATTTGTAGTTCCTGCAGTTTTCACTGTAAAACAGTGTTGGAGCTAGTACCTTCCCACATATAGGTATGGAGTGTAGTTTGCAACTGAAAAGAAACTTTGTGTTCCCATCAAGCTAGACGAAAGACGGCTTTCACACATTCTTATCTCTCAGAATTAAGCATGTGGAGAGACGTTCGTTCATCTAGCAAAAAAGAAAATGTTTGTAGGTGAATTTTTACTCTTGTTTCAGAGTAATTTTCCTAGTGCCAGGTTGAAGATCCAGCAGTTTTCACTGTAAAACCGAGTTGGATCTTGTACCTCCCCATATATATTTATGTATTGTAGTTTTCATCAGAAGAGAAATTGTGTGTTCACAAAAAGCTAGGTGAAGGACGGCTTTCACACACAGTTATCTCTCAGAAATGAGCATGTGGAGAGACGTTCGTTCAACTATTAAAATTGAACGTGTTGCAGGAGAAATTTTACTCTTTTTTCTCAGTCTGTTTCCTAGTGCCGGTCTGAAATTCCAGCAGTTTTCTCTTTAAAACCGAGTTGGATCTAGTACCTCCGCATATATATTTATGGAATGTAGTTTGCTACTGAAAAGAAACTTTGTGTTCCAAACAAGCTAGGTGAAGGACGGCTTTCACACACAGTTATATCTCAGAAATGAACATGTGGAGAGACGTTCGTTCATCTAGTACATATTGAACCTGTTGCAGGAGAAATTTTACTCTGTTTACTCAGTCTGTTTCCTAGTGCCTGTTTGAAGTTCCTGCAGTTTTCACTGTAAAACCGAGTTGGAGCTAATAAATCCCCAAATATATATATGGAATCTAGATTGGAACTGAAAAGAATATATGTGTTCCCAACAATCTAGGTGTAGGATGGCTTTTACACAGGTTTATCTTTCAGAACTGAGCATGTGGAGAGACGGTCGTTCACCTAGCCCAAAGGGAACGGGTTGCAGGGGAATCTCTTACCATGGTTTCTCAGTCTGTTTCTTGTGCCGGTTTGATGTTCCTTCACTATTCACTGTAAAACATAGTTGGATCTAATACATACCCATATATATCTATGGAGTGTATTTTGCAACTGAAAAAAAAAATTTGTGTTCCCAACAAGCTAGTTGAAGGACGGCTTTCACACACAATTATCTCTCAGAACTGAGCATGTGGATATACGTTCGTTCATCTATCACAAAGGGAAAGGATTGCTGGAGAAACTCTTACAATGTTTTCTCAGTCAGTTTCCTAGTGCCAGTTTGAAGTTCCTGTAGTTTTCACTGTAAAACCGATTTGGAGCTAGTACCTCCCCAGATATATTTATGGAGAGTAGTTTGAAACTGAAAAGAAATTTTGTGTTCCCAACAAGCTAGGTGAAGGACGTCTTTCACACACACTTATATCTCAGAACGCAGCATGTGGAGAGACGTTCGTTCATATAGTAGAAATTGAAGGGTTTGCATGAAAACTTTTACTCTGGTTTCTCATTCTGCTTGCTAGTGCTGGTTTGAAGTTCCTGCAGTATTCACTGTAAAACCGAGTTGAAGCAAATACATCCCCATATCTATATATGGGGTGTAGTTTGCAACTGAAAAGAAACTTTGTTTTACCAACAAGCTAGGTGAAGGACGGCTTTCCCACACTGTTACCCTCAGTACTGATTATATCGAGAGACGTTCGTTCATCTTGCAGAAATTGAACGGGTTACTGGAGAAACACTTACTCTGGTTTCTCAGTGTGTTTCCTAGTGCCGGTTTGAAGTTCCTGCAGTTTTCACCGTTAAAGAAATTTTGATCTAATACATCCCCATATATAAGTATGGAGTGTAGTTAGCTACTGAAAAGAAACTTAATGTTCCCAACAAGCTAGGTGAAGGACGGCTTTCACACACACTTATCTCTCAGAATTGAGCATGTGGATAGACCTTCGTTCACCTAGCACAAAGGGAACGGTTTGAAGTGAAAATTTTACTCAGCATTCTCAGTCTGTTTCCTAGTCCCGGATTGAAATTCCTCCTATTTTCACTGTAAAACCGATCTGAGATTGTACCTCCGCATGTATATGTGTGGGGTGTGTTTTGCAACTGAAAAGAATCTTTGTGTTCCCAATTAGCTAGGTGAAGGACGGCTTTCACACACACATATTTCTCAGAACTGAGCAACTGGAGAGACCTTCGTTCATCCAGCACAAAGGGAACGGTTAGCAGGAGAAACTTTTACTCTGTTTTCTCACTCTGTTTCCTAGTGCCAGTTTGAAGTTCCAGCAGTTTTCACTTTAAAACCGAATAGGAGCTATTACTTCCCCATATATATGTATGGAATGTAGTTTGCAACTGAATCTAAACTTGGTGTTCCCAACAAGCTAGTTGAAGGACGGCTTTCACACACACTTATCTCTCAGATCTGAGCATCTGGAGACACGTTCATTCATCTAGCACAAAGGGAACGGCTTGCAGGGGAATATTTTACTCTGGTTTCTCATTGTGTTTCCTAGTGTCCGTTGGAAGTTCCTGCAATTTTCTCTGTAAAACCGAGTTGGATGTAGTACCTACCCATATATATTTATGGAGTGTAGTTTGCAACTGAGAAGTATCTTTGTGTTCCCAACAAGTTAGGTGAAGGACGGCTTTAACACACATTTATCTCTCAGAATTGAGCATGTGGAGAGATGTTCGTTCACCTAGCACAAAATGAACGGGTTGCAGGAGAAACTGTTTCTCTGGGTTCTGTGTCTGTTTCCTAGTGCCGGTTTGAAGTTCCTGCAATTTTCACTGTAAAACCTAGTTGGAGCTAGTACCATCCCATATATATGTTTGGAGTGTAGTTTGCAACTGAAAAGAAACTTTGCGTTCTCAACAAGCTAGGTGAAGGACGACTTTCACACACACTTATCTCTCAGAACTGAGCATGGGGAGAGACGTTCGTTCACCTAGGATAAATGGACGGCTTACAGGAGAAACTTTTACTCTGGGTTCTGAGACTGTTTCCTAGTGCCGGATTGAAGTTCCTGCAGTTTTCACTGTAAAACCCAGTTGGAGCTATTACCAAACCCATATATAATAAGAAGTGTAGTTTGCAACTGAAAAGAATCTTTGTGTTCTCAACAAGCTAGGTGAAGGACGGCTTTCACACATACTTATCTCTCAGTCCTGAACATGTGGAGAGACGTTCGTTCATCTAGTACAAATTGAACGGGTTGCAGTAGAAACTTTTACTCTGGTTTCTCAGTCTGTTTCCTAGTGCCGGTATGAAGTTCCTGCAGTTTTTACTTTGAAACCGATTTGGAGTTAGTACCAACCAATATAAATGTATGGAGTGTAGTTTGCAAGTGAAAAGAAATTTTGTGTTCCCCACAAGCTAGGTGAAAGACGGCTTTCACACACACTTATCTCTCAGAACTTAGCACGTGGAGAGACGTTCGCTCATCTAGCACAATGGGAACAGATTTCAGGAGAAACTATCCCTCTGGTTTCTCAGTCTGTTTCCTAGTGCCGATTTGTAGTTCCTGCAGTTTTCACTGTAGAACAGTGTTGGAGCTAGTACCTTCCCACATATAGGTATGGAGTGTAGTTTGCAACTGAAAAGAAAATTTGTGTTCCCAACAAGCTAGGCGAAAGACGGCTTTCACACATTGTTATCTCTCAGAATTGAGCATGTGGAGAGACGTTCGTACATCTAGCAAAAAAGAAACAGTTTGTAGGTGAATGTTTACTCTTGTTTCAGAGTAATTTTCCTAGTGCCATGTTGAAGTTCCAGCAGTTTTCACTGTAAAACCGAGTTGGATCTAGTACCTCCACATATATATTTATGTATTGTAGTTTTCATCTGAAGAGAAATTTTGTGTTCACTAAAAGCTAGGTGAAGGTCGGCTTTCACACACAGTTATCTCTCAGAAATGAACATTTGGAGAGTCATTCGTTCAACTATTACAAATTGAACGGGTTGCAGGGGAAATTTTACTCTGGTTTCCCAGTCTGTTTCTTAGTGCCGGTCTGAAATTCCAGCAGTTTTCACTTTAAAACCGAGTTGGAGCTAGAACCTCCCCATATATATGTATGGAGTGTACTTTGCAACTGAAAAGAAACTTTGTGTTCCCATCAAGCTAGTTGAAGGACGGCTTTCACACACACATATCTCTCATAACTGATCATGTGGAGAGACGTTCATTCATCTAGCACAAATGGAGCCGATTTTGGGGAAACTATTGTCTGGTTTCTCAATCTGTTTTCTAGTGCCGGTTTGAAGTTCCTGCCGTTTTCACTGTAAACCCGAGTTGGTGCTAGTACCTCCCCTTATATATGTATGGATTGTGGTTAGAAACTTAATAGAAACTTTGTGTTCCCAACAAGCTAGGTGAAGGACGGCTTTCACACACAATTATCTCTCATATCTGAGCATCTTGAGAGACGTTCATTCATCTAGTACAAAGGGAACGGGTTGCAGGGGAAATTTTATTCTTGTTTCTCAGTGTGTTTCCTAGTGTCCGTTGGAAGTTCCTGCAGTTTTCTCTGTAAAACCGAGTTGGAGGTAATACCTACCCATATATATTTATGGAGTGTAGTTTGCAACTGAGAAGTATCTTTGTGTTCCCAACAAGCTAAGTGAAGGACGGCTTTCACTCACACTTATCTCTCAGAACTGAGCATGGGGAGAGACGTTCGTTCACCTTGGATAAATGGACGGTTTACAGGAGAAACTTTTACTCTGGGTTCTGAGACTGTTTCCTAGTGCCGGATTGAAGTTCCTGCAGTTTTCCTTGTAAAAACCAGTTGGAGCTAGTACCTCCCCATATATAAGTAAGGAGTGTTGTTTGCAACTGAAAAGAATCTTTGTGTTCTCAAAAAGCTAGGTGAAGAACGGCTTTCACACACTCTTATCTCTCAGAACTGAGAATGTGGAGAGACGTTCGTTCATCTAGCTCAAAGGGAACGGTTTGCTGGGAAACTCTTACTCTGGTTTCTCAGTCTGTTTCCTAGTGCCGGTTTGAATTTACTGCAGTTTTCATTGTAAAAGCGAGTTGGATCTAATACATACCCATATATAAGTATGGAGTGTAGTTTGCAACTGAAAAGAAACTTTATATTCCCAACAAGCTAGGTGAAGGAAGGCTCCCCACACTTATATCTCAGAAATAAGCATGTGGAGATACGTTCTTTCATCAATCAAATAGGGAACGGATTGAAGGAGAAACTCATACACTGTTTTCTCAGTCTGTTTCCAAGTGTCGCTTTGAAGTTCCTGCAGTTTTCTCTGTAAAACAGATTTGGAGCTAGTACTTCCCCATATATATGTATGCAGTGTAGTTTGCAACTGAAAAGAAACTTTGTGTTCCCAACAAGCTAGGTGAAGGGCGGCTTTCACACATAGTTATCTCTCAGTCCTGAACATGTGGAGAGACGTTCGTTCATCTAATACAAATTAAACGGGTTACAGTAGAAACTTTTACTCTGGTTTCTCAGTCTGTTTCCTAGTGCCGGTTTGAAGTTCCTGCAGTTTCCTCTTTGAAATCGATTTGGAGTTAGTACCTACCCATATAAATGTATGGAGTGTAGTTTGCAAGTGAAAAGAAATTTTGTGTTCCCAAAAAGCTAGGTGAAGGGCGGCTTTCCCACACACTTATCTCTCAGAACTTAGCACGTGGAGAGATGTTCGTTCATCTAGCACAAATGGAACAGGTTTCTGGAGAAACTATCCCTCTGGTTTCTCAGTCTGTTTCTTAGTGCCGATTTGTAGTTCCTGCAGTTTTCACTGTAAAACAGTGTTGGAGCTAGTACCTTCCCACATATAGGTATGGAGTGTAGTTTGCAACTGAAAAGAAACTTTGTGTTCCCATCAAGCTAGACGAAAGACGGCTTTCACACATTCTTATCTCTCAGAATTAAGCATGTGGAGAGACGTTCGTTCATCTAGCAAAAAAGAAAATGTTTGTAGGTGAATTTTTACTCTTGTTTCAGAGTAATTTTCCTAGTGCCAGGTTGAAGATCCAGCAGTTTTCACTGTAAAACCGAGTTGGATCTTGTACCTCCCCATATATATTTATGTATTGTAGTTTTCATCAGAAGAGAAATTGTGTGTTCACAAAAAGCTAGGTGAAGGACGGCTTTCACACACAGTTATCTCTCAGAAATGAGCATGTGGAGAGACGTTCGTTCAACTATTAAAATTGAACGTGTTGCAGGAGAAATTTTACTCTTTTTTCTCAGTCTGTTTCCTAGTGCCGGTCTGAAATTCCAGCAGTTTTCTCTTTAAAACCGAGTTGGATCTAGTACCTCCGCATATATATTTATGGAATGTAGTTTGCTACTGAAAAGAAACTTTGTGTTCCAAACAAGCTAGGTGAAGGACGGCTTTCACACACAGTTATATCTCAGAAATGAACATGTGGAGAGACGTTCGTTCATCTAGTACATATTGAACCTGTTGCAGGAGAAATTTTACTCTGTTTACTCAGTCTGTTTCCTAGTGCCTGTTTGAAGTTCCTGCAGTTTTCACTGTAAAACCGAGTTGGAGCTAATAAATCCCCAAATATATATATGGAATCTAGATTGGAACTGAAAAGAATATATGTGTTCCCAACAATCTAGGTGTAGGATGGCTTTTACACAGGTTTATCTTTCAGAACTGAGCATGTGGAGAGACGGTCGTTCACCTAGCCCAAAGGGAACGGGTTGCAGGGGAATCTCTTACCATGGTTTCTCAGTCTGTTTCTTGTGCCGGTTTGATGTTCCTTCACTATTCACTGTAAAACATAGTTGGATCTAATACATACCCATATATATCTATGGAGTGTATTTTGCAACTGAAAAAAAAAATTTGTGTTCCCAACAAGCTAGTTGAAGGACGGCTTTCACACACAATTATCTCTCAGAACTGAGCATGTGGATATACGTTCGTTCATCTATCACAAAGGGAAAGGATTGCTGGAGAAACTCTTACAATGTTTTCTCAGTCAGTTTCCTAGTGCCAGTTTGAAGTTCCTGTAGTTTTCACTGTAAAACCGATTTGGAGCTAGTACCTCCCCAGATATATTTATGGAGAGTAGTTTGAAACTGAAAAGAAATTTTGTGTTCCCAACAAGCTAGGTGAAGGACGTCTTTCACACACACTTATATCTCAGAACGCAGCATGTGGAGAGACGTTCGTTCATATAGTAGAAATTGAAGGGTTTGCATGAAAACTTTTACTCTGGTTTCTCATTCTGCTTGCTAGTGCTGGTTTGAAGTTCCTGCAGTATTCACTGTAAAACCGAGTTGAAGCAAATACATCCCCATATCTATATATGGGGTGTAGTTTGCAACTGAAAAGAAACTTTGTTTTACCAACAAGCTAGGTGAAGGACGGCTTTCCCACACTGTTACCCTCAGTACTGATTATATCGAGAGAAGTTCGTTCATCTTGCAGAAATTGAACGGGTTACTGGAGAAACACTTACTCTGGTTTCTCAGTGTGTTTCCTAGTGCCGGTTTGAAGTTCCTGCAGTTTTCACCGTTAAAGAAATTTTGATCTAATACATCCCCATATATAAGTATGGAGTGTAGTTAGCTACTGAAAAGAAACTTAATGTTCCCAACAAGCTAGGTGAAGGACGGCTTTCACACACACTTATCTCTCAGAATTGAGCATGTGGATAGACCTTCGTTCACCTAGCACAAAGGGAACGGTTTGAAGTGAAAATTTTACTCAGCATTCTCAGTCTGTTTCCTAGTCCCGGATTGAAATTCCTCCTATTTTCACTGTAAAACCGATCTGAGATTGTACCTCCGCATGTATATGTGTGGGGTGTGTTTTGCAACTGAAAAGAATCTTTGTGTTCCCAATTAGCTAGGTGAAGGACGGCTTTCACACACACATATTTCTCAGAACTGAGCAACTGGAGAGACCTTCGTTCATCCAGCACAAAGGGAACGGTTAGCAGGAGAAACTTTTACTCTGTTTTCTCACTCTGTTTCCTAGTGCCAGTTTGAAGTTCCAGCAGTTTTCACTTTAAAACCGAATAGGAGCTATTACTTCCCCATATATATGTATGGAATGTAGTTTGCAACTGAATCTAAACTTGGTGTTCCCAACAAGCTAGTTGAAGGACGGCTTTCACACACACTTATCTCTCAGATCTGAGCATCTGGAGACACGTTCATTCATCTAGCACAAAGGGAACGGCTTGCAGGGGAATATTTTACTCTGGTTTCTCAGTGTGTTTCCTAGTGTCCGTTGGAAGTTCCTGCAATTTTCTCTGTAAAACCGAGTTGGAGCTAGTACCTACCCATTTATATTTATGGATTTTAGTTTGCAACTGAGAAGTATCTTTGTGTTCCCAACAAGTTAGGTGAAGGATGGCTTTCACACACAATTTTCTCTCAGAATTGAGCATGTGGAGAGACGTTCGTTCACCTAGCACATAGTGAACGGGTTGCAGGAGAAACTGTTTCTCTGGGTTCTGAGTCTGTTTCCTAGTGCCGGTTTGAAGTTCCTGCAGTTTTCCCAGTATAACCCAGTTGGAGCTTGTACCATCCCATATATATGTATATGGAATGTAGTTTCCAACTGAAAAGAAAATTTGCTTTCTCAACAAGCTAGGTGAAGAATGGCTTTCACACACAATTATCTCTCAGAACTGAGCATGTGGAGAGACGTTCGTTCATGTAACACAAATGGAAAGGTTTGCAAGGGAAACTTGTACCCTGTATTCTCAGTCAGTTTCATAGGGCCGGTTTGAATTTCCTGCAGTTTTCACTGTAAAATCCAGTTGGAGGTAGTACCTGCCCATATATATGTATGGTGTGTATTTAGCAACTGAAAAGGAACTTTGTGTTCCCAAGAAGCTAGGTGAAGAACGGCTTTCACACACACTTATCTCTCAGAAATTAGCATGTGGAGAGACCCTCGTTCATCCAGCACAATGGGAACGGGTAGCAGGGAAACTATTACTCTGGGTTCCCAGTCTGTTTCCTAGAGCCGGTGTGAAGTTCCTGCAGTTTTAACTTTAAAACAGAGTTGGTGCTAGTTCCTCCCCATATATATGTATGGAGTGTATTTTGCAACTTAAAAGAAACTTTGTGATCCCAACAAGCAAGGTGAAGTGCGGCTTTCACACACAATTATCTCTCAGAAATGAGCATTTCGTGAGACGTTCATTCACCTAGGACAAAGGGACGGTTTACAGGAGAAACTTTTACTCTGGGTTCTGAGACTGTTTCCTTGTGCCGGAATGAAGTTCCTGCAGTTTTCACTATAAAATCCAGTTGGAGCTAGTACCTCCCCATATATAATTAAGGAGTGTAGTTTGCAACTGAAAAGAAACTTTGTGTTCCCAATTAGCTAGGTGAAGGACGGCTTCACACACACTTATCTCTCAGAACTGAGCAAGTGGAGAGACGTTCGTTCATCCAGCACAATTGGAACGTTTAGCAGGGGAAAGTGTTACTCCGGGATCTCAGTCTGTTTCCTAGAGCCGGTTTGAAGTTCCTGCAATTTTCACTGTAAATCCGTTTTGGAGCTGGTACCTCCCCATATATATGTATGGAGAGTAGTTTGCAATTGAAAAGAAACTTTGTTTTCCCAACAAGCTAGGTGAAGTGAGGCTTTCACACATATTTATCACTCAGAATTGAGCATGTGGAGAGACGTTCGTTCACCTAGCACAAAGGGAACGGATTGCAGGAGAAACTGTTTCTCTGGGTTCTGAGACTGTTTCCTAGTGCCGGTGTGAAGTTCCTGCTTTTTTCACTGTAAAATCCAGTTGGATCTATTACCTCCCCATATATATGTATGGAGTGTATTATGCAACTGAAAAGAAACTTTGCGTTCTCAAAAAGCTTGGTGAAGTATGGCTTTCACAAACAATTATCTCTCAGAAGTGAGCATGTGGTGAGACGTTCGTTCACCTATGACAAATGGACGGTTTACAAGAGAAACTTTTACTCTTTGTTCTGAGACTGTTTCCTAGTGCCGGTTTGAAGTTCCTGCAGTTTTCATTGTAAAACTGTGTTGGAGCTAGTACCTCCCCATATATATTTATGGAGTGTAGTTTGCAACTGAAAAGAAACTTTGTTTTCCCAACAAGCTAGGTGAAGGACGGCTTTCACAAACACATATCTCTCAGAATTGAGCATGTGGATAGAACTTCGTTCATCTAGAACAAAGGGAAATGTATGAAGAAAAAATTTTACTCAGCATTCTCAGTCTGTTTCATAGTCCCGGATTGAAATTCCTGCTATTTTCACTGTAAAACCGATTTGAGATTGTACCTCCGCATGTATATGTATGGGGTGTGTTTTGCAACTGAAAAGAAACTTTGTGATCCCAGCAAGCTAGGTAAAGCATGTCATTCACACACAATTATCCCTCAAAACTGAGCATGTGGAGAAATTTTCGTTCACGTAGCACAAAGTGAACGGGTAGCAGGAGAAAATTTTACTCTGGTTTCTCACACTGTTTCCTAGTGCCAGTTTGAAGTTCCAGCAGTTTTCACTTTAAAACCGAGTAGGAGCTATTACTTCCCCATATATGTGAATGGAGTGTAGTTTGCAACTGAATCTAAACTTGGTGTCCAAAAAGCTAGGTGAAGGACGGCTTTCACACACACTTATCTCTCAGATCTGAGCATCTGGAGACACGTTCATTCATCTAGCACAAAGGGAACGGCTTGCAGGGGAATATTTTACTCTGGTTTCTCAGTGTGTTTCCTAGTTTCCGTTGGAAGTTCCTGGAATTTTCTCTGTAAAACCGAGTTGGAGCTAGTAACTACCCATATATATTTATGGATTTTAGTTTGCAACTGAGAAGTACATTTGTGTTCCCAATTAGCTAGGTGAAGGACGGCTTTCACACACACTTATCTCTCAGATCTGAGCAAGTGGAGAGACGATCGTTCATCCAGCACAATTGGAAAGTTTAGCAGGGGAAAGTGTTACTCCGGGATCTCAGTCTGTTTTCTAGAGCCGGTTTGAAGTTCCTGCACTTTTCACTGTAAATCCGTTTTGGAGCTAGTACCTCCCCATATATATGTATGGATTGTAGTTTGCAACTGAAAAGACAATTTGTTTTCCCAACAATGTAGGTGAAGTGCGGCTTTCACACACACTTATCTCTCAGAAGTGAGCATGTGGAGAGACGTTCGTTCACCTAGGACAAATGGACGGTTAACAGGAGAAACTATTACTCTGGGTTCTGAGACTGTTTCCTAGTGCCGGAATGAAGTTCCTGCAGTTTTCACTGTAAAACCCAGTTGGAGCTAGTACCTCACCATATATAAGTAAGGGGTGTAGTTTGCAATTGAAAAGAAACTTTGTGTTCCCTACATGCTAGGTGAAGTGCGACTTTCACACATACTTATCACTCAGAACTGAGCATGTGGAGAAACGTTCGTTCACCTAGCACAAAGGGAACGGATTGCAGGAGAAACTGTTTCTCTGGGTTCTGAGACTGTTTCCTAGTGCCGGTGTGAAGTTCCTGCTTTTTACATTGTAAAAGACATTTGGATCTAGTACCAAGCCATATATATGTATGGAGTGATGTTTGCAACTGAAAAGAAACTTTGCGTTCTCAACAAGCTTGCTGAAGTATGGCTTTCGCAAACAATTATCTCTCAGAAGTGAGCATGTGGAGAGACGTTCGTTCACTTTTGACATATGGAAGGTTTACAGGAGAAACTTTTACTCTGTGTTCTGAGACTGTTTCCTAGTGCCGGACTGAAGTTCCTGCAGTTTTCACTGTAAAACCCATTTGGAGCTAGTACCTCCCCATATATAATTAAGGAGTGTAGTTTGCAACTGAAAAGAAACTTTGTGTTCCAAATTAGCTAGCTGAAGGATGGCTTTCACACACACATATCTCTCAGAACTGAGCAACTGGAGAGACCTTCGTTCATCCCGCACAAAGGGAACGGGTAGCAGTGGAAAGTGTTACTCCGGGTTCTCAGTCTGTTTCCTACAGCCGGTTTGAATTTCCTGCAATTTTCACTGTAAATCAGAGTTGGAGCTAGTACCTACCCATATATATGTATGGAGTGTAGTTTGCAACTGAAAAGAAACTTTGTTTTCCCAACAAGCTAGGTGAAGGACTGCTTTCACTCACACATATCTCTCAGTATTGAGCATGTGGATAGACCTTCGTTCATCTTGCAAATGGGAACGGTTTGAAGAGAAAATTTTACTCAGCATTCTCAGTCTGTTTCCAAGTCCCGGATTGAAATTCCTGCTATTTTCACTGTAAAACTGATTTGAGATTGTACCTCCACATGTATATGTATGGGGTGTGTTTTGCAACTGAAAAGAAACTTTGTGATCCCAGCAAGCTAGTTAAAGGACGGATTTCACACACAATTATCTCTCAGAACTGAGCATGTGGAGAGATTTTCGTACACGTAGCACAAAGTGAACGAGTAGCCGGAGAAACTTTTACTCTGGTTTCTCACTCTGTTTCCTAGTGCCAGTTTGAATTTCCAGGAGTTTTCACTTTAAAACCGAGTAGGAGCTATTACTTCCCCATATATATGTATGGATTGTAGTTTGCAACTGAATAGAAACTTGGTGTTCCCAACAAGCTAGGTGAAGGACGGCTTTCACACACACTTATCTCTCAGATCTGAGCATCTGGAGACACGTTCATTCATCTAGCACAAAGGGAACGGCTTGCAAGTGAATATTTTACTCTGGTTTCTCAGTGTGTTTCCTAGTGTCCGTTGGAAGTTCCTGCAATTTTCTCTGTAAAACCGAGTTGGAGCTAGTACCTACCCATATATATTTATGGATTTTAGCTTGCAACAGAGAAGTATCTTTGTGTTCCCAACAAGTTAGGTGAAGGATGGCTTTCACACACAGTTTTCTCTCAGAATTGAGCATGTGGAGAGACGTTCGTTCACCTAGCACATAGTGAACGGGTTGCAGGAGAAACTGTTTCTCTGGGTTCTGAGTCTGTTTCCTAGTGCCGGTTTGAAGTCCCTGCAGTTTTCCCTGTAAAACTCAGTTGGAGCTAGTACCATCCCATATATATGTACATGGAGTGTAGTTTCCAACAGAAAAGAAAATTTGCATTCTCAACAAGCTAGGTGAAGAATGGCTTTCACACACAATTATCTCTCAGAACTGAGCATGTGGAGAGACGTTCTTTCATGTAGCAGAAATAGAAAGGGTTGCAAGGGAAACTTGTACCCTGTATTCTCAGTCAGTTTCCTAGTGCCGGTTTGAATTTCCTGCAGTTTTCACTGTAAAATCCAGTTGGAGCTAGTACCTGCCCATATATATGTATGGAGTGTATTTAGCAACTGAAAAGAAACTTTGTGTTCCCAAGAAGCTAGGTGAAGGACGGCTTTCACGCACACATATTTCTCAGAACTGAGCAACTGGAGAGACCTTCGTTCATCCAGCACAAAGGGAACGGTTAGCAGGAGAAACTTTTACTCTGTTTTCTCACTCTGTTTCCTAGTGCCAGTTTGAAGTTCCAGCAGTTTTCACTTTAAAACGGAATAGGAGCTATTACTTCCCCATATATATGTATGGAATGTAGTTTGCAACTGAATCTAAACTTGGTGTTCCCAACAAGCTAGTTGAAGGACGGCTTTCACACACACTTATCTCTCAGATCTGAGCATCTGGAGACACGTTCATTCATCTAGCACAAAGGGAACGGCTTGCAGGGGAATATTTTACTCTGGTTTCTCAGTGTGTTTCCTAGTGTCCGTTGGAAGTTCCTGCAATTTTCTCTGTAAAACCGAGTTGGAGCTAGTACCTACCCATTTATATTTATGGATTTTAGTTTGCAACTGAGAAGTATCTTTGTGTTCCCAACAAGTTAGGTGAAGGATGGCTTTCACACACAATTTTCTCTCAGAATTGAGCATGTGGAGAGACGTTCGTTCACCTAGCACATAGTGAACGGGTTGCAGGAGAAACTGTTTCTCTGGGTTCTGAGTCTGTTTCCTAGTGCCGGTTTGAAGTTCCTGCAGTTTTCCCAGTATAACCCAGTTGGAGCTTGTACCATCCCATATATATGTATATGGAATGTAGTTTCCAACTGAAAAGAAAATTTGCTTTCTCAACAAGCTAGGTGAAGAATGGCTTTCACACACAATTATCTCTCAGAACTGAGCATGTGGAGAGACGTTCGTTCATGTAACACAAATGGAAAGGTTTGCAAGGGAAACTTGTACCCTGTATTCTCAGTCAGTTTCATAGGGCCGGTTTGAATTTCCTGCAGTTTTCACTGTAAAATCCAGTTGGAGGTAGTACCTGCCCATATATATGTATGGTGTGTATTTAGCAACTGAAAAGGAACTTTGTGTTCCCAAGAAGCTAGGTGAAGAACGGCTTTCACACACACTTATCTCTCAGAAATGAGCATGTGGAGAGACCCTCGTTCATCCAGCACAATGGGAACGGGTAGCAGGGAAACTATTACTCTGGGTTCCCAGTCTGTTTCCTAGAGCCGGTGTGAAGTTCCTGCAGTTTTAACTTTAAAACAGAGTTGGTGCAAGTTCCTCCCCATATATATGTATGGAGTGTATTTTGCAACTTAAAAGAAACTTTGTGATCCCAACAAGCAAGGTGAAGTGCGGCTTTCACACACAATTATCTCTCAGAAATGAGCATTTCGTGAGACGTTCGTTCACCTAGGACATAGGGACGGTTTACAGGAGAAACTTTTACTCTGGGTTCTGAGACTGTTTCCTTGTGCCGGAATGAAGTTCCTGCAGTTTTCACTATAAAATCCAGTTGGAGCTAGTACCTCCCCATATATAATTAAGGAGTGTAGTTTGCAACTGAAAAGAAACTTTGTGTTCCCAATTAGCTAGGTGAAGGACGGCTTCACACACACTTATCTCTCAGAACTGAGCAAGTGGAGAGACGTTCGTTCATCCAGCACAATTGGAACGTTTAGCAGGGGAAAGTGTTACTCCGGGATCTCAGTCTGTTTCCTAGAGCCGGTTTGAAGTTCCTGCAATTTTCACTGTAAATCCGTTTTGGAGCTGGTACCTCCCCATATATATGTATGGAGAGTAGTTTGCAATTGAAAAGAAACTTTGTTTTCCCAACAAGCTAGGTGAAGTGAGGCTTTCACACATATTTATCACTCAGAATTGAGCATGTGGAGAGACGTTCGTTCACCTAGCACAAAGGGAACGGATTGCAGGAGAAACTGTTTCTCTGGGTTCTGAGACTGTTTCCTAGTGCCGGTGTGAAGTTCCTGCTTTTTTCACTGTAAAATCCAGTTGGATCTATTACCTCCCCATATATATGTATGGAGTGTATTATGCAACTGAAAAGAAACTTTGCGTTCTCAAAAAGCTTGGTGAAGTATGGCTTTCACAAACAATTATCTCTCAGAAGTGAGCATGTGGTGAGACGTTCGTTCACCTATGACAAATGGACGGTTTACAAGAGAAACTTTTACTCTTTGTTCTGAGACTGTTTCCTAGTGCCGGTTTGAAGTTCCTGCAGTTTTCATTGTAAAACTGTGTTGGAGCTAGTACCTCCCCATATATATTTATGGAGTGTAGTTTGCAACTGAAAAGAAACTTTGTTTTCCCAACAAGCTAGGTGAAGGACGGCTTTCACAAACACATATCTCTCAGAATTGAGCATGTGGATAGAACTTCGTTCATCTAGAACAAAGGGAAATGTATGAAGAAAAAATTTTACTCAGCATTCTCAGTCTGTTTCATAGTCCCGGATTGAAATTCCTGCTATTTTCACTGTAAAACCGATTTGAGATTGTACCTCCGCATGTATATGTATGGGGTGTGTTTTGCAACTGAAAAGAAACTTTGTGATCCCAGCAAGCTAGGTAAAGCATGTCATTCACACACAATTATCCCTCAAAACTGAGCATGTGGAGAAATTTTCGTTCACGTAGCACAAAGTGAACGGGTAGCAGGAGAAAATTTTACTCTGGTTTCTCACACTGTTTCCTAGTGCCAGTTTGAAGTTCCAGCAGTTTTCACTTTAAAACCGAGTAGGAGCTATTACTTCCCCATATATATGAATGGAGTGTAGTTTGCAACTGAATCTAAACTTGGTGTCCAAAAAGCTAGGTGAAGGACGGCTTTCACACACACTTATCTCTCAGATCTGAGCATCTGGAGACACGTTCATTCATCTAGCACAAAGGGAACGGCTTGCAGGGGAATATTTTACTCTGGTTTCTCAGTGTGTTTCCTAGTGTCCGTTGGAAGTTCCTGGAATTTTCTCTGTAAAACCGAGTTGGAGCTAGTAACTACCCATATATATTTATGGATTTTAGTTTGCAACTGAGAAGTACATTTGTGTTCCCAATTAGCTAGGTGAAGGACGGCTTTCACACACACTTATCTCTCAGATCTGAGCAAGTGGAGAGACGATCGTTCATCCAGCACAATTGGAAAGTTTAGCAGGGGAAAGTGTTACTCCGGGATCTCAGTCTGTTTTCTAGAGCCAGTTTGAAGTTCTTGCACTTTTCACTGTAAATCCGTTTTGGAGCTAGTACCTCCCCATATATATGTATGGATTGTAGTTTGCAACTGAAAAGAAAATTTGTGTTCCCAACAATGTAGGTGAAGTGCGGCTTTCACACACACTTATATCTCAGAAGTGAGCATGTGGAGAGACGTTCGTTCATGTAGCACAAATGGAAAGGGTTGCAAGGGAAACTTGTACCCTGTATTCTCAGTCAGTTTCCTAGTGCCGGTTTGAAGTTCCTGCAGTTTTCACTGTAAAATACTGATGGAGCTAGTACCTGCCCATATATATGTATGGAGTGTATTTAGCAACTGAAAAGAAACTTTGTGTTCCCAAGAAGCTAGGTGAAGAACGGCTTTCACACACACTTATCTCTCAGAAATGAGCATGTGGAGAGACGCTCGTTCATCCAGCACACTGGGAACGGGTAGCAGGTGAAACTATTACTCTGGGTTCTCAGTCTGTTTCCTAGAGCCGGTTTGAAGTTCCTGCAGTTTTCACTTTAAAACAGAGTTGGTGCTAGTTCCTCCCAATATATATGTATGGAGAGTATTTTGCAACTTAAAAGAAACTTTGTGTTCCCAACAAGCAAGATGAAGTGCGGCTTTCACACACAATTATCTCTCAGAATTGAGCATGTGGAGAGACGTTCGTTCACCTAGCACATAGTGAAAGGGTTTCAGGAGAAACTGTTTTTCTGTGTTCTGAGTCTGTTTCCTAGTGCCGGTTTGAAGTTCCTGCAGTTTTCCCTGTAAAACCCAGTTGGAGCTAGTACCATCGCATATATATGTATATGTTGTGTAGTTTCCAACTGAAAAGAAAATTTGCGTTCTCAACAAGCTAGGTGAAGAATGGCTTTCACACACAATTATCTCTCAGAACTGAGCATGTGGAGAGACGTTCGTTCATGTAGCAGAAATGGAAAGGGTTGCAAGGGAAACTTGTACCCTGTATTCTCAGTCAGTTTCCTAGTGCCGGTTTGAAGTTCCTGCAGTTTTCACTGTAAAATCCTGTTGGAGCTAGTACCTGCCCATATATATATATGGAGTGTATTTAGCAACTGAAAAGAAAATTTGTGTTCCCAAGAAGCTAGGTGAAGAACGGCTTTCACACACACTTATCTCTCACAAATGAGCATGTGGAGAGACGCTCGTTCATCCAGCACAATGGGAACGGGTAGCAGGGAAACTATTACTCTGGGTTCTCAGTCTGTTTCCTAGAGCCGGTTTGAAGTTCCTGCAGTTTTCACTTTAAAACAGAGTTGGTTCTAGTTCCTACCCATATATATGTATGGAGTGTATTTTACAACTTAAAAGAAACTTTGTGATCCCAACAAGCAAGATGAAGTGCGGCTTTCACACACAATTATCTCTCAGAAATGAGCATGTGGAGAGACGTTCGTTCACCTAGGACAAATGGACGGTTTACAGGAGAAACTTTTACTCTGGGTTCTGAGACTGTTTCCTTGTGCCGGACTGAAGATCCTGCAGTTTTCACTGTAAAACCCAGTTGGAGCTAGTACCTCCCTGTTATAAAAGTAAGGAGTGTAGTTTGCTACTGAAAAGAAACTTTGTGTTCCCAATTAGCTAGGTGAAGGACGGCTTTCACAAACACTTATCTCTCAGATCTGAGCAAGTGGAGAGACGATCGTTCATCCAGCACAATTGGAAAGTTTAGCAGGGGAAAGTGTTACTCCGGGATCTCAGTCTGTTTTCTAGAGCCGGTTTGAAGTTCCTGCACTTTTCACTGTAAATACGTTTTGGAGCTAGTACCTCCCCATATATATGTATGGATTGTAGTTTGCAACTGAAAAGAAAATTTGTTTTCCCAACAATGTAGGTGAAGTGCGGCTTTCACACACACTTATCTCTCAGAAGTGAGCATGTGGAGAGACGTTCGTTCACCTAGGACAAATGGACGGTTAACAGGAGAAACTATTACTCTGGGTTCTGAGACTGTTTCCTAGTGCCGGAATGAAGTTCCTGCAGTTTTCACTGTAAAACCCAGTTGGAGCTAGTACCTCACCATATATAAGTAAGGGGTGTAGTTTGCAATTGAAAAGAAACTTTGTGTTCCCAACATGCTAGGTGAAGTGCGACTTTCACACATACTTATCACTCAGAACTGAGCATGTGGAGAAACGTTCGTTCACCTAGCACAAAGGGAACGGATTGCAGGAGAAACTGTTTCTCTGGGTTCTGAGACTGTTTCCTAGTGCCGGTGTGAAGTTCCTGCTTTTTACATTGTAAAAGACATTTGGATCTAGTACCAAGCCATATATATGTATGGAGTGATGTTTGCAACTGAAAAGAAACTTTGCGTTCTCAACAAGCTTGCTGAAGTATGGCTTTCGCAAACAATTATCTCTCAGAAGTGAGCATGTGGAGAGACGTTCGTTCACTTTTGACATATGGAAGGTTTACAGGAGAAACTTTTACTCTGTGTTCTGAGACTGTTTCCTAGTGCCGGACTGAAGTTCCTGCAGTTTTCACTGTAAAACCCATTTGGAGCTAGTACCTCCCCATATATAATTAAGGAGTGTAGTTTGCAACTGAAAAGAAACTTTGTGTTCCAAATTAGCTAGCTGAAGGATGGCTTTCACACACACATATCTCTCAGAACTGAGCAACTGGAGAGACCTTCGTTCATCCCGCACAAAGGGAACGGGTAGCAGTGGAAAGTGTTACTCCGGGTTCTCAGTCTGTTTCCTACAGCCGGTTTGAATTTCCTGCAATTTTCACTGTAAATCAGAGTTGGAGCTAGTACCTACCCATATATATGTATGGAGTGTAGTTTGCAACTGAAAAGAAACTTTGTTTTCCCAACAAGCTAGGTGAAGGACTGCTTTCACTCACACATATCTCTCAGTATTGAGCATGTGGATAGACCTTCGTTCATCTTGCAAATGGGAACGGTTTGAAGAGAAAATTTTACTCAGCATTCTCAGTCTGTTTCCACGTCCCGGATTGAAATTCCTGCTATTTTCACTGTAAAACTGATTTGAGATTGTACCTCCACATGTATATGTATGGGGTGTGTTTTGCAACTGAAAAGAAACTTTGTGATCCCAGCAAGCTAGTTAAAGGACGGATTTCACACACAATTATCTCTCAGAACTGAGCATGTGGAGAGATTTTCGTACACGTAGCACAAAGTGAACGAGTAGCCGGAGAAACTTTTACTCTGGTTTCTCACTCTGTTTCCTAGTGCCAGTTTGAATTTCCAGGAGTTTTCACTTTAAAACCGAGTAGGAGCTATTACTTCCCCATATATATGTATGGAGTGTAGTTTGCAACTGAATAGAAACTTGGTGTTCCCAACAAGCTAGGTGAAGGACGGCTTTCACACACACTTATCTCTCAGATCTGAGCATCTGGAGACACGTTCATTCATCTAGCACAAAGGGAACGGCTTGCAAGTGAATATTTTACTCTGGTTTCTCAGTGTGTTTCCTAGTGTCCGTTGGAAGTTCCTGCAATTTTCTCTGTAAAACCGAGTTGGAGCTAGTACCTACCCATATATATTTATGGATTTTAGCTTGCAACAGAGAAGTATCTTTGTGTTCCCAACAAGTTAGGTGAAGGATGGCTTTCACACACAGTTTTCTCTCAGAATTGAGCATGTGGAGAGACGTTCGTTCACCTAGCACATAGTGAACGGGTTGCAGGAGAAACTGTTTCTCTGGGTTCTGAGTCTGTTTCCTAGTGCCGGTTTGAAGTCCCTGCAGTTTTCCCTGTAAAACTCAGTTGGAGCTAGTACCATCCCATATATATGTACATGGAGTGTAGTTTCCAACAGAAAAGAAAATTTGCATTCTCAACAAGCTAGGTGAAGAATGGCTTTCACACACAATTATCTCTCAGAACTGAGCATGTGGAGAGACGTTCTTTCATGTAGCAGAAATAGAAAGGGTTGCAAGGGAAACTTGTACCCTGTATTCTCAGTCAGTTTCCTAGTGCCGGTTTGAATTTCCTGCAGTTTTCACTGTAAAATCCAGTTGGAGCTAGTACCTGCCCATATATATGTATGGAGTGTATTTAGCAACTGAAAAGAAACTTTGTGTTCCCAAGAAGCTAGGTGAAGGACGGCTTTCACGCACACATATTTCTCAGAACTGAGCAACTGGAGAGACCTTCGTTCATCCAGCACAAAGGGAACGGTTAGCAGGAGAAACTTTTACTCTGTTTTCTCACTCTGTTTCCTAGTGCCAGTTTGAAGTTCCAGCAGTTTTCACTTTAAAACGGAATAGGAGCTATTACTTCCCCATATATATGTATGGAATGTAGTTTGCAACTGAATCTAAACTTGGTGTTCCCAACAAGCTAGTTGAAGGACGGCTTTCACACACACTTATCTCTCAGATCTGAGCATCTGGAGACACGTTCATTCATCTAGCACAAAGGGAACGGCTTGCAGGGGAATATTTTACTCTGGTTTCTCAGTGTGTTTCCTAGTGTCCGTTGGAAGTTCCTGCAATTTTCTCTGTAAAACCGAGTTGGAGCTAGTACCTACCCATTTATATTTATGGATTTTAGTTTGCAACTGAGAAGTATCTTTGTGTTCCCAACAAGTTAGGTGAAGGATGGCTTTCACACACAATTTTCTCTCAGAATTGAGCATGTGGAGAGACGTTCGTTCACCTAGCACATAGTGAACGGGTTGCAGGAGAAACTGTTTCTCTGGGTTCTGAGTCTGTTTCCTAGTGCCGGTTTGAAATTCCTGCAGTTTTCCCAGTATAACCCAGTTGGAGCTTGTACCATCCCATATATATGTATATGGAATGTAGTTTCCAACTGAAAAGAAAATTTGCTTTCTCAACAAGCTAGGTGAAGAATGGCTTTCACACACAATTATCTCTCAGAACTGAGCATGTGGAGAGACGTTCGTTCATGTAACACAAATGGAAAGGTTTGCAAGGGAAACTTGTACCCTGTATTCTCAGTCAGTTTCATAGGGCCGGTTTGAATTTCCTGCAGTTTTCACTGTAAAATCCAGTTGGAGGTAGTACCTGCCCATATATATGTATGGTGTGTATTTAGCAACTGAAAAGGAACTTTGTGTTCCCAAGAAGCTAGGTGAAGAACGGCTTTCACACACACTTATCTCTCAGAAATGAGCATGTGGAGAGACCCTCGTTCATCCAGCACAATGGGAACGGGTAGCAGGGAAACTATTACTCTGGGTTCCCAGTCTGTTTCCTAGAGCCGGTGTGAAGTTCCTGCAGTTTTAACTTTAAAACAGAGTTGGTGCAAGTTCCTCCCCATATATATGTATGGAGTGTATTTTGCAACTTAAAAGAAACTTTGTGATCCCAACAAGCAAGGTGAAGTGCGGCTTTCACACACAATTATCTCTCAGAAATGAGCATTTCGTGAGACGTTCGTTCACCTAGGACAAAGGGACGGTTTACAGGAGAAACTTTTACTCTGGGTTCTGAGACTGTTTCCTTGTGCCGGAATGAAGTTCCTGCAGTTTTCACTATAAAATCCAGTTGGAGCTAGTACCTCCCCATATATAATTAAGGAGTGTAGTTTGCAACTGAAAAGAAACTTTGTGTTCCCAATTAGCTAGGTGAAGGACGGCTTCACACACACTTATCTCTCAGAACTGAGCAAGTGGAGAGACGTTCGTTCATCCAGCACAATTGGAACGTTTAGCAGGGGAAAGTGTTACTCCGGGATCTCAGTCTGTTTCCTAGAGCCGGTTTGAAGTTCCTGCAATTTTCACTGTAAATCCGTTTTGGAGCTGGTACCTCCCCATATATATGTATGGAGAGTAGTTTGCAATTGAAAAGAAACTTTGTTTTCCCAACAAGCTAGGTGAAGTGAGGCTTTCACACATATTTATCACTCAGAATTGAGCATGTGGAGAGACGTTCGTTCACCTAGCACAAAGGGAACGGATTGCAGGAGAAACTGTTTCTCTGGGTTCTGAGACTGTTTCCTAGTGCCGGTGTGAAGTTCCTGCTTTTTTCACTGTAAAATCCAGTTGGATCTATTACCTCCCCATATATATGTATGGAGTGTATTATGCAACTGAAAAGAAACTTTGCGTTCTCAAAAAGCTTGGTGAAGTATGGCTTTCACAAACAATTATCTCTCAGAAGTGAGCATGTGGTGAGACGTTCGTTCACCTATGACAAATGGACGGTTTACAAGAGAAACTTTTACTCTTTGTTCTGAGACTGTTTCCTAGTGCCGGTTTGAAGTTCCTGCAGTTTTCATTGTAAAACTGTGTTGGAGCTAGTACCTCCCCATATATATTTATGGAGTGTAGTTTGCAACTGAAAAGAAACTTTGTTTTCCCAACAAGCTAGGTGAAGGACGGCTTTCACAAACACATATCTCTCAGAATTGAGCATGTGGATAGAACTTCGTTCATCTAGAACAAAGGGAAATGTATGAAGAAAAAATTTTACTCAGCATTCTCAGTCTGTTTCATAGTCCCGGATTGAAATTCCTGCTATTTTCACTGTAAAACCGATTTGAGATTGTACCTCCGCATGTATATGTATGGGGTGTGTTTTGCAACTGAAAAGAAACTTTGTGATCCCAGCAAGCTAGGTAAAGCATGTCATTCACACACAATTATCCCTCAAAACTGAGCATGTGGAGAAATTTTCGTTCACGTAGCACAAAGTGAACGGGTAGCAGGAGAAAATTTTACTCTGGTTTCTCACACTGTTTCCTAGTGCCAGTTTGAAGTTCCAGCAGTTTTCACTTTAAAACCGAGTAGGAGCTATTACTTCCCCATATATATGAATGGAGTGTAGTTTGCAACTGAATCTAAACTTGGTGTCCAAAAAGCTAGGTGAAGGACGGCTTTCACACACACTTATCTCTCAGATCTGAGCATCTGGAGACACGTTCATTCATCTAGCACAAAGGGAACGGCTTGCAGGGGAATATTTTACTCTGGTTTCTCAGTGTGTTTCCTAGTGTCCGTTGGAAGTTCCTGGAATTTTCTCTGTAAAACCGAGTTGGAGCTAGTAACTACCCATATATATTTATGGATTTTAGTTTGCAACTGAGAAGTACATTTGTGTTCCCAATTAGCTAGGTGAAGGACGGCTTTCACACACACTGATCTCTCAGATCTGAGCAAGTGGAGAGACGATCGTTCATCCAGCACAATTGGAAAGTTTAGCAGGGGAAAGTGTTACTCCGGGATCTCAGTCTGTTTTCTAGAGCCAGTTTGAAGTTCTTGCACTTTTCACTGTAAATCCGTTTTGGAGCTAGTACCTCCCCATATATATGTATGGATTGTAGTTTGCAACTGAAAAGAAAATTTGTGTTCCCAACAATGTAGGTGAAGTGCGGCTTTCACACACACTTATATCTCAGAAGTGAGCATGTGGAGAGACGTTCGTTCATGTAGCACAAATGGAAAGGGTTGCAAGGGAAACTTGTACCCTGTATTCTCAGTCAGTTTCCTAGTGCCGGTTTGAAGTTCCTGCAGTTTTCACTGTAAAATACTGATGGAGCTAGTACCTGCCCATATATATGTATGGAGTGTATTTAGCAACTGAAAAGAAACTTTGTGTTCCCAAGAAGCTAGGTGAAGAACGGCTTTCACACACACTTATCTCTCAGAAATGAGCATGTGGAGAGACGCTCGTTCATCCAGCACACTGGGAACGGGTAGCAGGTGAAACTATTACTCTGGGTTCTCAGTCTGTTTCCTAGAGCCGGTTTGAAGTTCCTGCAGTTTTCACTTTAAAACAGAGTTGGTGCTAGTTCCTCCCAATATATATGTATGGAGAGTATTTTGCAACTTAAAAGAAACTTTGTGTTCCCAACAAGCAAGATGAAGTGCGGCTTTCACACACAATTATCTCTCAGAATTGAGCATGTGGAGAGACGTTCGTTCACCTAGCACATAGTGAAAGGGTTTCAGGAGAAACTGTTTTTCTGTGTTCTGAGTCTGTTTCCTAGTGCCGGTTTGAAGTTCCTGCAGTTTTCCCTGTAAAACCCAGTTGGAGCTAGTACCATCGCATATATATGTATATGTTGTGTAGTTTCCAACTGAAAAGAAAATTTGCGTTCTCAACAAGCTAGGTGAAGAATGGCTTTCACACACAATTATCTCTCAGAACTGAGCATGTGGAGAGACGTTCGTTCATGTAGCAGAAATGGAAAGGGTTGCAAGGGAAACTTGTACCCTGTATTCTCAGTCAGTTTCCTAGTGCCGGTTTGAAGTTCCTGCAGTTTTCACTGTAAAATCCTGTTGGAGCTAGTACCTGCCCATATATATATATGGAGTGTATTTAGCAACTGAAAAGAAAATTTGTGTTCCCAAGAAGCTAGGTGAAGAACGGCTTTCACACACACTTATCTCTCACAAATGAGCATGTGGAGAGACGCTCGTTCATCCAGCACAATGGGAACGGGTAGCAGGGAAACTATTACTCTGGGTTCTCAGTCTGTTTCCTAGAGCCGGTTTGAAGTTCCTGCAGTTTTCACTTTAAAACAGAGTTGGTTCTAGTTCCTACCCATATATATGTATGGAGTGTATTTTACAACTTAAAAGAAACTTTGTGATCCCAACAAGCAAGATGAAGTGCGGCTTTCACACACAATTATCTCTCAGAAATGAGCATGTGGAGAGACGTTCGTTCACCTAGGACAAATGGACGGTTTACAGGAGAAACTTTTACTCTGGGTTCTGAGACTGTTTCCTTGTGCCGGACTGAAGATCCTGCAGTTTTCACTGTAAAACCCAGTTGGAGCTAGTACCTCCCTGTTATAAAAGTAAGGAGTGTAGTTTGCTACTGAAAAGAAACTTTGTGTTCCCAATTAGCTAGGTGAAGGACGGCTTTCACAAACACTTATCTCTCAGATCTGAGCAAGTGGAGAGACGATCGTTCATCCAGCACAATTGGAAAGTTTAGCAGGGGAAAGTGTTACTCCGGGATCTCAGTCTGTTTTCTAGAGCCGGTTTGAAGTTCCTGCACTTTTCACTGTAAATCCGTTTTGGAGCTAGTACCTCCCCATATATATGTATGGATTGTAGTTTGCAACTGAAAAGAAAATTTGTTTTCCCAACAATGTAGGTGAAGTGCGGCTTTCACACACACTTATCTCTCAGAAGTGAGCATGTGGAGAGACGTTCGTTCACCTAGGACAAATGGACGGTTAACAGGAGAAACTATTACTCTGGGTTCTGAGACTGTTTCCTAGTGCCGGAATGAAGTTCCTGCAGTTTTCACTGTAAAACCCAGTTGGAGCTAGTACCTCACCATATATAAGTAAGGGGTGTAGTTTGCAATTGAAAAGAAACTTTGTGTTCCCAACATGCTAGGTGAAGTGCGACTTTCACACATACTTATCACTCAGAACTGAGCATGTGGAGAAACGTTCGTTCACCTAGCACAAAGGGAACGGATTGCAGGAGAAACTGTTTCTCTGGGTTCTGAGACTGTTTCCTAGTGCCGGTGTGAAGTTCCTGCTTTTTACATTGTAAAAGACATTTGGATCTAGTACCAAGCCATATATATGTATGGAGTGATGTTTGCAACTGAAAAGAAACTTTGCGTTCTCAACAAGCTTGCTGAAGTATGGCTTTCGCAAACAATTATCTCTCAGAAGTGAGCATGTGGAGAGACGTTCGTTCACTTTTGACATATGGAAGGTTTACAGGAGAAACTTTTACTCTGTGTTCTGAGACTGTTTCCTAGTGCCGGACTGAAGTTCCTGCAGTTTTCACTGTAAAACCCATTTGGAGCTAGTACCTCCCCATATATAATTAAGGAGTGTAGTTTGCAACTGAAAAGAAACTTTGTGTTCCAAATTAGCTAGCTGAAGGATGGCTTTCACACACACATATCTCTCAGAACTGAGCAACTGGAGAGACCTTCGTTCATCCCGCACAAAGGGAACGGGTAGCAGTGGAAAGTGTTACTCCGGGTTCTCAGTCTGTTTCCTACAGCCGGTTTGAATTTCCTGCAATTTTCACTGTAAATCAGAGTTGGAGCTAGTACCTACCCATATATATGTATGGAGTGTAGTTTGCAACTGAAAAGAAACTTTGTTTTCCCAACAAGCTAGGTGAAGTACGGCTTTCACACACACTTATCTCTCAGAATTGAGCATGTGGATAGACCTTCGTTCATCTTGCAAATGGGAACGGTTTGAAGAGAAAATTTTACTCAGCATTCTCAGTCTGTTTCCAAGTCCCGGATTGAAATTCCTGCTATTTTCACTGTAAAACTGTTTTGAGATTGTACCTCCACATGTATATGTATGGGGTGTGTTTTGCAACTGAAAAGAAACTTTGTGATCCCAGCAAGCTAGGTAAATGACGGCTTTCACACACAATTATCTCTCAGAACTGAGCATGTGGAGAGATTTTCGTACACGTAGCACAAAGTGAACGAGTAGCCGGAGAAACTTTTACTCTGGTTTCTCACTCTGTTTCCTAGTGCCAGTTTGAATTTCCAGGAGTTTTCACTTTAAAACCGAGTAGGAGCTATTACTTCCCCATATATATGTATGGAGTGTAGTTTGCAACTGAATAGAAACTTGGTGTTCCCAACAAGCTAGGTGAAGGACGGCTTTCACACACACTTATCTCTCAGAACTGAGCATGTGGAGAGATGTTCATTCACCTAGGACAAATGGACGGTTTACAGGAGAAACTTTTACTCTGGGATCTGAGACTGTTTCCTAGTGCCGGAATGAAGTTCCTGCAGTTTTCACAGTAAAACCCAGTTGGAGCTAGTACCTCCCCATATTAAGTAAGGAGTGTAGTTTGCAACTTAAAAGAAACTTTGTGATCCCAACAAGCAAGGTGAAGTGCGGCTTACACACAAAATTATCTCTCAGAAATGAGTAAGTGGAGAGACGTTCGTTCATCCAGCAAAATGGGAAAGGGTAGCAGGGGAAAGTGTTACACCCGGTTCTCAGTCTGTTTCCTAGAGCCGGTTTGAATTTCCTGCAATTTTCACTGTAAATCCTAGTTGGAGCTAGTACCTCCCATATATATGTATATTGTGTAGTTTGCAATTGAAAAGAAACTTTGTGTTCCCAACAAGCTAGGTGAAGGACGGCTTTCACACACACTTATCTCTCAGAACTGATCATGTGGAGTGACGTTCGTCACCTAGGACAAAGGGAACTGTTTACAGGAGAAACTTTAACTATGGGTTCTGAGTCTGTTTCCTAGTGCCGGTTTGAAGTTCCTGCATTTTTCATTGTAAAATCGAGTTGGAGCTAGTCCCTCCCCATATATATTTATGGATTGTTGTTTGCAATGAAAAGAAACTTTGTTTTCCCAACAAGCTAGGTGAAGGACGGCTTTCACACACACTTATCTCTCAGAAGTGAGCATGTGGAGAGACTTTCGTTCACCTAGCACAAAGTGAACGGATTGCAGGAGAAACTGTTTCTCTGGGTTCTGAGATTGTTTCCTAGTGCCGGTTTGAAATTCCTGCTTTTATCACTGTAAAATCCAGTTGGATCTAATACCACCCCATATAAATGTATGGAGTGTAGTTTGCAACTGAAAAGAAAGTTTGTGTTCTCAACAAGCTAGGTGAAGGGCGGCTTTCACACACACTTTTCTCTCAGAACTGAGCATGTGTAGAGACGTTCGTTCACCTTGGACAAAGGGAAAGTTTTATAGGAGAAAATTTTTCTCTGGGTCTGAGACTGTTTCCTAGTGCCGGTTTGAAGTTCCAGCAGTTTTCACTTTAAAACCGAGTAGGAGCTATTACCGCCCCATATATATGTATGGAGTGTAGTTTGCAACTGGATAGAAACTTGGTGTTCCCAACAAGCTAGGTGAAGGACGGCTTTCACACACACTTATCTCTCAGATCTGAGCATCTGGAGACACGTTCATTCATCTAGCACAAAGGGAACGGCTTGCAGGGGAATATTTTACTCTGGTTTCTCAGTGTGTTTCCTAGTGTCCGTTGGAAGTTCCTGCAATTTTCTCTGTAAAACCGAGTTGGAGCTAGTACCTACCCATGTATATTTATGGATTTTAGTTTGCAACTGAGAAGTATCTTTGTGTTCCCAACAAGCTAGGTGAAGGATGGCTTTCACACACAATTATCTCTCAGAATTGAGCATGTGGAGAGACGTTCGTTCACCTATGACAAATGGACGGTTTACAGGAGAAAATTTTACTCTGGGTTCTGAGACTGTTTCCTAGTGCCGGACTGAAGTTCCTGCAGTTTTCCCTGTAAAACCCAGTTGGAGCAAGTACCATCCCATATATATGTATATGGAGTGTAGTTTGCAACTGAAAAGAAAATTTGCGTTCTCAACAAGCTAGGTGAAGAATGACTTTCACACACATTTATCTCTCAGAACTGAGCAAGTGGAGAGACGTTCGTTCATGTAGCACAAATGGAAAGGTTTGCAAGGTAAACTTGTACCCTGTATTCTCAGTCAGTTTCCTAGAGCCGGTTTGAATTTCCTGCAGTTTTCACTGTAAAACCCAGTTGGAGCTAGTACCTGCCCATATATATGTATGGAGTGTATTTAGCAACTGAAAGTAACTTTGTGTTCCCAAGAAACTAGGTGAAGTACAGCTTTCACACACAATTATCTCTCAGAAATGAGCATGTGGAGAGACGCTCATTCATCCAGCACAATGGGAACGGGTAGCATGGGAAACTATTAATCTGGGTTCTCATTCTGTTTCCTAGAGCCGGTTTGAAGTTCCTGCAGTTTTCACTGTAAATCCGTTTTGGAGCTAGCATCTCCCCATATATATGTAGGGAGTGTAGTTTGCAACTGAAAAGAAAATTTGTGTTCCCAACAATCTAGGTGAAGTGCGGCTTTCACACACAATTATCTCTCAGAACTGAGCATGTGGAGAGATGTTCGTTCACCTAGGACAAATGGACGGTTTACAGGAGAAACTTTTACTCTTGGATCTGAGACTGTTTCCTAGTGCCGGAATGAAGTTCCTGCAGTTTTCACAGTAAAACCCAGTTGGAGCTAGTACCTCCCCATATTAAATAAGGAGTGTAGTTTGCAACTTAAAAGAAAATTTGTGATCCCAACAAGCAAGGTGAAGTGCGGCTTACACACACAATTATCTCTCAGAAATGAGCATGTGGAGAGACGTTCGTTCACCTAGCACAAAGTGAACGGATTGCAGGAGAAACTGTTTCTCTGGGTTCTGAGATTGTTTCCTAGTGCCGATTTGAAATTCTTGCTTTTTTCTCTGTAAAATCCAGTTGGATCTAATACCACCCCATATATATGTATGGAGAGATGTTTGCAACTGAAAAGAACTTTGCCTTCTCAACAAGCTTGGTGACGTATGGCTTTTACACACAATTATCTCTCAGAATTGAGCATGTGGAGAGACGTTCGTTCACCTATGACAAATGGACAGTTTACAGGAGAAAATTTTACTCTGGGTTCTGAGAGTGTTTCCTAGTGCCGGACTGATGTTCCTGCAGTTTTCACTGTAAAATCCAGTTGGATCTAATACCACCCCATATATATGTATGGAGTGTAGTTTGCAACTGAAAAGAAACATTGTGTTCCCAACAAGCAAGGTGAAGGGCGGCTTTCACACACACTTATCTCTCATGACTGAGCAAGTGGAGTGACGTTCGTCACATAGGACAAAGGGAACGGTTTACAGGAGAAACTTTTACTCTGGTTTCTGAGTCTGTTTCCTAGTGCCGGTTTGAAGTTCCTGCAGTTTTCATTGTAAAATCGAGTTGGAGCTAGTACCTCCCCATATATATTTATGGATAGTAGTTTGCAACTGAAAAGAAACTTTGTTTTCCCAACAAGCTAGGTGAAGGACGGCTTTCACACACACTTACTTCTCAGAAGTGAGCATGTTGAGAGAAGTTCGTTCACCTAGCACAAAGTGATTGGGTTGCATGAGAAACTGTTTCTCTGGGTTCTGAGTCTGTTTCCTAGTGCGGGTTTGAAGTTCCTGCCGTTTTCACTCTAAAACCCAGTTGGAGCTAGTACCACCCCATAGATATGTATGGATTGTAGATTGCAAATGAAAAGAAACTTTGCGTTCTCAACAAGCTAGGTGAAGGATGGCTTTCACACACACATATCTCTCAGAACTGAGCGTGTGGAGAGACGTTCTTTCACTTAGCACAAAGTGAACGGATTGCAGGAGAAACTGTTTCTCTGGGTTCTGAGATTGTTTCCTAGTGCCGATTTGAAATTCTTGCTTTTTTCTCTGTAAAATCCAGTTGGATCTAATACCACCCCATATATATGTATGGACTGTAGTTTGCAACTGAAAAGAAACTTTGCATTCTCAACAAGCTTGGTGACGTATGGCTTTCACACACAATTATCTCTCAGAATTGAGCATGTGGAGAGACGTTCATTCACCTATGACAAATGGACGGTTTACAGGAGAAAATTTTACTCTTGGTTCTGAGACTGTTTCCTAGTGCCGGACTGAAGTTCCTGCAGTTTTCACTGTAATATCCAGTTGGATCTAATTCCACCCTATATATATGTATGGAGTGTAGTTTGCAACTGAAAAGAAACTTTGCGTTCTCAACAAGCTTGGTGAAGTATGGCTTTCACAAACAATTATCTCTCAGAAGTGAGCATGTGGAGAGACGTTCGTTCACCTATGACAAATGGACGGTTTACAGGAGAAACTTTTACTCTGGGTTCTGAGACTGTTTCCTAGTGCCGGACTGAAGTTCCTGCAGTTTTCACTGTAAAACTCATTTGGAGCTAGTACCTCCCCATATATAAGTAAGGAGTGTAGTTTGCAACTGAAAGAAACTTTGTGATCCCAATTAGCTAGGTGAAGGACGGCTTTCACACACACTTATCTCTCAGAAATGAGCAAGTGGAGAGACGTTCATTCATCCAGCAAAATGGGAACGGGTAGCAGGGGAAAGTGTTACTCCCGGTTCTCAGTCTGTTTCCTAGAGCCGGTTTGAAGTTCCTGCAATTTTCACTGTAAATCCGAGTTGGAGCTAGTACCTCCCCATATATATGTATGGAGTGTAATTTGCAATTGAAAATAAACATTGTGTTCCCAACAAGCAAGGTGAAGGGCGGCTTTCACACACACTTATCTCTCATGACTGAGCATGTGGAGTGACGTTCGTCACATAGGACAAAGGGAACGGTTTACAGGAGAAACTTTTACTCTGGTTTCTGAGTCTGTTTCCTAGTGCCGGTTTGAAGTTCCTGCAGTTTTCGCTGTAAAACCGATTTGAGTATGTACCTCCGCATGTATATGTATGGAGTGTGTTTTGCAACTGTAAAGAAACTTTGTGATCCCAGCAAGCTAGGTAAATGACGGCTTTCACACACAATTTTCTCTCAGAACTGAGCATGTGGAGAGATTTTCCTTCACGTAGCACAAAGGGAACGGGTTGCAGTAGAAACTTTTTCTCTGGTTTCTCACTCTGTTTCCTAGTGCCAGTTTGAAGTTCCAGCAATTTTCACTTTGAAACCGATTAGGAGCTATTACCTTCCCATATATATGTATGGAGTGTAGTTTGCAACTGAATAGAAACTTGGTGTTCCCAACTAGCTAGGTGAAGGACGGCTTTCACACACACTTATCTCTCAGATCTGAGCATCTGGAGACACGTTCATTCATCTAGCACAAAGGGAACGGCTTGCAGGGGAATATTTTACTCTGGTTTCTCAGTGTGTTTCCTAGAGTCCGTTGGAAGTTCCTGCAATTTTCTCTGTAACACCGAGTTGGAGCTAGTACCTACCCATATATATTTATGGATTGTAGTTTGCAACAGAGAAGTATCTTTGTGTTCCCTACAAGCTAGGTGAAGGATGGCTTTCACACACAATAATCTATCAGAATTGAGCATGTGGAGAGACGTTCGTTCACTTAGCACATAGTGAACGGGTTGCAGGAGAAACTGTTTCTCTGGGTTCTGAGTCTTTTTCCTAGTGCCCGTTTGAAGTTCCTTCAGTTTTCCCTGTAAAACCCAGTTGGAGCTAGTACCATCCCATATATATGTATATGGAGTGTAGTTTGCAACTGAAAAGAAAATTTGCGTTCTCAACAAGCTAGGTGAAGAATGGCTTTCACACACAATTATATCTCAGAACTGAGCATGTGAAGAGACGTTCGTTCATGTAGCAGAAATGGAAAGGTTTGCAAGGGAAACTTGTACCCAGTATTCTCAGTCAGTTTCCTAGTGCCGGTTTGAAGATCCTGCAGTTTTCACTGTAAAACCCAGTTGGAGCTTGTACCTGCCCATATATATGTATGGAGAGTGTTTAGCAACTGAAAAGAAACTTTGTGTTCCCAAGAAGCTAGGTGAAGAACGGCTTTCACACACACTTACCTCTCAGAAATGAGCATGTGGAGAGACGTTCGTTCATGTAGGACAAAGGGAACGGGTTGCAGGTGAAACTTTTACTCTGATTTCTCAGTGTGTTTCCTAGTGTCAGTTGGAACTTCCTGCAGTTTTCTCTGTAAAACCGAGTTGGAGCTACTACCTCCCCATATATATATACGGGGTGTAGTTTGCAACTGAAAAGAAACTTTGTGTTCCCGACATTCTAGTTGAAGGACGCCTTTCACACACACTTAACTCTCAGAACTGAGCATGTGGAGAGACGTTCGTTCACATAGCACAAAATGAACGGATTGCAGGAGAAACTGTTTCTCTGGGTTCTGAGATTATTTCCTAGTGCCGATTTGAAATTCCTGCTTTTTTCTCTGTAAAATCCAGTTGGATCTAATACCACCCCATATATATATATGGAGTGTAGTTTGCAACTGAAAAGAAACTTTGCATTCTCAACAAGCTTGGTGACATATGGCTTTCACACACAATTATCTCTCAGAATTGAGCATGTGGAGAGACGTTCGTTCACCTATGACAAATGGACGGTTTACAGGAGAAAATTTTACTCTGGGTTCTGAGACTGTTTCCTAGTGCCGGACTGAAGTTCCTCCAGTTTTCACTGTAAAACCCGGTTGGAGCTAGTACCTCCCCATATATAAGTAAGGAGTGTAGTTTGCAACTGAAAAGAAACTTTGTGTTCCCAATTAGCTAGGTGAAGTACGGCTTTCACACACACATATCTCTCAGAACTGAGCAAGTGGAGAGACCTTCGTTCATCCAGCACAATGGGAACGGTTAGCAGTGGAAATTGTTACTCTGGGTTCTCAGTCTGTTTCCCTGAGCCGGTTAGAATTTCCTGCAATTTTCACTGTAAATCAGATTTGGTGCTAGTACCTCCCCATATATATGTATGGATTGTAGTTTGCAACTGAAAAGGAAATTTGTGTTCCCAAGAAGCTAGGTGAAGTACGGCTTTCACACACACTTATCTCTCAGAACTGAGCATGTGGAGAGACGTTCGTTCACCTAGGACAAAGGGAACGGTTTATAGGAGAAACTTTTACTCTGGGTCTGAGTCTGTTTCCTAGTGCCGGTTTGAAGTTCCTGCAGTTTTCATTGTAAAACCGTGTTGGAGCTAGTACCTCCCCATATATATTTATGGAGTGTAGTTTGCAACTGAAAAGAAACTTTGTTTTCCCAACAAGCTAGGTGAAGGTCGGCTTTCACACACACTTATCTCTCAGGATTGAGCATGTGGATAGACCTTCGTTCATCTAGCACAAAAGGAACGGTTTGAAGAGAAAATTTTACTCAGCATTCTCAGTCTCTTTCCTAGTCCCGGATTGAAATTCCTGCTATTTTCACTGTAAAACCGATTTGAGTATGTACCGCCGCATGTATATGTATGGAGTGTGTTTTGCAACTCTAAAGAAACTTTGTGATCCCAGCAAGCTAGGTAAATGACGGCTTTCACACACAATTTTCTCTCAGAACTTAGCATGTGGAGAGATTTTCGTTCACATTGCACAAAGGGAACGGGTTGCAAGAGAAACTTTTTCTCTGGTTTCTCACTCTGTTTCCTAGTGAAAGTTTGAAGTTCCAGCAGTTTTCACTTTAAAACCGAGTAGGAGCTATTACCTCCCCATATATATGTATGGAGTGTAGTTTCCAACTGAATAGAAACTTGGTGTTCCCAACTAGCTAGGGGAAGGACGGCATTCACACACACTTATCTCTCAGATCTCAGCATCTGGAGACACGTTCATTCATCTAGCACAAAGGGAACGGCTTGCAGGGGAATATTTTACTCTGGTTTCTCAGTGTGTTACCTAGTGTCCGTTGGAAGTTCCTGCAATTTTCTCTGTAACACCGAGTTGGAGCTAGTACCTACCCATATATATTTATGGATTGTAGTTTGCAACTGAGAAGTACCTTTGTGTTCCCTACAAGCTAGGTGAAGGATGGCTTTCACACACAATTATCTATCAGAATTGAGCTTGTGGAGAGACGTTCATTCACCTAGCACATAGTGAACGGGTTGCAGGCGAAACTGTTTCTCTGGGTTCTGAGTCTGTTTCCTAGTGCCCGTTTGAAGTTCCTGCAGTTTTCCCTGTAAAACCCAGTTGGAGCTAGTACCATCACATATATATGTATATGGAGTGTAGTTTGCAACTGAAAAGGAAATTTGCATTCTCAACAAGTTAGTTGAAGAATGGCTTTCACACACAATTATCTCTCAGAACTGAGCATATGGAGAGACGTTCCTTCATGTAGCACAAATGGAAAAGGTTGCAAAGGAAACTTGTAACCTGTATTCTCTGTCAGTTTCCTAGTGCCGGTTTGAAGTTCCTGCAGTTTTCAATGTAAAACCCAGTTGGAGCTAGTACCTGCCCATATATATGTATGGAGTGTAGTTTGCAACTGAAAAGAAACTTTGCGTTCTCAACAAGCTAGGTGAAGGATGGCATTCACACACAATTATCTCTAAGAACTGAGCATGTGGAGAGAAGTTCGTTCATGTAGCACAAAGGGAACTGGTTGCAGGGGAAACTATTACTCTGGTTTCTCAGTGTGTATCCTAGTGTCCGTTGGAAGTTCCTGCAATTTTCTCTGTAAAACCGAGTTGGAGCCACTACCTCCCCATATATATTTATGGAGTGTAGTTTGCAACTGAAAAGAAACTTTGTGTTCCCGACATGCTAGGTGAAGGACGCCTTTCACACACACTTATTTCTCAGAACTGAGCATGTGGAGAGACGTTCGTTCACTTAGCACAAAGTGAACGGATTGCAGGAGAAACTGTTTCTCTGGGTTCTGAGATAGTTTCCTAGTGCCGGTTTGAAATTCCTGCTTTTTTCACTGTAAAATCCAGTTGGATCTAATACCACCCCATATATATGTATGGAGTGTAGTTTGCAACTGAAAAGAAACTTTGCGTTCTCAACAAGCTTGGTGAAGTATGGCTTTCACAAACAATTATCTCTCAGAAGTGAGCATGTGGAGAGATGTTCGTTCATCTATGACAAATGGACGGTTTACAGGAGAAACTTTTACTCTGGGTTCTGAGACTGTTTCCTAGTGCCGGACTGAAGTTCCTGCAGTTTTCACTGTAAAACCCAGTTGGAGCTAGTACCTCCCCATATATAAGTAAGGAGTGTAGTTTGCAACTGAAAAGAAACTTTGTGATCCCAATTAGCTAGGTGAAGGACGGCTTTCACACACACTTATCTCTCAGAACTGAGCAAGTGGAGAGACGTTCGTTCATCCAGCAGAATGGGAACGGTTAGCAGGGGAAAGTGTTATTCCCGGTTCTCAGTCTGTTCCCTAGATCCGGTTAGAAGTTCCTGCAATTTTCGCTGTAAATCAGAGTTGGAGCTAGTACCTCCCCATATAATTGTATGGAGTGTAGTTTGCAACTGAAAAGAAAATTTGTGTTCCCAACAAGCTAGGTGAAGGGCGGCTTTCACACACACTTATCTCTCAGAACTAAGCATGTGGGGAGACGTTCGTTCACCTAGGACAAAGGGAACGGTTTATATGAGAAACTTTTACTCTGGGTCTGAGTCTGTTTCCTAGTGCCGGTTTGAAGTTCCTGCAGTTTTCATTGTAAAACCGTGTTGGAGCTAGTACCTCCCCATATATAATTATGGAGTGTAGTTTGCAACTGAAAAGAAACTTTGTTTACCCAACAAGCTAGGTGAAGGTCGGCTTTCACACACACTTATCTCTCAGGATTGAGCATGTGGATAGACCTTCGTTCATCTAGCACAAAAGGAACGGTTTGAAGAGAAAATTTTACTCAGCATTCTCAGTCTCTTTCCTAGTCCCGGATTGAAATTCCTGCTATTTTCACTGTAAAACCGATTTGAGTATGTACCTCCGCATGTATATGTATGGAGTGTGTTTTGCAACTCTAAAGAAACTTTGTGATCCCAGCAAGCTAGGTTAATGACGGCTTTCACACACAATTTTCTCTCTGAACTGAGCATGTGGAGAGATTTTCGTTCACGCAGGACAAAGGGAACGGGTTGCAGGAGAAACTTTTTCTCTGTTTTCTCACTCTGTTTCCTAGTGCCAGTTTGAAGTTCCAGAAGTTTTCACTTTAAAACCGAGTAGGAGCTATTACCTCCCCATATATATGTATGGAGTGTAATTTGCAACTGAATAGAAACTTGGTGTTCCCAACTAGCTAGGGGAAGGACGGCATTCACACACACTTATCTCTCAGATCTCAGCATCTGGAGACACTTTCATTCATCTAGCACAAAGGGAACGGCTTGCAGGGGAATATTTTACTCTGGTTTCTCAGTGTGTTTCCTAGTGTCCGTTGGAAGTTCCTGCAATTTTCTCTGTAACACCGAGTTGGAGCTAGTACCTACCCATATATATTTATGGATTGTACTTTGCAACTGAGAAGTACCTTTGTGTTCCCTACAAGCTAGGTGAAGGATGGCTTTCACACACAATTATCTATCAGAATTGAGCATGTGGAGAGACGTTCATTCACCTAGCACATAGTGAACAGGTTGCAGGAGAAACTGTTTCTCTGGGTTCTGAGTCTGTTTCCTAGTGCCCGTTTGAAGTTCCTTCAGTTTTCCCTGTAAAACCCAGTTGGAGCTAGTACCATCACATATATATGTATATGGAGTGTAGTTTGCAACTGAAAAGAAAATTTGCATTCTCAACAAGTTAGTTGAAGAATGGCTTTCACACACAATTATCTCTCAGAACTGAGCATGTGGAGAGACGTTCCTTCATGTAGCACAAATGGAAAAGGTTGCAAGGGAAACTTGTACCCTGTATTCTCTGTCAGTTTCCTAGTGCCGGTTTGAAGTTCCTGCAGTTTTCAATGTAAAACCCAGTTGGAGCTAGTACCTGCCCATATATATGTATGGAGTGTAGTTTGCAACTGAAAAGAAACTTTGCGTTCTCAACAAGCTAGGTGAAGTTTGGCATTCACACACATTTATCTCTCAGAACTGAGCATGTGGAGAGAAATTCGTTCAGCTAGCACAAAGTGAATGGGTTGCATGAGAAACTGTTTCTCTGGGTTCTGAGTCTGTTTCCAAGTGCCGGTTTGAATTTCCAGCAGTTTTCCCTGTAAAACCCAGTTGGAGCTAGTACCATCACATATATATGTATATGGAGTGTAGTTTGCAACTGAAAAGAAAATTTGCGTTCTCAACAAGTTAGGTGAAGAATGGCTTTCACACACAATTATCTCTCAGAACTGAGCATGTGGAGAGACGTTCCTTCATGTAGCACAAATGAAAGGGTTGCAAGGGAAACTTGTACCCTGTATTCTCAGTCAGTTTCCTAGTGCCGGTTTGAAGTTCCTGCAGTTTTCAATGTAAAACCCAGTTGGAGCTAGTACCACCCCATATATATGTATGGAGTGTAGATTGCAAATGAAAAGAAACTTTGCGTTCTCAACAAGCTAGGTGAAAGATGGCATTCACACACAATTATCTCTCAGAACTGAGCATGTGGAGAGAAGTTCGTTCATGTAGCACAAAGGGAACTGGTTGCAGGGGAAACTATTACTCTGGTTTCTCAGTGTGTATCCTAGTGTCCGTTGGAAGTTTCTGCAATTTTCTCTGTAAAACCGAGTTGGAGCCACTACCTCCCCATATATATTTATGGAGTGTAGATTGCAAATGAAAAGAAACTTTGTGTTCCCGACATGCTAGGTGAAGGACGCCTTTCACACACACTTATTTCTCAGAACTGAGCATGTGGAGAGACGTTCGTTCACTTAGCACAAAGTGAACGGATTGCAGGAGAAACTGTTTCTCTGTGTTCTGAGATTGTTTCCTAGTGCCGGTTTGAAATTCCTGCTTTTTTCACTGTAAAATCCAGTTGGATCTAATACCACCCCATATATATTTATGGAGTGTAGTTTGCAACTGAAAAGAAACATTGCGTTCTCAACAAGCTTGGTGAAGTATGGCTTTCACAAACTATTATCTCTCAGAAGTGAGCATGTGGAGAGACGTTCGTTCACCTATGACAAATGGACGGTTTACAGGAGAAACTTTTACTCTGGGTTCTGAGACTGTTTCCTAGTGCCGGACTGAAGTTCCTGCAGTTTTCACTGTAAAACCCATTTGGAGCTAGTACCTCCCCATATATAATTATGGAGTGTAGTTTGCAACTGAAAAGAAACTTTGTTTTCCCAACAAGCTAGGTGAAGTTCGGCTTTCACACACACTTATCTCTCAGGATTGAGCATGTGGATAGACCTTCGTTCATCTAGCACAAAAGGAACGGTTTGAAGAGAAAATTTTACTCAGCATTCTCAGTCTCTTTCCGAGTCCCGGATTGAAATTCCTGCTATTTTCACTGTAAAACCGATTTGAGTATGTACCTCCGCATGTATATGTATGGAGTGTGTTTTGCAACTCTAAAGAAACTTTGTGATCCCAGCAAGCTAGGTAAATGACGGCTTTCACACACAATTTTCTCTCAGAACTTAGCATGTGGAGAGATTTTCGTTCACATTGCACAAAGGGAACGGGTTGCAGGAGAAACTTTTTCTCTGGTTTCTCACTCTGTTTCCTAGTGCCAGTTTGAAGTTCCAGAAGTTTTCACTTTAAAACCGAGTAGGAGCTATTACCTCCCCATATATATGTATGGAGTGTAGTTTGCAACTGAATAGAAACTTGGTGTTCCCAACTAGCTAGGGGAAGGACGGCATTCACACACACTTATCTCTTAGATCTCAGCATCTGGAGACACGTTCATTCATCTAGCACAAAGGGATCGGCTTGCAGGGGAATATTTTACTCTGGTTTCTCAGTGTGTTTCCTAGTGTCCGTTGGATGTTCCTGCAATTTTCTCTGTAACACCGAGTTGGAGCTAGTACCTACCCATATATATTTATGTATTGTACTTTGCAACTGAGAAGTACCTTTGTGTTCCCTACAAGCTAGGTGAAGGATGGCTTTCACACACAATTATCTATCAGAATTGAGCATGTGGAGAGACGTTCATTCACCTAGCACATAGTGAACGGGTTGCAGGAGAAACTGTTTCTCTGGGTTCTGAGTCTGTTTCCTAGTGCCCGTTTGAAGTTCCTGCAGTTTTCCCTGTAAAACCCAGTTGGAGCTAGTACCATCACATATATATGTATATGGAGTGTAGTTTGCAACTGAAAAGAAAATTTGCATTCTCAACAAGTTAGTTGAAGAATGGCTTTCACACACAATTATCTCTCAGAACTGAGCATGTGGAGAGACGTTCCTTCATGTAGCACAAATGGAAAAGGTTGCAAGGGAAACTTGTACCCTGTATTCTCTGTCAGTTTCCTAGTGCCGGTTTGAAGTTCCTGCAGTTTTCAATGTAAAACCCAGTTGGAGCTAGTACCTGCCCATATATATGTATGGAGTGTAGTTTGCAACTGAAAAGAAACTTTGCGTTCTCAACAAGCTAGGTGAAGTTTGGCATTCACACACATTTATCTCTCAGAACTGAGCATGTGGAGAGAAATTCGTTCAGCTAGCACAAAGTGAATGGGTTGCATGAGAAACTGTTTCTCTGGGTTCTGAGTCTGTTTCCAAGTGCCGGTTTGAATTTCCAGCAGTTTTCCCTGTAAAACCCAGTTGGAGCTAGTACCATCACATATATATGTATATGGAGTGTAGTTTGCAACTGAAAAGAAAATTTGCGTTCTCAACAAGTTAGGTGAAGAATGGCTTTCACACACAATTATCTCTCAGAACTGAGCATGTGGAGAGACGTTCCTTCATGTAGCACAAATGGAAAGGGTTGCAAGGGAAACCTGTACCCTGTATTCTCAGTCAGTTTCCTAGTGCCGGTTTGAAGTTCCTGCAGTTTTCAATGTAAAACCCAGTTGGAGCTAGTACCTGCCCATATATATGTATGGAGTGTAGTTTGCAACTGAAAAGAAACTTTGCGTTCTCAACAAGCTTGGTGAAGTATGGCTTTCACAAACTATTATCTCTCAGAAGTGAGCATGTGGAGAGACGTTCGTTCACCTATGACAAATGGACGGTTTACAGGAGAAACTTTTACTCTGGGTTCTGAGACTGTTTCCTAGTGCCGGACTGAAGTTCCTGCAGTTTTCACTGTAAAACCCATTTGGAGCTAGTACCTCCCCATATATAAGTAAGGAGTGTAGTTTGCAACTGAAAAGAAACTTTGTGATCCCAATTAGCTAGGTGAAGGAAGGCTTTCACACACACTTATCTCTCAGAAATGAGCAAGTGGAGAGACGTTCGTTCATCCAGCACTATGGGAACGGGTAGCAGGGGAAAGTGTTACTCCCGGTTCTCAGTCTGTTTCCTAGAGCCGGTTTTAAGTTCCTGCAATTTTCACTGTAAATCCGAGTTGGAGCTAGTACCTCCCCATATATATGTATGGAGTGTAATTTGCAATTGAAAAGAAACATTGTGTTCCCAAGAAGCTAGGTGAAGTGCGGCTTTCACACACACTTATCTCTCATGACTGAGCATGTGGAGTGACGTTCGTCACATAGGACAAAGGGAACGGTTTACAGGAGAAACTTTTACTCTGGTTTCTGAGTCTGTTTCCTAGTGCCGGTATGAAGTTCCTGCAGTTTTCATTGTAAAATCGAGTTGGAGCAAGTACCTCCCCATATATATTTATGGATTGTAGTTTGCAACTGAAAAGAAACTTTGTTTTCCCAACAAGCTAGGTGAAGGACGGCTTTCACACACACTTATCTCTCAGAAGTGAGCATGTTGAGAGACGTGCTTTCACCTAGCACAAAGTGAACTGGTTGAATGAGAAACTGTTTCTCTGGGTTCTGAGTCTGTTTCCTAGTGCGGGTTTGAAGTTCCTGCCGTTTTCACCGTAAAACACAGTTGGAGCTAGTACCACCCCATAGATATGTATGGATTGTAGATTGCAAATGAAAAGAAACTTTGCGTTCTCAACAAGCTAGGTGAAGGATGACTTTCACACACAATTATCTCTCAGAACTGAGCATGTGGAGAGAAGTTCGTTCATGTAGCACAAAGGGAACGGGTTGCAGGGGAAACTTTTACTCTGATTTCTCAGTGTGTTTCCTAGTGTCAGTTGGAACTTCCTGCAGTTTTCTCTGTAAAACCGAGTTGGAGCTACTACCTCCCCATATATATGTACGGGGTGTAGTTTGCAACTGAAAAGAAACTTTGTGTTCCCGACATGCTAGGTGAAGGACGCCTTTCACACACACTTATCTCTCAGAACTGAGCATGTGGAGAGACGTTCGTTCACCTAGCACAAAATGAACGGATTGAAGGAGAAACTGTTTCTCTGGGTTCTGAGATTGTTTCCTAGTGCCGATTTGAAATTCCTGCTTTTTTCTCTGTAAAATCCAGTTGAATCTAATACCACCCCATATATATGTATGGAGTGTAGTTTGCAACTGAAAAGAAACTTTGCATTCTCAACAAGCTTGGTGACGTATGGCTTTCACACACAATTATCTCTCAGAATTGAGCATGTGGAGAGACGTTCGTTCACCTATGACAAATGGACGGTTTACAGGAGAAAATTTTACTCTGATTTCTGAGACTGTTTCCTAGTGCCGGACTGAATTTCCTGCAGTTTTCACTGTAAAACCCATTTGGAGCTAGTACCTCCCCATATATAAGTAAGGAGTGTAGTTTGCAACTGAAAAGAAACTTTGTGTTCCCAATTAGCTAGGTGAAGGACGGCTTTCACACACACATATCTCTCAGAACTGAGGAAGTGGAGAGACCTTCGTTCATCCAGCACAATGGGAACGGTTAGCAGTGGAAATTGTTACTCTGGGTTCTCTGTCTCTTTCCTAGAGCCGGTTAGAATTTCCTGCAATTTTCACTGTAAATCAGAGTTGGAGCTATTACCTCCCCATATATATGTATGGAGTGTAGTTTGCAACTGAAAAGAAAATTTGTGTTCTCAACAAGCTAGTTGAAAGGCGGCTTTCACACACACTTATCTCTCAGAACTGAGCATGTGGAGAGACGTTCGTTCACCTAGGACAAAGGGAACGGTTTATAGGAGAAACTTTTCTCTGGGTCTGAGTCTGTTTCCTAGTGCCGGTTTGAAGTTCCTGCAGTTTTCATTGTAAAAACTTGTTGGAGCTAGTACCTCCCCAAATATATTTATGGAATGTAATTTGCAAATGAATAGAAACTTTGTTTTCCCAACAAGCTAGGTGAAGTTCGGCTTTCACACACACTTATCTCTCAGGACTGAGCATGTTAATAGACCTTCGTTCATCTAGCACAAAAGGAACGGTTTGAAGAGAAAATTTTACTCAGCATTCTCAGTCTCTTTCCTAGTCCCGGATTGAAATTCCTGCTATTTTCACTGTAAAACCGATTTGAGTTTGTACCTCCACATGTATATGTATGGAGTGTGTTTTGCAACTGAAAAGAAACTTTGTGATCCCAGCAAGCTAGGTAAATGACGGCTTTCACACACAATTTTCTCTCAGAACTGAGCATGTGGAGAGCTTTTCGTTCACGTAGCACATAGGGAACGGGTTGCAGGAGAAACTTTTTCTCTGTTTTCTCACTCTGTTTCCTAGTGCCAGTTTGAATTTCCAGCAGTTTTCACTTTAAAACCGAGTAGGAGCTTTTACCTCCCCATATATATGTATGGAGTGTAGTTTGCAGCTGAATAGAAACTTGGTGTTCCCAACTAGCTAGGTGAAGGACGGCTTTCACACACACTTATCTCTCAGATCTGAGCATCTGGAGACACGTTCATTCATCTAGCACAAAGGGAACGGCTTGCAGGGGAATATTTTACTCTGGTTTCTCAGTGTGTTTCCTAGTGTCCGTTGGAAGTTCCTGCAATTTTCTCTGTAACACCGAGTTGGAGCTAGTACCTACCCATATATATTTATGGATTGTAGTTTGCAACTGAGAAGTATCTTTGTGTTCCCTACAAGCTGGTTAAGGATGGCTTTCACACACAATTATCTATCAGAATTGAGCATGTGGAGAGACGTTCGTTCACCTAGCACATAGTGAACGTGTTGCAGGAGAAACTGTTTCTCTGGGTTCTGAGTCTGTTTCCTAGTGCCCGTTTGAATTTCCATCAGTTTTCCCTGTAAAACCCAGTTGGAGCTAGTACCATCCCATATATACATATATGGAGTGTAGTTTGCAACTGAAAAGAAAATTTGCGTTCTCAACAAGTTAGGTGAAGAACGGCTTTCACACACACTTATCTCTCAGAAATGAGCATGTGGAAAAACGTTCGTTCACCTAGGACAAATGGACGGTTTACAGGAGAAACTTTTACTCTGGGTTCTGAGACTGTTTCCTAGTGCCGGACTGAAGTTGCTGCAGTTTTCACTGTAAAACCCAGTTGGAGCTAGTACCTCCCCATATAAAACTAAGGAGTGTAGTTTGCAACTGAAAAGAAACTTTGTGTTCCCAAGAAGCTAGGTGAAGAACGGCTTTCACACACACTTATCTCTCAGAACTGAGCATGTGGAGAGACGTTCGTTCACCTAGGACAAAGGGAACGGTTTATAGTAGAAACTTTTACTCTGGGTCTGAGACTGTTTCCTAGTGCCGGTTTGAAGTTCCAGCAGTTTTCACTTTAAAACCGAGTAGGAACTATTACCTCCCCATATATATGTATGAAGTGTAGTTTGCAACTGAATAGAAACTTGGTGTTCCCAACAAGCTAGGTGAAGGACGGCTTTCATACACACTTATCTCTCAGAAGTGAGCATGTGGATAGACCTTCGTTCATCTAGCACAAAGGGAACGGTTTGAAGAGAAAATTTTACTCAGCATTCTCAGTCTGTTTTCAAGTCCCGGATTGAAATTCCTGCTATTTTCACTGTAAAACCGATTTGAGATTGTACCTCCGCGTGTATATGTATGGAGTGTGTCTTGCAATTGAAAAGAAACTTTGTGATCCCAGCAAGCTAGGTAAATGACGGCTTTCACACACAATTGTCTCTCAGAACTGAGCATGTGCAGAGATTTTCGTTCACGTAGCACAAAGGGAACGGGTTGCAGGGGAAAGTTTTCCTCTGGTTTCTCACACTTTTTCCTAGTGCCATTTTGAAGTTCCAGCAGTTTTCACTTTAAAACCGAGTAGGAGCTATTACCTCCCCATATATATGTATGGAGTGTAGTTTGCAACTTAATAGAATCTTGGTGTTCCCAACAAGCAAGGTGAAGGACAGCTTTCACACACACTTATCTCTCAGATCTGAGCATCTGGAGACACGTTCATTCATCTAGCAAAAAGGGAACGGCTTGTAGTGGAATATTTTACTCTGGTTTCTCAGTGTGTTTCCTAGTGTCCGTTGGAAGTTCCTGCAATTTTCTCTGAAAAAACAGAGTTGGAGCTAGTACCTACCCATATATATTTATGGATTGTAGTTTGCAACTGAGAAGTATCTTTGTGTTCCCAACAAGCTAGTTGAAGGATGGCTTTCACACAAAATTATCTCTCAGAATTGAGCATGTGGAGAGACGATCGTTCACCCAGCACATAGTGAATGGGTTGCAGGCGAAACTGTTTCTCTGGGTTCTGGGTCTGCTTCCTAGTGCCGGTTTGAAATTCCTGCAGCTTTCCCTGTAAAACTCAGCTGGAGCTAGTACCATCACATATATATGTATATGGAGTGTAGTTTGCAACTGAAAAGAAAATTTGCGTTCTCAACAAGTTAGGTGAAGAATTGCTTTCACACACAATTATCTCTCAGAAATGAGCATGTGGAGAGACGTTCCTTCATGTAGCACAAATGGAAAGGGTTGCAAGGGAAACTTGTACCCAGTATTCTCAGTCAGTTTCCTAGTGCTGGTTTGAAGTTCCTGCAGTTTTCACTGTAAAACCCAGTTGGAGCTAGTACCTGCCCATATATATGTATGGAGTGTATTTAGCAACTGAAAGAAACTTTGTGTTCCCAAGAAGCTAGGTGAAGAACGGCTTTCACACACAATTATCTCTCAGAAATGAGCATGTGGAGAGACGCTCGTTCATCCAGGACAATGGGAACGGGTAGCAGGGTAAACTCTTACTCTGGGTTCTCAGTCTGTTTCCTAGAGCCGGTTTGAAGTTCCTGCAGTTTTCATTGTAAACAGAGTTGGAGCTAGTTCCTCCCCATATATATTTATGGAGTGTACTTTGCTACTTAAAAGAAACTTTGTGTTCCCAACAAGCTAGGTGAAGGATGGCTTTCAAACACACTTATCTCTCAGAAGTGAGCATGTGGATAGACTTTCGTTCATCTAGCACAAAGGAAAGATTTGAAGAGAAAATTTTACTCAGCATTCTCTGTCTTTTTCATAGTCCCGGATTGAAATTCCTGCTATTTTCACTGTATAACCGATTAGAGCTTGTACTTCCGCATGTACATGTATGGAGTGTGTTTTGCAACTGAAAAATAACTTTGTGTTCAAAGCAAGCTAGCTGATGGACGGCTTTCACACACAATTATCTCTCAGAACTGAGCATGTGGAGAGACGTTCCTTCATGTAGCACAAATGGAAAGGGTTGCAAGGGAAACTTGTAGTCTGTATTCTCAGTCAGTTTCCTAGTGCCGGTTTGAAGTTCCTGCAGTTTTCAATGTAAAACCCTGTTGGAGCTAGTACCACCCCATATATATTTATGGGGTGTAGATTGCAAATGAAAAGAAACTTTGCGTTCTCAACAAGCTGGGTGAAGGATGGCATTCACACACAATTATCTCTCAGAACTGAGCATGTGGAGAGAAGTTCGTTCATGTAGCACAAAGGGAACTGGTTGCAGGGGAAACTATTACTCTGGTTTCTCAGTGTGTATCCTAGTGTCCGTTGGAAGTTCCTGCAATTTTCTCTGTAAAACCGAGTTGGAGCCACTACCTCCCCATATATATTTATGGAGTGTAGTTTGCAACTGAAAAGAAACTTTGTGTTCCCGACATGCTAGGTGAAGGACGCCTTTCACACACACTTATTTCTCAGAACTGAGCATGTGGAGAGACGTTCGTTCACTTAGCACAAAGTGAACGGATTGCAGGAGAAACTGTTTCTCTGTGTTCTGAGATTGTTTCCTAGTGCCGGTTTGAAATTCCTGCTTTTTTCACTGTAAAATCCAGTTGGATCTAATACCACCCCATATATATGTATGGAGTGTAGTTTGCAACTGAAAAGAAATTTTGCGTTCTCAACAAGCTTGGTGAAGTATGGCTTTCACAAACTATTATCTCTCAGAAGTGAGCATGTGGAGAGACGTTCGTTCACCTATGACAAATGGACGGTTTACAGGAGAAAATTTTACTCTGGTTTCTGAGACTGTTTCCTAGTGCCGGACTGAAGTTCCTGCAGTTTTCACTGTAAAACCCATTTGGAGCTAGTACCTCCCCATATATAAGTAAGGAGTGTAGTTTGCAACTGAAAAGAAACTTTGTGATCCCAATTAGCTAGGTGAAGGAAGGCTTTCACACACACTTATCTCTCAGAACTGAGCAAGTGGAGAGACGTTCGTTCATCCAGCACTATGGGAACGGGTAGCAGGGGAAAGTGTTACTCCCGGTTCTCAGTCTGTTTCCTAGAGCCGGTTTGAAGTTCCTGCAATTTTCACTGTAAATCCGAGTTGGAGCTAGTACCTCCCCATATATATGTATGGAGTGTAATTTGCAATTGAAAAGAAACATTGTGTTCCCAAGAAGCTAGGTGAAGGGCGGCTTTCACACACACTTATCTCTCATGACTGAGCATGTGGAGTGACGTTCGTCACATAGGAAAAAGGGAATGGTTTACAGGAGAAACTTTTACTCTGGTTTCTGAGTCTGTTTCCTAGTGCCGGTTTGAAGTTCCTGCAGTTTTCATTGTAAAATCGAGTTGGAGCTAGTAACTCCCCATATATATTTATGGATTGTAGTTTGCAACTGAAAAGAATCTTTGTTTTCCCAACAAGCTAGGTGAAGGACGGCTTTCACACACACTTATCTCTCAGAAGTGAGCATGTTGAGAGACGTTCTTTCACCTAGCACAAAGTGAACGGGTTGAATGAGAAACTGATTCTCTGGGTTCTGAGTCTGTTTCCTAGTGCGGGTTTGAAGTTCCTGCCGTTTTCACTGTAAAACACAGTTGGAGCTAGTACCACCCCATAGATATGTATGGATTGTAGATTGCAAATGAAAAGAAACTTTGCGTTCTCAACAAGCTAGGTGAAGGATGGCTTTCACACACAATTATCTCTCAGAACTGAGCATGTGGAGAGAAGTTCGTTCATGTAGCACAAAGGGAACGGGTTGCAGGGGAAACTTTTACTCTGATTTCTCAGTGTGTTTCCTAGTGTCCTTTGGAAGTTCCTGCAGTTTTCTCTGTAAAACCGTGTTGGAGCTACTACCTCCCCATATATATGTACGGGGTGTAGTTTGCAACTGAAAAGAAACTTTGTGTTCCCGACATGCTAGGTGAAGGACGCCTTTCACACACACTTATCTCTCAGAACTGAGCATGTGGAGAGACGTTCGTTCACCTAGCACAGAATGAACGGATTGAAGGAGAAACTGTTTCTCTGGGTTCTGGGTTTGTTTCCTAGTGCCGATTTGAAATTTCTGCTTTTTTCTCTGTAAAATCCAGTTGGATCTAATACCACCCCATATATATGTATGGAGTGTAGTTTGCAACTGAAAAGAAACTTTGCATTCTCAACAAGCTTGGTGACGTATGGCTTTCACACACAATTATCTCTCAGAATTGAGCATGTGGAGAGACGTTCGTTCTCCTATGACAAATGGACGGTTTACAGGAGAAAATTTTACTCTGGTTTCTGAGACTGTTTCCTAGTGCCAGACTGAATTTCCTGCTGTTTTCCCTGTAAAACCCAGTTGGAGCTAGTACCTCCCCATATATAAGTAAGGAGTGTAGTTTGCAACTGAAAAGAAATTTTGTGTTCCCAATTAGCTAGGTGAAGGACGGCTTTCACACACACATATCTCTCAGGACTGATCAAGTGGAGAGACCTTCGTTCATCCAGCACAATGGGAACGGTTAACAGTGGAAATTGTTACTCTGGGTTCTCAGTCTCTTTCCTAGAGCCGGTTAGAATTTCCTGCAATTTTCACTGTAAATCAGAGTTGGAGCTAGTACCTCCCCATATATATCTATAGAGTGTAGTTTGCAACTGAAAAGAAAATTTGTGTTCTCAACAAGCTAGTTGAAAGGCGGCTTTCACACACACTTATCTCTCAGAACTGAGCATGTGGAGAGACGTTCGTTCACCTAGGACAAAGGGAACGGTTTATAGGAGAAACTTTTACTCTGGGTCTGAGTCTGTTTCCTAGTGCCGGTTTGAAGTTCCTGCAGTTTTCATTGTAAAAACGTGTTGGAGCTAGTACCTCCCCAAATATATTTATGGAGTGTAGTTTGCAACTGAAAAGAAACTTTGTTTTCCCAACAAGCTAGGTGAAGGTCGGCTTTCACACACACTTATCTCTCAGGATTGAGCATGTTAATAGACCTTCGTTCATCTAGCACAAAAGGAACGGTTTGAAGAGAAAATTTTACTCAGCATTCTCAGTCTCTTTCCTAGTCCCGGATTGAAATTCCTGCTATTTTCACTGTAAAACCGATTTGAGTTTGTACCTCCACATGTATATGTATGGAGTGTGTTTTGCAACTGAAAAGAAACTTTGTGATCCCAGCAAGCTAGGTAAATGACGGCTTTCACACACAATTTTCTCTCAGAACTGAGCATGTGGAGAGCTTTTCGTTCACGTAGCACATAGGGAACGGGTTGCAGGAGAAACTTTTTCTCTGTTTTCTCACTCTGTTTCCTAGTGCCAGTTTGAAGTTCCAGCAGTTTTCACTTTAAAACCGTGTAGGAGCTTTTACCTCCCCATATATATGTATGGAGTGTAGTTTGCAGCTGAATAGAAACTTGGTGTTCCCAACTAGCTAGGTGAAGGACGGCTTTCACACACACTTATCTCTCAGATCTGAGCATCTGGAGACACGTTCATTCATCTAGCACAAAGGGAACGGCTTGCAGGGGAATATTTTACTCTGGTTTCTCAGTGTGTTTCCTAGTGTCCATTGGAAGTTCCTGCAATTTTCTCTGTAATACCGAGTTGGAGCTAGTACCTACCCATATATATTTATGGATTGTAGTTTGCAATTGAGAAGTATCTTTGTGTTCCCTACAAGCTAGGTTAAGGATGGCTTTCACACACAATTATCTATCAGAATTGAGCATGTGGAGAGACGTTCGTTCACCTAGCACATAGTGAACGGGTTGCAGGAGAAACTGTTTCTCTGGGTTCTGAGTCTGTTTCCTAGTGCCCGTTTGAATTTCCTTCAGTTTTCCCTGTAAAACCCAGTTGGAGCTAGTACCATCCCATATATACATATATGGAATTTAGTTTGCAACTGAAAAGAAAATTTGTGTTCTCAACAAGTTAGGTGAAGAATGGCTTTCACACACAATTATCTCTCAGAACTGAGCATGTGGAGAGACGTTCGTTCATGTAGCAGAAATGGAAAGGGTTGCAAGGGAAACTTGTACCCAGTATTCTCAGCCAGTTTCCTAGTGCCGGTTTGAAGTTCCTGCAGTTGTCACTGTAAAACCCAGTTGGAGCTTGTACCTGCCCATATATATGTATGGAGTGTGTTTAGCAACTGTAAAGAAACTTTGTGTTCCCAAGAAGCTAGGTGAAGAACGGCTTTCACACACACTTATCTCTCAGAAATGAGCATGTGGAGAGAAGTTCGTTCACCTAGGACAAATGGACGGTTTACAGGAGAAACTTTTACTCTGGGTTCTGAGACTGTTTCCTAGTGCCGGACTGAAGTTGCTGCAGTTTTCACTGTAAAACCCAGTTGGAGCTAGTACCTCCCCATATAAAACTAAGGAGTGTAGTTTGCAACTGAAAAGAAACTTTGTGTTCCCAAGTAGCTAGGTGAAGAACGGCTTTCACACACACTTATCTCTCAGAACTGAGCATGTGGAGAGACGTTCGTTCACCTAGGACAAAGGAACGGTTTATAGTAGAAACTTTTACTCTGGGTCTGAGACTGTTTCCTAGTGCCGGTTTGAAGTTCCAGCAGTTTTCACTTTAAAACCGAGTAGGAACTATTACCTCCCCATATATATGTATGAAGTATAGTTTGCAACTGAATAGAAACTTGGTGTTCCCAACAAGCTAGGTGAAGGACGGCTTTCATACACACTTATCTCTCCGAATTGAGCATGTGGATAGACCTTCGTTCATCTAGCACAAAGGGAACGGTTTGAAGAGAAAATTTTACTCAGCATTCTCAGTCTGTTTCCTAGTCCCGGATTGAAATTCCTGCTATTTTCACTGTAAAACCGATCTGAGATTGTACCTCCGCGTGTATATATATGGAGTGTGTCTTGCAATTGATAAGAAACTTTGTGATCCCAGCAAGCTAGGTAAATGACGGCTTTCACACACAATTTTCTCTCAGAACTGAGCATGTGCAGAGATTTTCGTTCACGTAGCACAAAGGGAACGGGTTGCAGGGGAAAGTTTTCCTCTGGTTTCTCACTCTTTTTCCTAGTGCCAGTTTGAAGTTCCAGCAGTTTTCACTTTAAAACCGAGTAGGAGCTATTACCTCCCCATATATATGTATGGAGTGTAGTTTGCAACTGAATAGAAACTTGGTGTTCCCAACTAGCTAGGTGAAGGACGGCTTTCACACACACTTATCTCTCAGATCTGAGCATCTGGAGACACGTTCATTCATCTAGCACAAAGGGAACGGCTTGCAGGGGAATATTTTACTCTGGTTTCTCAGTGTGTTTCCTAGTGTCCGTTGGAAGTTCCTGCAATTTTCTCTGTAACACCGAGTTGGAGCTAGTACCTACCCATATATATTTATGTATTGTACTTTACAACTGAGAAGTACCTTTGTGTTCCCTACAAGCTAGGTGAAGGATGGCTTTCACACACAATTATCTATCAGAATTGAGCATGTGGAGAGACGTTCATTCACCTAGCACATAGTGAACGGGTTGCAGGAGAAACTGTTTCTCTGGGTTCTGAGTCTGTTTCCTAGTGCCCGTTTGAAGTTCCTGCAGTTTTCCCTGTAAAACCCAGTTGGAGCTAGTACCATCACATATATAAGTATATGGAGTGTAGTTTGCAACTGAAAAGAAAATTTGCATTCTCAACAAGTTAGTTGAAGAATGGCTTTCACACACAATTATCTCTCAGAACTGAGCATGTGGAGAGACGTTCCTTCATGTAGCACAAATGGAAAAGGTTGCAAGGGAAACTTGTACCCTGTATTCTCAGTCAGTTTCCTAGTGCCGGTTTGAAGTTCCTGCAGTTTTCAATGTAAAACCCAGTTGGAGCTAGTACCTGCCCATATATATGTATGGAGTGTAGTTTGCAACTGAAAAGAAACTTTGCGTTCTCAACAAGCTAGGTGAAGGATGGCATTCACACACATTTATCTCTCAGAACTGAGCATGTGGAGAGAAATTCGTTCAGCTAGCACAAAGTGAATGGGTTGCATGAGAAACTGTTTCTCTGGGTTCTGAGTCTGTTTCCAAGTGCCGGTTTGAATTTCCAGCAGTTTTCCTTGTAAAACCCAGTTGGAGCTAGTACCATCACATATATATGTATATGGAGTGTAGTTTGCAACTGAAATGAAATTTGCGTTCTCAACAAGTTAGGTGAAGAATGGCTTTCACACACAATTATCTCTCAGAACTGAGCATGTGGAGAGACGTTCCTTCATGTAGCACAAATGGAAAGGGTTGCAAGGGAAACTTGTACCCTGTATTCTCAGTCAGTTTCCTAGTGCCGGTTTCAAGTTCCGGCAGTTTTCAATGTAAAACACAGTTGGAGCTAGTACCACCCCATATATATGTATGGAGTGTAGATTGCAAATGAAAAGAAACTTTGCGTTCTCAACAAGCTAGGTGAAAGATGGCATTCACACACAATTATCTCTCAGAACTGAGCATGTGGAGAGAAGTCCGTTCATGTAGCACAAAGGGAACTGGTTGCAGGGGAAACTATTACTCTGGTTTCTCAGTGTGTATCCTAGTGTCCGTTGGAAGTTCCTGCAATTTTCTCTGTAAAACCGAGTTGGAGCCACTACCTCCCCATATATATTTATGGATTGTAGTTTGCAAATGAAAAGAAACTTTGTGTTCCCGACATGCTAGGTGAATGACGCCTTTCACACACACTTATTTCTCAGAACTGAGCATGTGGAGTGACGTTCGTTCACTTAGCACAAAGTGAACGGATTGCAGGAGAAACTGTTTCTCTGTGTTCTGAGATTGTTTCCTAGTGCCGGTTTGAAATTCCTGCTTTTTTCACTGTAAAATCCAGTTGGATCTAATACCACCCCATATATATGTATGGAGTGTAGTTTGCAACTGAAAAGAAACTTTGCGTTCTCAACAAGCTTGGTGAAGTATGGCTTTCACAAACTATTATCTCTCAGAAGTGAGCATGTGGAGAGACGTTCGTTCACCTATGACAAATGGACGGTTTACAGGAGAAACTTTTACTCTGGGTTCTGAGACTGTTTCCTAGTGCCGGACTGAAGTTCCTGCAGCTTTCACTGTAAAACCCATTTGGAGCTAGTACCTCCCCATATATAAGTAAGGAGTGTAGTTTGCAACTGAAAAGAAACTTTGTGATCCCAATTAGCTAGGTGAAGGAAGGCTTTCACACACACTTATCTCTCAGAAATGAGCAAGTGGTGAGACGTTCGTTCATCCAGCACTATGGGAACGGGTAGCAGGGGAAAGTGTTACTCCCAGTTCTCAGTCTGTTTCCTAGAGCCGGTTTGAAGTTCCTGCAATTTTCACTGTAAATCCGAGTTGGAGCTAGTACCTCCCCATATATATGTATGGAGTGTAATTTGCAATTGAAAAGAAACATTGTGTTCCCAAGAAGCTAGGTGAAGTGCGGCTTTTACACACACATATCTCTCATGACTGAGCATGTGGAGTGACGTTCGTCACATAGGACAAAGGGAACGGTTTACAGGAGAAACTTTTACTCTGGTTTCTGAGTCTGTTTCCTAGTGCCGGTATGAAGTTCCTGCAGTTTTCATTGTAAAATCGAGTTGGAGCTAGTACCTCCCCATATATATTTATGGATTGTAGTTTGCAACTGAAAAGAAACTTTGTTTTCCCAACAAGCTAGGTGAAGGACGGCTTTCACACACACTTATCTCTCAGAAGTGAGCATGTTGAGAGACGTTCTTTCACCTAGCACAAAGTGAACTTGTTGAATGAGAAACTGTTTCTCTGGGTTCTGAGTCTGTTTCCTAGTGCGGGTTTGAAGTTCCTGCCGTTTTCACTGTAAAACACAGTTGGAGCTAGTACCACCCCATAGATATGTATGGATTGTAGATTGCAAATGAAAAGAAACTTTGCGTTCTCAACAAGCTAGGTGAAAGATGACTTTCACACACAATTATCTCTCAGAACTGAGCATGTGGAGAGAAGTTCGTTCATGTAGCACAAAGGGAACGGGTTGCAGGGGAAACTTTTACTCTGATTTCTCAGTGTGTTTCCTAGTGTCCGTTGGAAGTTCCTGCAGTTTTCTCTGTAAAATCGTGTTGGAGCTACTACCTCCCCATATATATGTACGGGGTGTAGTTTGCAACTGAATAGAAACTTTGTGTTCCCGACATGCTAGGTGAAGGACGCCTTTCACACACACTTATCTCTCAGAACTGAGCATGTGGAGAGACGTTCGTTCACCTAGCACAAAATGAACGGATTGAAGGAGAAACTGTTTCTCTGGGTTCTGAGATTGTTTCCTAGTGCCGATTTGAAATTCCTGCAGTTTTCTCTGTAAAATCCAGTTGAATCTAATACCACCCCATATATATGTATGGAGTGTAGTTTGCAACTGAAAAGAAACTTTGCATTCTCAACAAGCTTGGTGACGTATGGCTTTCACACACAATTATCTCTCAGAATTGAGCATGTGGAGAGACGTTCGTTCACCTATGAGAAATGGACGGTTTACAGGAGAAAATTTTACTCTGGTTTCTGAGACTGTTTCCTAGTGCCGGACTGAAATTCCTGCAGTTTTCACTGTAAAACCCAGTTGGATCTAGTACCTCCCCATATATAAGTAAGGAGTGTAGTTTGCAACTGAAAAGAAACTTTGTGTTCCCAATTAGCTAGGTGAAGGACAGCTTTCACACACACATATCTCTCAGAACTGAGGAAGTGGAGAGACCTTCGTTCATCCAGCACAATGGGAACGGTTAGCAGTGGAAATTGTTACTCTGGGTTCTCAGTCTCTTTCCTAGAGCCGGTTAGAATTTCCTGCAATTTTCACTGTAAATCAGAGTTGGAGCTAGTACCTCCCCATATATATGTATGGAGTGTAGTTTGCAACTGAAAAGAAAATTTGTGTTCTCAACAAGCTAGTTGAAAGGCGGCTTTCACACACACTTATCTCTCAGAACTGAGCATGTGGAGAGACGTTCGTTCACCTAGGACAAAGGGAACGGTTTATAGGAGAAACTTTTCTCTGGGTCTGAGTCTGTTTCCTAGTGCCGGTTTGAAGTTCCTGCAGTTTTCATTGTAAAAACTTGTTGGAGCTAGTACCTCCCCAAATATATTTATGGAATGTAATTTGCAACTGAATAGAAACTTTGTTTTCCCAACAAGCTAGGTGAAGGTCGGCTTTCACACACACTTATCTCTCAGGATTGAGCATGTTAATAGACCTTCGTTCATCTAGCACAAAAGGAACGGTTTGAAGAGAAAATTTTACTCAGCATTCTCAGTCTCTTTCCTAGTCCCGGATTAAAATTCCTGCTATTTTCACTGTAAAACCGATTTGAGTTTGTACCTCCACATGTATATGTATGGAGTGTGTTTTGCAACTGAAAAGAAACTTTGTGATCCCAGCAAGCTAGGTAAATGACGGCTTTCACACACAAATTTCTCTCAGAACTGAGCATGTGGAGAGCTTTTCGTTCACGTAGCACATAGGGAACGGGTTGCAGGAGAAACTTTTTCTCTGTTTTCTCACTCTGTTTCCTAGTGCCAGTTTGAAGTTCCAGCAGTTTTCACTTTAAAACCGAGTAGGAGCTATTACCTCCCCATATATATGTATGGAGTGTAGTTTGCAGCTGAATAGAAACTTGGTGTTCCCAACTAGCTAGGTGAAGGACGGCTTTCACACACACTTATCTCTCAGATCTGAGCATCTGGAGACACGTTCATTCATCTAGCACAAAGGGAACGGCTTGCAGGGGAATATTTTACTCTGGTTTCTCAGTGTGTTTCTTAGTGTCCGTTGGAAGTTCCTGCAATTTTCTCTGTAACACCGAGGTGGAGCTAGTACCTACCCATATATATTTATGGATTTTAGTTTGCAACTGAGAAGTATCTTTGTGTTCCCTACAAGCTAGGTTAAGGATGGCTTTCACACACAATTATCTATCAGAATTGAGCATGTGGAGAGACGTTCGTTCACCCAGCACATAGTGAACGGGTTGCAGGAGAAACTGTTTCTCTGGGTTCTGAGTCTGTTTCCTAGTGCCCGTTTGAATTTCCATCAGTTTTCCCTGTAAAACCCAGTTGGAGCTAGTACCATCCCATATATACATATATGGAGTGTAGTTTGCAACTGAAAAGAAAATTTGCGTTCTCAACAAGTTAGGTGAAGAATGGCTTTCACACACAATTATTTCTCAGAACTGAGCATGTGGAGAGACGTTCGTTCATGTAGCAGAAATGGAAAGGGTTGCAAGGGAAACTTGTACCCAGAATTCTCAGCCAGTTTCCTAGTGCTGGTTTGAAGTTCCTGCAGTTTTCACTGTAAAACCCAGTTGGAGTTTGTACCTGCCCATATATATGTATGGAGTGTGTTTAGCAACTGTAAAGAAACTTTGTGTTCCCAAGAAGCTAGGTGAAGAACGGCTTTCACACACACTTATCTCTCAGAAATGAGCATGTGGAAAGACGTTCGTTCACCTAGGACAAATGGACGGTTTACAGGAGAAACTTTTACTCTGGGTTCTGAGACTGTTTCCTAGTGCCGGACTGAAGTTGCTGCAGTTTTCACTGTAAAACCCAGTTGGAGCTAGTACCTCCCCATATAAAACTAAGGAGTGTAGTTTGCAACTGAAAAGAAACTTTGTGTTCCCAAGAAGCTAGGTGAAGAACGGCTTTCACACACACTTATCTCTCAGAACTGAGCATGTGGAGAGACGTTCGTTCACCTAGGACAAAGGGAACGGTTTATAGTAGAAACTTTTACTCTGGGTCTGAGACTGTTTCCTAGTGCCGGTTTGAAGTTCCAGCAGTTTTCACTTTAAAACCGAGTAGGAACTATTACCTCCCCATATATATGTATGAAGTGTAGTTTGCAACTGAATAGAAACTTGGTGTTCCCAACAAGCTAGGTGAAGGACGGCTTTCATACACACTTATGTCTCAGAAGTGAGCATGTGGATAGACCTTCGTTCATCTAGCACAAAGGGAACGGTTTGAAGAGAAAATTTTACTCAGCATTCTCAGTCTGTTTTCAAGTCCAGGATTGAAATTCCTGCTATTTTCACTGTAAAACCGATTTGAGATTGTACCTCCGCGTGTATATGTATGGAGTGTGTCTTGCAATTGAAAAGAAACTTTGTGATCCCAGCAAGCTAGGTAAATGACGGCTTTCACACACAATTGTCTCTCAGAACTGAGCATGTGCAGAGATTTTCGTTCACGTAGCACAAAGGGAACGGGTTGCAGGGGAAAGTATTCCTCTGGTTTCTCACACTTTTTCCTAGTGCCAGTTTGAAGTTCCAGCAGTTTTCACTTTAAAATCGAGTAGGAGCTATTACCTCCCCATATATATGTATGGAGTGTAGTTTGCAACTGAATAGAAACTTGGTGTTCCCAACAAGCTAGGTGAAGGACGGCTTTCACACACACTTATCTCTCAGATCTGAGCATCTGGAGACACGTTCATTCATCTAGCACAAAGGGAACGGCTTGCAGGGGAATATTTTACTCTGGTTTCTCAGTGTGTTTCCTAGTGTCCGTTGGAAGTTCCTGCAATTTTCTCTGTAACACCGAGTTGGAGCTAGTACCTACCCATATATATTTATGGATTGTAGTTTGCAACTGAGAAGTATCTTTGTGTTCCCAACAAGCTAGTTGAAGGATGGCTTTCACACACAATTATCTCTCAGAATTGAGCATGTGGAGAGACGTTCGTTCACCCAGCACATAGTGAATGGGTTGCAGGCGAAACTGTTTCTCTGGGTTCTGAGTCTGCTTCCTAGTGCCGGTTTGAAGTTCCTGCATCTTTCCCTGTAAAACTCAGCTGGAGCTAGTACCATCACATATATATGTATATGGAGTGTAGTTTGCAACTGAAAAGAAAATTTGCGTTCTCAACAAGTTAGGTGAAGAATGGCTTTCACACACAATTATCTCTCAAAACTGAGCATGTGGAGAGACGTTCCTTCATGTAGCACAAATGGAAAGGGTTGCAAGGGAAACTTGTACCCAGTATTCTCAGTCAGTTTCCAGGTGCCGGTTTGAAGTTCCTGCAGTTTTCACTGTAAAACCCAGTTGGAGCTAGTACCTGCCCATATATATGTATGGAGTGTATTTAGCAACTGAAAGAAACTTTGTGTTCCCAAGAAGCTAGGTGAAGAACGGCTTTCACACACAATTATCTCTCAGAAATGAGCATGTGGAGAGACGCTCGTTCATCCAGGACAATGGGAACGGGTAGCAGGGTAAACTATTACTCTGGGTTCTCAGTCTGTTTCCTAGAGCCGGTTTGAAGTTCCTGCAGTTTTCATTGTAAACAGAGTTGGAGCTAGTTCCTCCCCATATATATTTATGGAGTGTACTTTCAACTTAAAAGAAACTTTGTGATCCCACAAGCAAGGTGAAGTGCGGCTTTCACACACAATTATCTCTCAGAAATGAGCATGTGGAGAGACTTTCGTTCACCTAGGACAAATGGACGGTTTACAGGGGAAACTTTTACTTTGGGTTCTGAGATTGTTTCCTAGTGCCGGTCTGAAGTTCCTGCAGTTTTCACTGTAAGAACCTGTTGGATCTAGTACCTCCCCATATATAAGTAAGTAGTGTAGTTTTCAACTGAAAAGAAACTTTGTGTTCCCAATTAGCTAGGTGAAGGACGGCTTTCACACACACTTATCTCTCAGAACTGAGCATGTGGCCAGACGTTCGTTCATCCAGCACAATTGGAAAGTTTAGCAGGGGAAAGTGTTACTCCGGGATCTCAGTCTGTTTCCTAGAGCCGGTTTGAAGTTCCTGCAGTTTTCATTGTAAAACCGTGTTGGAACTAGAGACTTCCAATATATATTTATGGAGTGTACTTTGCTACTTAAAAGAAACTTTGTGTTCCCAACAAGCTAGGTGAAGGATGGCTTTCAAACACACTTATCTCTCAGAAGTGAGCATGTGGATAGACTTTCGTTCATCTAGCACAAAGGAAAGATTTGAAGAGAAAATTTTACTCAGCATTCTCTGTCTTTTTCATAGTCCCGGATTGAAATTCCTGCTATTTTCACTGTATAACCGATTAGAGCTTGTACTTCCGCATGTACATGTATGGAGTGTGTTTTGCAACTGAAAAAAAACTTTGTGTTCAAAGCAAGCTAGCTGATGGACGGCTTTCACACACAATTATCTCTCAGAACTGAGCATGTGGAGAGACGTTCCTTCATGTAGCACAAATGGAAAGGGTTGCAAGGGAAACTTGTACCCTGTATTCTCAGTCAGTTTCCTAGTGCCGGTTTGAAGTTCCTGCAGTTTTCAATGTAAACCCTGTTGGAGCTAGTACCACCCCATATATATTTATGGAGTGTAGATTGCAAATGAAAAGAAACTTTGCGTTCTCAACAAGCTAGGTGAAGGATGGCATTCACACACAATTATCTCTCAGAACTGAGCATGTGGAGAGAAGTTCGTTCATGTAGCACAAAGGGAACTGGTTGCAGGGGAAACTATTACTCTGGTTTCTCAGTGTGTATCCTAGTGTCCGTTGGAAGTTCCTGCAATTTTCTCTGTAAAACCGAGTTGGAGCCACTTCCTCCCCATATATAATTATGGAGTGTAGTTTGCAACTGAAAAGAAACTTTGTGTTCCCGACATGCTAGGTGAAGGACGCCTTTCACACACACTTATTTCTCAGAACTGAGCATGTGGAGAGACGTTCGTTCACTTAGCACAAAGTGAACGGATTGCAGGAGAAACTGTTTCTCTGTGTTCTGAGATTGTTTCCTAGTGCCGGTTTGAAATTCCTGCTTTTTTCACTGTAAAATCCAGTTGGATCTAATACCACCCCATATATATGTATGGAGTGTAGTTTGCAACTGAAAAGATATTTTGCGTTCTCAACAAGCTTGGTGAAGTATGGCTTTCACAAACTATTATCTCTCAGAAGTGAGCATGTGGAGAGACGTTCGTTCACCTATGACAAATGGACGGTTTACAGGAGAAACTTTTACTCTGGGTTCTGAGACTGTTTCCTAGTGCCGGACTGAAGTTCCTGCAGTTTTCACTGTAAAACCCACTTGGAGCTAGTACCTCCCCATATATAAGTAAGGAGTGTAGTTTGCAACTGAAAAGAAACTTTGTGATCCCAATTAGCTAGGTGAAGGAAGGCTTTCACACACACTTATCTCTCAGAAATGAGCAAGTGGAGAGACGTTCGTTCATCCAGCACTATGGGAACGGGTAGCAGGGGAAAGTGTTACTCCCGGTTCTCAGTCTGTTTCCTAGAGCCGGTTTGAAGTTCCTGCAATTTTCACTGTAAATCCGAGTTGGAGCTAGTACCTCCCCATATATATGTATGGAGTGTAATTTGCAATTGAAAAGAAACATTGTGTTCCCAAGAAGCTAGGTGAAGGGCGGCTTTCACACACACTTATCTCTCATGACTGAGCATGTAGAGTGACGTTCGTCACATAGGAAAAAGGGAACGGTTTACAGGAGAAACTTTTACTCTGGTTTCTGAGTCTGTTTCCTAGTGCCGGTTTGAAGTTCCTGCAGTTTTCATTGTAAAATCGAGTTGGAGCTAGTAACTCCCCATATATATTTATGGATTGTAGTTTGCAACTGAAAAGAAACTTTGTTTTCCCAACAAGCTAGGTGAAGGACGGCTTTCACACACACTTATCTCTCAGAAGTGAGCATGTTGAGAGACGTTCTTTCACCTAGCACAAAGTGAACGGGTTGAATGAGAAACTGATTCTCTGGGTTCTGAGTCTGTTTCCTAGTGCGGGTTTGAAGTTCCTGCCTTTTTCACTGTAAAACACAGTTGGAGCTAGTACCACCCCATAGATATGTATGGATTGTAGATTGCAAATGAAAAGAAACTTTGCGTTCTCAACAAGCTAGGTGAAGGATGGCTTTCACACACAATTATCTCTCAGAACTGAGCATGTGGAGAGAAGTTCGTTCATGTAGCACAAAGGGAACGGGTTGCAGGGGAAACTTTTACTCTGATTTCTCAGTGTGTTTCCTAGTGTCCTTTGGAAGTTCCTGCAGTTTTCTCTGTAAAACCGTGTTGGAGCTACTACCTCCCCATATATATGTACGGGGTGTTGTTTGCAACTGAAAAGAAACTTTGTGTTCCCGACATGCTAGGTGAAGGACGCCTTTCACACACACTTATCTCTCAGAACTGAGCATGTGGAGAGACGTTCGTTCATCTAGCACAAAGGGAACGGGTTGCAGGAGAAACTTTTACTCTGGTTTCTCACTCTGTTTCCTAGTGCCAGTATGAAGTTCCAGCAGTTTTCACTTTAAAACGGAGGTGGAGCTAGTAACTCCCCATATATATGTATGGAGGGTAGTTTGTGAATGAAAAGAATCTTTGTGTTCCCAACAAACTTGGTGATGGACGGCTTTCACACACACTTATCTCTCAGACCTGAGCATGTGGATAGACTTTCGTTCATCTAGCTCAAAAGTAACGGGTTGAAGAGAAAATTTTTTTCAGCTTTCTCAGTCAGTTTCCTTTTGCCGTATTGAAATTCCTGCTATTTCACTGTAAAACCGATTTTAGCTAGTACTTCTGCCTGTATATGTATGGAGTGTATTTGGCAAGTGAAAAGAAAGTTTGTGTTCCCAGCAAGCTACGTGAAGAACGGCTTTCACACGCACAAATCTCTCAGAACTGAGCATGTGGAGAGACTTTCGTTCACCTAGGACAAATGGACGGTTTACAGGAGGAACTTTTACTCTGGGTTCTGAGACTGTTTCCTAGTGCCGGTTTGAAGTACCTGCAGTTTTCATTGTAAAACCGTGTTGGAACTAGAAACTTCCCATATATATTTATGGAGTGTACTTTGCTACTTAAAAGAAACTTTGTGTTCCCAACAAGCTAGGTGAAGGACGGCTTTCAAACACACTTATCTCTCAGAAGTGAGCATGTGGATAGACTTTCGTTCATCTAGCACAAAGGGAAAGGTTTGAAGAGAAAATTTTACTCAGCATTCTCAGTCTTTTTCCTAGTCCCGGATTGAAATTCCTGCTAATTTCACTGTATAACCGATTAGAGCTTGTACTTCCGCATGTACATGTATGGAGTGTGTTTTGCAACTGAAAAAAAACTTTGTGTTCCCAGCAAGCTAGCTGATGGACGGCTTTAACACACAATTTTCTCTCAGAACTGAGCATGTGCAGAGATTTTCGTTCACCTAGCACAAAGGGAACGGGTTGCAGGGGAAAGTTTTCCTCTGGTTTCTCACACTTTTTCCTAGTGCCAGTTTGAAGTTCCTGCAGTTTTCACTTTAAAACCGAGTAGGAGCTATTACCTCCCCATATATATGTATGGAGTGTAGTTTGCAACTGAATAGAAACTTGGTGTTCCCAACAAGCTAGGTGAAGGACGGCTTTCACACACACTTATCTCTCAGATCTGAGCATCTGGAGACACGTTCATTCATCTAGCACAAAGGGAACGGCTTGCAGGGGAATATTTTACTCTGGTTTCTCAGTGTGTTTCCTAGTGTCCGTTGGAAGTTCCTGCAATTTTCTCTGTAAAACCGAGTTGGAGCTAGTACCTACCCATATATATTTATGGATTGTAGTTTGCAACTTAGAAGTATCTTTGTGTTCCCAACAAGCTAGTTGAAGGATGGCTTTCACACACAACTATCTCTCAGAATTGAGCATGTGGAGAGACGTTCGTTCACCTAGCACATAGTGAACGGGTTGCAGGAGAAACTGTTTCTCTGGGTTCTGAGTCTGTTTCCTAGTGCCGGTTTGAAGTTCCTGCAGTTTTCCCTGTAAAACTCAGTTGGAGCTAGTACCATCACATATATATGTATATGGAGTGTAGTTTGCAACTGAAAAGAAAATTTGCGTTCTCAACAAGTTAGGTGAAGGATGGCTTTCACACACAATTAACTCTCAGAACTGAGCATGTGGAGAGATGTTCCTTCATGTAGCACAAATGGAAAGGGTTGCAAGGGAAACTTGTACCCTGTATTCTCATTCAGTTTCCTAGTGCCGGTTTGAAGTTCCTGCAGTTTTCAATGTAAAACCCATTTGGAGCTAGTACCTGCCCATATATATGTATGGAGTGTATTTAGCAACTGAAAGAAACTTTGTGTTCCCAAGAGGCTAGGTGAAGAACGGCTTTCACACACAATTATCTCTCAGAAATGAGCGTGTGGAGAGACGCTCGTTCATCCAGGACAATGGGAACGGGTAGCAGGATAAACTATTACTGTGGGTTCTCAGTCTGTTTCCTAGAGCCTGTTTGAAGTTCCTGCAGTTTTCATTGTAAACAGAGTTGGAGCTAGTACCTCCCCATATATATATATGGAGTGTACTTTGCAACTTAAAAGAAACTTTGTGATCCCAACAAGCAAGGTGAAGTGCGGCTTTCACACACAATTATCTCTCAGAAATGAGCATGTGGAGAGACTTTCGTTCACCTAGGACAAATGGACGGTTTACAGGGGAAACATTTACTTTGGGTTCTGAGATTGTTTCTTAGTGCCGGACTGAAGTTCCTGCAGTTTTCACTGTAAGACCCTGTTGGATCTAGTACCTCCCCATATATAAGTAAGGAGTGTAGTTTTCAACTGAAAAGAAACTTTGTGTTCCCAATTAGCTAGGTGAAGGACGGCTTTCACACACAATTATCTCTCAGAACTGAGCAAGTGGAGAGACGTTCGTTCATCCAGCACAATTGGAACTTTTAGCAGGGGAAAGTGTTACTCCGGGATCTCAGTCTGTTTCCTAGAGCCGGTTTGAAGTTCCTGCAGTTTTCATTGTAAAACCGTGTTGGAACTAGGAATTTCCCATATATATTTATGGAGTGTACTTTGCTACTTAAAAGAAACTTTGTGTTCCCAACAAGCTAGGTGAAGGACGGCTTTCAAACACACTTATCTCTCAGAAGTGAGCATGTGGATAGACTTTCGTTCATCTAGCAAAAAGGGAAAGGTTTGAAGAGAAAATTTTACTCAGCATTCTCAGTCTTTTTCCTAGTCCCGGATTGAAATTCCTGCTATTTTCACTGTATAACCGATTAGAGCTTGTACTTCCGCATGTACATGTATGGAGTGTGTTTTGCAACTGAAAAAAATCTTTGTGTTCCCAGCAAGCTAGCTGATGGACGGCTTTCACACACATTTATCTCTCAGAACAGAGCATTTGGAGAGATTTTCTTTGACGTAGCACAAAGGGAACGGGTTGAAGGAGAAACTTTTACTTTGGTTTCTCACTCTGTTTCCTAGTGCCAGTATGAAGTTCCAGCAGTTTTCACTTTAAAACGGAGGTGGAGCTAGTAACTCCCCATATATATGTATGGAGGGTAGTTTGTGAATGAAAAGAATCTTTGTGTTCCCAACAAACTTGGTGATGGACGGCTTTCACACACACTTATCTCTCAGACCTGAGCATGTGGATAGACTTTCGTTCATCTAGCTCAAAAGTAACGGGTTGGAGAGAAAATTTTTTTCAGCTTTCTCAGTCAGTTTCCTTTTGCCGTATTGAAATTCCTGCTATTTCACTGTAAAACCGATTTTAGCTAGTACTTCTGCCTGTCTATGTATGGAGTGTATTTTGCAAGTGAAAAGAAAGTTTGTGTTCCCAGCAAGCTAGGTGAAGAACGGCTTTCACACGCACTAAACTCTCAGAACTGAGCATGTGGAGAGACTTTCGTTCACCTAGGACAAATGGACGGTTTACAGGAGGAACTTTTACTCTGGGTTCTGAGACTTTTTCCTAGTGCCGGTTTGAAGTACCTGCAGTTTTCATTGTAAAACCGTGTTGGAACTAGAAACTTCCCATATATATTTATGGAGTGTACTTTGCTACTTAAAAGAAACTTTGTGTTCCCAACAAGCTAGGTGAAGGACGGCTTTCAAACACACTTATCTCTCAGAAGTGAGCATGTGGATAGACTTTCGTTCATCTAGCACAAAGGGAAAGGTTTGAAGAGAAAATTTTACTCAGCATTCTCAGTCTTTTTCCTAGTCCCGGATTGAAATTCCTGCTATTTTCACTGTAAAACCGATTTGAGATTGTACCTCCGCATGTACATGTATGGAGTGTGTTTTGCAACTGAAAAAAAACTTTGTGTTCCCAGCAAGCTAGCTGATGGACGGCTTTCACACACATTTATCTCTCAGAACAGAGCATTTGGAGAGATTTTCTTTGACGTAGCACAAAGGGAACGGGTTGAAGGAGAAACTTTTACTCTGGTTTCTCACTCTGTTTCCTAGTGCCAGTATGAAGTTCCAGCAGTTTTCACTTTAAAACGGAGGTGGAGCTAGTAACTCCCCATATATATGTATGGAGGGTAGTTTGCGAATGAAAAGAATCTTTGTGTTCCCAACAAGCTTGGTGATGGACGGCTTTCACACACACTTATCTCTCAGACCTGAGCATGTGGATAGACTTTCGTTCATCTAGCTCAAAAGTAACGGGTTGAAGAGAAAATTTTTTTCAGCTTTCTCAGTCAGTTTCCTTTTGCCGTATTGAAATTCCTGCTATTTCACAGTAAAACCGATTTTAGCTAGTACATCTGCATGTATATATATGGAGTGTATTTTGCAAATGAAAAGAAAGTTTGTGTTCCCAGCAAGCTAGGTGAAGAACGGCTTTCACACGCACTAATCTCTCGGAACTGAGCATGTGGAGAGACATTCGTTCACGTAGCAAAAAGGGAACAGGTTGCAGGAGAAACTTTTACTCTGGTGTCTCAGTCTGTTTCCTAGTGCCAGTTTGAAGTTCCAGCAGTTTTCACTTTAAAACCGTGTTGGAGCTAGTACATCCCCATAAATATGTATGGAGTGTAGTTTGCACCTGGAAAGAAAATTCGTGTTCCCAACAAGCTAGATGAAGGACGGCTTTCACACACACTTATCTCTCAGAACTGAGCATGTGGAGAGACGTTCATTCATCTACCACAAAGGGAAATGTTTGCAGGAGAAATTATACTCTGATTTCTCAAACTGTTTCCTAGTTCCTTTTTGAAGTCCCTGCAGTTTTCGCTGTAAACCCCAGTTGGAGCTAGTACCTCCCCTTATATATGTATGGATTGTGGTTTGCAACCTAATAGAAACTTTGTGTTTCCATCAAGCTTGTTGAAGTGCGGCTTTCACACACACTTATCTCTCAGAACTGAGCATGTGGAGAGACGTTCGTTCACCTAGCACAAAATGAACGGATTGCAGGAGAAACTGTTACTCTGGATTCGCAGTCTGTTTCCTAGAGCCGGTTTGAAGTTCCTGCAGTTTTCACTGTAAAACTGATTTGAGATATTACCTCCCCATATATATTTATGGAGTGTAGTTAGCAACTTAAAAGAAACTTTGTGTTCCCAACAAGCTAGGTGAAGGAAGGCTTTCACACACACTTATTTCTCAGAACTCAGCATGTGGAGAGACGTTCGTTCATCTACCACAATAGGAACGGGTTGCAGGGGAAATTTTACTAAGCTTTCTCAGTCTGTTTCCTAGTGTCGTATTGAACTTCCTGCAGTATTTATTGTAAAACCGAATTTGAGCTACTACCTCCCCATATATATATATGGAATGTAGTTGCAAATGAAAAGAAACTTTGTGTTCCCAAAAAGCTAGTTGAAGGTCGGGTTTCACACACAATTATCTCTCAGAAATGAGCATTTGGAGAGACGTTCTTTCATCTAGAACAAAGGGAACGGTTTGAAGGAGAAACTATTACTCTGGTTTCTCAGTCTATTTCCTAGTGAAAGTTTGAAATTACTGCAGTTTTCACTGTAAAAACCTGTTGGAGCTTGGACCTGCCTATATATATGTGTGGAGTGTAGTTTGCAACTGAAAAGAAACTTTGTGTTCCCAACAAGCTAGGTGAAGGACGGCTTTCACACACACTTATCTCTCAGATCTGAGCATCTGGAGACACGTTCATTCATCTAGCACAAAGGGAACGGCTTGCAGGGGAATATTTTACTCTGGTTTCTCAGTGTGTTTCCTAGTGTCCGTTGGAAGTTCCTGCAATTTTCTCTGTAAAACCGAGTTGGAGCTAGTACCTACCCATATATATTTATGGATTGTAGTTTGCAACTGAGAATTATCTTTATGTTCCCAACAAGCTAGTTGAAGGATGGCTTTCACACACAATTATCTCTCAGAATTGAGCATGTGGAGAGACGTTCGTTCACCCAGCACATAGTGAATGGGTTGCAGGAGAAACTGTTTCTCTGGGTTCTGAGTCTGTTTCCTAGTGCCGGTTTGAAGCTCCTGCAGTTTTCATTGTAAACAGAGTTGGAGCTAGTTCCTCCCCATATATATGTATGGAGTGTACTTTGCAACTTAAAAGAAACTTTGTGATCCCAACAAGCAAGGTGAAGTGCGGCTTTCACACACAATTATCTCTCAGAACTGAGCATGTGGAGAGACTTTCGTTCACCTAGGACAAATGGACGGTTTACAGGGGAAACTTTTACTTTGGGTTCTGAGATTGTTTGTTAGTGCCGGACTGAAGTTCCTGCAGTTTTCACTGTAAGACCCTGTTGGATCTAGTACCTCCCCATATATAAGTAAGGAGTGTAATTTTCAACTGAAAAGAAACTTTGTGTTCCCAATTAGCTAGGTGAAGGACGGCTTTCACACACAATTATCTCTCAGAACTGAGCAAGTGGAGAGACGTTCGTTCATCCAGCACAATTGGAACTTTTAGCAGGGGAAAGTGTTACTCCGGGATCTCAGTCTGTTTCCTAGAGCCGGTTTGAAGTTCCTGCAGTTTTCATTGTAAAACCGTGTTGGAACTAGGAATTTCCCATATATATTTATGGAGTGTACTTTGCTACTTAAAAGAAACTTTGTGTTCCCAACAAGCTAGGTGAAGGACGGCTTTCAAACACACTTATCTCTCAGAAGTGAGCATGTGGATAGACTTTCGTTCATCTAGCAAAAAGGGAAAGGTTTGAAGAGAAAATTTTACTCAGCATTCTCAGTCTTTTTCCTAGTCCCGGATTGAAATTCCTGCTATTTTCACTGTATAACCGATTAGAGCTTGTACTTCCGCATGTACATGTATGGAGTGTGTTTTGCAACTGAAAAAAATCTTTGTGTTCCCAGCAAGCTAGCTGATGGACGGCTTTCACACACATTTATCTCTCAGAACAGAGCATTTGGAGAGATTTTCTTTGACGTAGCACAAAGGGAACGGGTTGAAGGAGAAACTTTTACTTTGGTTTCTCACTCTGTTTCCTAGTGCCAGTATGAAGTTCCAGCAGTTTTCACTTTAAAACGGAGGTGGAGCTAGTAACTCCCCATATATATGTATGGAGGGTAGTTTGTGAATGAAAAGAATCTTTGTGTTCCCAACAAACTTGGTGATGGACGGCTTTCACACACACTTATCTCTCAGACCTGAGCATGTGGATAGACTTTCGTTCATCTAGCTCAAAAGTAACGGGTTGGAGAGAAAATTTTTTTCAGCTTTCTCAGTCAGTTTCCTTTTGCCGTATTGAAATTCCTGCTATTTCACTGTAAAACCGATTTTAGCTAGTACTTCTGCCTGTCTATGTATGGAGTGTATTTTGCAAGTGAAAAGAAAGTTTGTGTTCCCAGCAAGCTAGGTGAAGAACGGCTTTCACACGCACTAAACTCTCAGAACTGAGCATGTGGAGAGACTTTCGTTCACCTAGGACAAATGGACGGTTTACAGGAGGAACTTTTACTCTGGGTTCTGAGACTTTTTCCTAGTGCCGGTTTGAAGTACCTGCAGTTTTCATTGTAAAACCGTGTTGGAACTAGAAACTTCCCATATATATTTATGGAGTGTACTTTGCTACTTAAAAGAAACTTTGTGTTCCCAACAAGCTAGGTGAAGGACGGCTTTCAAACACACTTATCTCTCAGAAGTGAGCATGTGGATAGACTTTCGTTCATCTAGCACAAAGGGAAAGGTTTGAAGAGAAAATTTTACTCAGCATTCTCAGTCTTTTTCCTAGTCCCGGATTGAAATTCCTGCTATTTTCACTGTAAAACCGATTTGAGATTGTACCTCCGCATGTACATGTATGGAGTGTGTTTTGCAACTGAAAAAAAACTTTGTGTTCCCAGCAAGCTAGCTGATGGACGGCTTTCACACACATTTATCTCTCAGAACAGAGCATTTGGAGAGATTTTCTTTGACGTAGCACAAAGGGAACGGGTTGAAGGAGAAACTTTTACTCTGGTTTCTCACTCTGTTTCCTAGTGCCAGTATGAAGTTCCAGCAGTTTTCACTTTAAAACGGAGGTGGAGCTAGTAACTCCCCATATATATGTATGGAGGGTAGTTTGCGAATGAAAAGAATCTTTGTGTTCCCAACAAGCTTGGTGATGGACGGCTTTCACACACACTTATCTCTCAGACCTGAGCATGTGGATAGACTTTCGTTCATCTAGCTCAAAAGTAACGGGTTGAAGAGAAAATTTTTTTCAGCTTTCTCAGTCAGTTTCCTTTTGCCGTATTGAAATTCCTGCTATTTCACAGTAAAACCGATTTTAGCTAGTACATCTGCATGTATATATATGGAGTGTATTTTGCAAATGAAAAGAAAGTTTGTGTTCCCAGCAAGCTAGGTGAAGAACGGCTTTCACACGCACTAATCTCTCGGAACTGAGCATGTGGAGAGACATTCGTTCACGTAGCAAAAAGGGAACAGTTTGCAGGAGAAACTTTTACTCTGGTGTCTCAGTCTGTTTCCTAGTGCCAGTTTGAAGTTCCAGCAGTTTTCACTTTAAAACCGTGTTGGAGCTAGTACATCCCCATAAATATGTATGGAGTGTAGTTTGCACCTGGAAAGAAAATTCGTGTTCCCAACAAGCTAGATGAAGGACGGCTTTCACACACACTTATCTCTCAGAACTGAGCATGTGGAGAGACGTTCATTCATCTACCACAAAGGGAAATGTTTGCAGGAGAAATTATACTCTGATTTCTCAAACTGTTTCCTAGTTCCTTTTTGAAGTCCCTGCAGTTTTCGCTGTAAACCCCAGTTGGAGCTAGTACCTCCCCTTATATATGTATGGATTGTGGTTTGCAACCTAATAGAAACTTTGTGTTTCCATCAAGCTTGTTGAAGTGCGGCTTTCACACACACTTATCTCTCAGAACTGAGCATGTGGAGAGACGTTCGTTCACCTAGCACAAAATGAACGGATTGCAGGAGAAACTGTTACTCTGGATTCGCAGTCTGTTTCCTAGAGCCGGTTTGAAGTTCCTGCAGTTTTCACTGTAAAACTGATTTGAGATATTACCTCCCCATATATATTTATGGAGTGTAGTTAGCAACTTAAAAGAAACTTTGTGTTCCCAACAAGCTAGGTGAAGGAAGGCTTTCACACACACTTATTTCTCAGAACTCAGCATGTGGAGAGACGTTCGTTCATCTACCACAATAGGAACGGGTTGCAGGGGAAATTTTACTAAGCTTTCTCAGTCTGTTTCCTAGTGTCGTATTGAACTTCCTGCAGTATTTATTGTAAAACCGAATTTGAGCTACTACCTCCCCATATATATATATGGAATGTAGTTGCAAATGAAAAGAAACTTTGTGTTCCCAAAAAGCTAGTTGAAGGTCGGGTTTCACACACAATTATCTCTCAGAAATGAGCATTTGGAGAGACGTTCTTTCATCTAGAACAAAGGGAACGGTTTGAAGGAGAAACTATTACTCTGGTTTCTCAGTCTATTTCCTAGTGAAAGTTTGAAATTACTGCAGTTTTCACTGTAAAAACCTGTTGGAGCTTGGACCTGCCTATATATATGTGTGGAGTGTAGTTTGCAACTGAAAAGAAACTTTGTGTTCCCAACAAGCTAGGTGAAGGACGGCTTTCACACACACTTATCTCTCAGATCTGAGCATCTGGAGACACGTTCATTCATCTAGCACAAAGGGAACGGCTTGCAGGGGAATATTTTACTCTGGTTTCTCAGTGTGTTTCCTAGTGTCCGTTGGAAGTTCCTGCAATTTTCTCTGTAAAACCGAGTTGGAGCTAGTACCTACCCATATATATTTATGGATTGTAGTTTGCAACTGAGAATTATCTTTATGTTCCCAACAAGCTAGTTGAAGGATGGCTTTCACACACAATTATCTCTCAGAATTGAGCATGTGGAGAGACGTTCGTTCACCCAGCACATAGTGAATGGGTTGCAGGAGAAACTGTTTCTCTGGGTTCTGAGTCTGTTTCCTAGTGCCGGTTTGAAGCTCCTGCAGTTTTCATTGTAAACAGAGTTGGAGCTAGTTCCTCCCCATATATATGTATGGAGTGTACTTTGCAACTTAAAAGAAACTTTGTGATCCCAACAAGCAAGGTGAAGTGCGGCTTTCACACACAATTATCTCTCAGAACTGAGCATGTGGAGAGACTTTCGTTCACCTAGGACAAATGGACGGTTTACAGGGGAAACTTTTACTTTGGGTTCTGAGATTGTTTCCTAGTGCCGGACTGAAGTTCCTGCAGTTTTCACTGTAAGACCCTGTTGGATCTAGTACCTCCCCATATATAAGTAAGGAGTGTAGTTTTCAACTGAAAAGAAACTTTGTGTTCCCAATTAGCTAGGTGAAGGACGGCTTTCACACACACTTATCTCTCAGAACTGAGCAAGTGGAGAGACGTTCGTTCATCCAGCACAATTGGAACGTTTAGCAGGGGAAAGTGTTACTCCGGGATCTCAGTCTGTTTCCTAGAGCCGGTTTGAAGTTCCTGCAGTTTTCATTGTAAAACCGTGTTGGAACTAGAAACTTCCCATATATATTTATGGAGTGTAATTTGCTACTTAAAAGAAACTTTGTGTTCCCAACAAGCTAGGTGAAGGACGGCTTTCAAACACACTTATCTCTCAGAAGTGAGCATGTGGATAGACTTTCGTTCATCTAGCACAAAGGGAAAGGTTTGAAGAGAAAATTTTACTCAGCATTCTCAGTCTTTTTCCTAGTCCCGGATTGAAATTCCTGCTATTTTCACTGTATAACCGATTAGAGCTTGTACTTCCGCATGTACATGTATGGAGTGTGTTTTGCAACTGAAAAAAAACTTTGTGTTCCCAGCAAGCTAGCTGATGGACGGCTTTCACACACATTTATCTCTCAGAACAGAGCATTTGGAGAGATTTTCTTTGACGTAGCACAAAGAGAACGGGTTGAAGGAGAAACTATTACTCTGGTTTCTCACTCTGTTTCCTAGTGCCAGTATGAAGTTCCAGCAGTTTTCACTTTAAAACGGAGGTGGAGCTAGTAACTCCCCATATATATGTATGGAGGGTAGTTTGCGAATGAAAAGAATCTTTGTGTTCCCAACAAGCTTGGTGATGGACGGCTTTCACACACACTTATCTCTCAGACCTGAGCATGTGGATAGACTTTCGTTCATCTAGCTCAAAAGTAACGGGTTGAAGAGAAAATTTTTTTCAGCTTTCTCAGTCAGTTTCCTTTTGCCGTATTGAAATTCCTGCTATTTCACTGTAAAACCGATTTTAGCTAGTACTTCTGCATGTATATGTATGGAGTGTATTTTGCAAATGAAAAGAAAGTTTGTGTTCCCAGCAAGCTAGGTGAAGAACGGCTTTCACACGCACTAATCTCTCAGAACTGAGCATGTGGAGAGACTTTCGTTCACCTAGGACAAATGGACGGTTTACAGGAGAAACTTTTACTCTGGGTTCTGAGACTGTTTCCTAGTGCCGGTTTGAAGTACCTGAAGTTTTCATTGTAAAACCGTGTTGGAACTAGAAACTTCCCATATATATTTATGGAGTGTACTTTGCTACTTAAAAGAAATTTTGTGTTCCCAACAAGCTAGGTGAAGGACGGCTTTCAAACACACTTATCTCTCAGAAGTGAGCATGTGGATAGACTTTCGTTCATCTAGCACAAATGGAACGGTTTGAAGAGAAAATTTTACTCAGCATTCTCAGTCTGTTTCCTAGTCCCGGATTGAAATTCCTGCTATTTTCACTGTAAAACGGATTTGAGATTGTACCTCCGCATGTATATGTATGGAGTGTGTTTTGCAATTGAAAAGAAACTTTTTGATCCCACCAAGCTAGGTAAATGACGGCTTTCACACACAATTTTCTCTCAGAAATGAGCATGTGCAGAGATTTTCGTTCACGTTGCACAAAGGGAACGGGTTGCAGGGGAAAGTTTTCCTCTGTTTTCTCACTCTTTTTCCTAGTGCCAGTTTGTAGTTCCAGCAGTTTTCACTTTAAAACCGAGTAGGAACTATTACCTCCCCATATATATGTATGGAGTGTAGTTTGCAACTGAATAGAAACTTGGTGTTCCCAACAAGCTAGGTGAAGGACGGCTTTCACACAAACTTATCTCTCAGATCTGAGCATCTGGAGACACGTTCATTCATCTAGCACAAAGGGAACGGCTTGCAGTGGAATAGTTTACTCTGGTTTCTCAGTGTGTTTCCTAGTGTCCGTTGGAAGTTCCTGCAATTTTCTCTGTAAAACCGAGTTGGAGCTAGTACCTACCCATATATATTTATGGATTGTAATTTGCAACTTAGAAGTATCTTTGTGTTCACAACAAGCTAGTTGAAGGATGGCTTTCACACACAATTATCTCTCAGAATTGAGCATGTGGAGAGACGTTCGTTCACCTAGCACATAGTGAATGGGTTGCAGGGGAAACTGTTTCTCTGGGTTCTGAGTCTGTTTCCTAGTGCCGGTTTGAAGTTCCTGCAGTTTTCCCTGTAAAACTCAGTTGGAGCTAGTACCATCACATATTTATGTATATGGAGTGTAGTTTGCAACTGAAAAGAAAATTTGCGTTCTCAACAAGTTAGGTGAAGAATGGCTTTCACACACAATTATCTCTCAGAACTGAGCATGTGGAGAGACGTTCCTTCATGTAGCACAAATGGAAAGGGTTGCAAGGGAAACTTGTACCCTGTATTCTCAGTCAGTTTCCTAGTGCCGGTTTGAAGTTCCTGCAGTTTTCACTGTAAAACCCAGTTGGAGCTAGTACCTGCCCATATATATGTATGGAGTGTATTTAGCAACTGAAAGAAACTTTGTGTTTCCAAGAGGCTAGGTGAAGAACGGCTTTCACACACAATTATCTCTCAGAAATGAGCATGTGGAGAGACGCTCGTTCATCCAGGACAATGGGAACGGGTAGCAGGGTAAACTAGTACTCTGGGTTCTCAGTCTGTTTCCTAGAGCCGGTATGAAGTTCCTGCAGTTTTCATTGTAAACAGAGTTGGAGCTAGTTCCTCCCCATATATATGTATGGAGTGTACTTTGCAACTTAAAAGAAACTTTGTGATCCCAACAAGCAAGGTGAAGTGCGGCTTTCACACACAATTATCTCTCAGAAATGAGCATGTGGAGAGACTTTTGTTCACCTAGGACAAATGGACGGTTTACAGGGGAAACTTTTACTTTGGGTTCTGAGATTGTTTCCTAGTGCCAGACTGAAGTTCCTGCAGTTTTCACTGTAAGTCCCTGTTGGATCTAGTACCTCCCCATATATAAGTAAGGAGTGTAGTTTTCAACTGAAAAGAAACTTTGTGTTCCCAATTAGCTAGGTGAAGGACGGCTTTCACACACACTTATCTCTCAGAACTGAGCAAGTGGAGAGACGTTCGTTCATCCAGCACAATTGGAACGTTTAGCAGGGGAAAGTGTTACTCCGGGATCTCAGTCTGTTTCCTAGAGCCGGTTTGAAGTTCCTGCAGTTTTCATTGTAAAACCGTGTTGGAACTAGAAACTTCCCATATATATTTATGGAGTGTACTTTGCTACTTAAAAGAAACTTTGTGTTCCCAACAAGCTAGGTGAAGGACGGCTTTCAAACACACTTATCTCTCAGAAGTGAGCATGTGGATAGACTTTCGTTCATCTAGCACAAAGGGAAAGGTTTGAAGAGAAAATTTTACTCAGCATTCTCAGTCTTTTTCCTAGTCTCGGATTGAAATTCCTGCTATTTTCACTGTATAACCGATTAGAGCTTGTACTTCCACATGTACATGTATGGAGTGTGTTTTGCAACTGAAATAAAACTTTGTGTTCCCAGCAAGCTAGCTGATGGACGGCTTTCACACACATTTATCTCTCAGAACAGAGCATTTGGAGAGATTTTCTTTGACGTAGCACAAAGGGAACGGGTTGAAGGAGAAACTTTTACTCTGGTTTCTCACTCTGTTTCCTAGTGCCAGTATGAAGTTCCAGCAGTTTTCACTTTAAAACGGAGGTGAAGCTAGTAACTCCCCATATATATGTATGGAGGGTAGTTTGCGAATGAAAAGAATCTTTGTGTTCCCAACAAGCTTGGTGATGGACGGCTTTCACACACACTTATCTCTCAGACCTGAGCATGTGGATAGACTTTCGTTCATCTAGCTCAAATGTAACGGGTTGAAGAGAAAATTTTTTTCAGCTTTCTCAGTCAGTTTCCTTTTGCCGTATTGAAATTCCTGCTATTTCACTGTAAAACCGATTTTAGCTAGTACTTCTGCATGTATATGTATGGAGTGTATTTTGCAAATGTAAAGAAAGTTTGTGTTCCCAGCAAGCTAGGTGAAGAATGGCTTACACACGCACTAATCTCTCAGAACTGATCATGTGGAGAGACTTTCGTTCACCTAGGACAAATGGACGGTTTACAGGAGAAACTTTTACTCTGGGTTCTGAGACTGTTTCCTAGTGCCGGTTTGAAGTACCTGCAGTTTTCATTGTAAAACAGTGTTGGAACTAGAAACTTCCCATATATATTTATGGAGTGTACTTTGCTACTTAAAAGTAACTTTGTGTTCCCAACAAGCTAGGTGAAGGACGGCTTTCAAACACACTTATCTCTCAGAAGTGAGCATGTGGATAGACTTTCGTTCATCTAGCACAAGGGGAAAGGTTTGAAGAGAAAATTTTACTCAGCATTCTCAGTCTTTTTCCTAGTCCCGGATTGAAATTCCTGCTATTTTCACTGTATAACCGATTAGAGCTTGTACTTCCGCATGTACATGTATGGAGTGTGTTTTGCAACTGAAAAAAAACTTTGTGTTCCCAGCAAGCTAGCTGATGGACGGCTTTCACACACATTTATCTCTCAGAACAGAGAATTTGGAGAGATTTTCTTTGACGTAGCACAAAGGGAACGGGTTGAAGGAAAAACTTTTACTCTGGTTTCTCACTCTGTTTCCTAGTGCCAGTAAGAAGTTCCAGCAGTTTTCACTTTAAAACGGAGGTGGAGCTAGTAACTCCCCATATATATGTATGGAGGGTAGTTTGCGAATGAAAAGAATCTTTGTGTTCCCAACAAGCTTGGTGATGGACGGCTTTCACACACACTTATCACTCAGACCTGAGCATGTGGATAGACTTTCGTTCATCTAGCTCAAAAGTAACGGGTTGAAGAGAAAATTTTTTTCAGCTTTCTCAGTCAGTTTCCTTTTGCCGTATTGAAATTCCTGCTATTTCACTGTAAAACCGATTTTAGCTAGTACATCTGCATGTATATATATGGAGTGTATTTTGCAAATGAAAAGAAAGTTTGTGTTCCCAGCAAGCTAGGTGAAGAACGGCTTTCACACGCACTAATCTCTCAGAACTGAGCATGTGGAGAGACATTCGTTCACGTAGCAAAAAGGGTACAGGTTGCAGGAGAAACTTTTACTCTGGTGTCTCAGTCTGTTTCCTAGTGCCAGTTTGAAGTTCCAGCAGTTTTCACTTTAAAACCGTGTTGGAGCTAGTACATCCCCATAAATATGTATGGAGTGTAGTTTGCACCTGGAAAGAAAATTTGTGTTCCCTACAAGCTAGGTGAAGGACGGCTTTCACACACACATATCTCTCAGAACTGAGCATGTGGAGAGACGTTCATTCATCTACCACAAAGGGAACTGGTTGCAGGAGAAATTATTCTCTGGTTTCTCAAACTGTTTCCTAGTTCCTGTTTGAAGTTCCTGCAATTTTCGCTGTAAACCCCAGTTGGAGCTAGTACCTCCCCTTATATATGTATGGATTGTGGTTTGCAACCTAATAGAAACTTTATGTTTCCATCAAGCTAGTTGAAGGGCGGCTTTCACACACACTTATCTCTCAGAACTGAGCATGTGGAGTGACGTTCGTTCACCTAGCACAAAATGAACGGATTGCAGGAGAAACTGTTACTCTGGATTCTCAGTCTGTTTCCTAGAGCCGGTTTGAAGTTCCTGCAGTTTTCACTGTAAAACTGATTTGAGATATTACCTCCCCATATATATTTATGGAGTGTAGTTAGCAACTTAAAAGAAAATTTGTGTTCCCAACAAGCTAGGTGAAGGAAGGCTTTCACACACACTTATCTCTCAGAACTGAGCATGTGGAGAGACGTTCGTTCATCTACCTCAATAGGAACGGGTTGCAGGGGAAATTTTACTAAGCTTTCTCAGTCTGTTTCCTAGTGTCGTATTGAAGTTCCTGCAGTTTTTATTGTAAAACCGAATTTGAGCTACTACCTCCCCATATATATGTATGGAATGTTGTTGCAACTGAAAAGAAACTTTGTGTTCCCAAAAAGCTAGTTGAAGGTCGGGTTTCACACACACTTATCTCTCAGAAATGAGCATTTGGAGAGACGTTCTTTCATCTAGCACAAAGGGAACGGTTTGTAGGAGAAACTATTACTCTGGTTTCTCAGTCTATTTCCTAGTGAAAGTTTGAAATTACTGCAGTTTTCACTGTAAAAACCTGTTGGAGCTTGGACCTGCCTATATATATGTGTGGAGTGTAGTTTGCAACTGAAAAGAAACTTTGTGTTCCCAACAAGCTAGGTGAAGGACGGCTTTCACACACACTTATCTCTCAGAACTGAGCATCTGGAGACACGTTCATTCATCTAGCACAAAGGGAACGGCTTGTAGGGGAATATTTTTCTCTGGTTTCTCAGTGTGTTTCCTAGTGTCCGTTGGAAGTTCCTGCAATTTTCTCTGTAAAACCGAGTTGGAGCTAGTACCTACCCATATATATTTATGGATTGTAGTTTGCAACTGAGAAGTATCTTTGTGTTCCCAACAAGCTAGTTTAAGGATGGCTTTCACACACAAGTATCTCTCAGAATTGAGCATGTGGAGAGACGTTCGTTCACCCAGCACATAGTGAATGGGTTGCAGGAGAAACTGTTTCTCTGGGTTCTGAGTCTGTTTCCTAGTGCCGGTTTGAAGTTCCTGCAGTTTTCCCTGTAAAACTCAGTTGGAGCTAGTACCATCACATATATATGTATATGGAGTGTAGTTTGCAACTGAAAAGAAAATTTGCGTTCTCAACAAGTTAGGTGAAGAATGGCTTTCACACACAATTATCTCTCAGATCTGAGCATGTGGAGAGACGTTCCTTCATGTAGCACAAATGGAAAGGGTTGCAAGGGAAACTTGTACCCTGTATTCTCAGTCAGTTTCCTAGTGCCGGTTTGAAGTTCCTGCAGTTTTCAATGTAAAACCCAGTTGGAGCTAGTACCTGCCCATATATATGTATGGAGTGTATTTAGCAACTGAAAGAAACTTTGTGTTCCCAAGAAGCTAGGTGAAGAACGGCTTTCACACACAATTATCTCTCAGAAATGAGCATGTGGAGAGACGCTCGTTCATCCAGGACAATGGGAACGGGTAGCAGGGTTAACTATTACTCTGGGTTCTCAGTCTGTTTCCTAGAGCCGGTTTGAAGTTCCTGCAGTTTTCATTGTAAACAGAGTTGGAGCTAGTTCCTCCCCATATATATGTATGGAGTGTACTTTGCAACTTAAAAGAAACATTGTGATCCCAACAAGCAAGGTGAATTGCGGCTTTCACACACAATTATCTCTCAGAAATGAGCATGTGGAGAGACTTTCGTTCACCTAGGACAAATGGACGGTTTACAGGGGAAACTTTTACTTTGGGTTCTGAGATTGTTTCCTAGTGCCGGACTGAAGTTCCTGCAGTTTTCACTGTAAGAACCTGTTGGATCTAGTACCTCCCCATATATAAGTAAGGAGTGTACTTTGCTACTTAAAAGAAACTTTGTGTTCCCAACAAGCTAGGTGAAGGACGGCTTTCAAACACACTTATCTCTCAGAAGTGAGCATGTGGATAGACTTTCGTTCATCTAGCACAAAGGGAAAGGTTTGAAGAGAAAATTTTACTCAGCATTCTCAGTCTTTTTCCTAGTCCCGGATTGAAATTCCTGCTATTTTCACTGTATAACCGATTAGAGCTTGTACTTCCGCATGTACATGTATGGAGTGTGTTTTGCAACTGAAAAAAAACTTTGTGTTCCCAGCAAGCTAGCTGATGGACGGCTTTCACACACATTTATCTCTCAGAACAGAGCATTTGGAGAGATTTTCTTTGACGTAGCACAAAGGGAACGGGTTGAAGGAGAAATTTTTACTCTGGTTTCTCACTCTGTTTCCTAGTGCCAGTATGAAGTTCCAGCAGTTTTCACTTTAAAACGGAGGTGGAGCTAGTAACTCCCCATATATATGTATGGAGGGTAGTTTGCAAATGAAAAGAATCTTTGTTTTCCCAACAAGCTTGGTGAAGGACGGCTTTCACACACACTTATCTCTCAGAACTGAGCATGTCGATAGACGTTCGTTCATCTAGCACAAAGGGAAAGGGATGTAGGGAAAATTTTACTCAGCCATCTTAGTCTGTTTCCTAGTGCCGGATTGAAATTCCTGATATTTTCACTGTAAAATCGATTTGAGCTAATACCTCAGCATGCATATGTATGGAGTGTATTTTGCAACTGAAAAGAAACTTTGTGTTAGCAACAAGTTTGGAGATGGACTGCATTCAACCCCAGTTATGTCTCAGAACTGAGCATGTGGTGAGACTTTCGGTCATCTAGCACAAAGGGAACGGGATGCAGGGGAAATTTTACTAAGCTTTCTCAGTCTGTTTCCTAATGCCTTATTGAAGTTCCTGCAGTTTTCACTGTAAAATCGATTTGAGCTTTTTCCTCCCCTTATATATGTATGGAGTGTAGTTTGCAACTGAAAAGAAACTTTGTGTTACCGACATGCTAGGTGAAGGACACCTTTCACACACACTTACGTGTCAGAACTGAGCATGTGGAGAGACGTTCATTCATCTAGCACAAAGGGAACGGGTTGCAGGAGAAACTATTCTCTGGTTTCTCAATCAGTTTCCTAGTGCCGGATTGAAGTTCCTGCAGTTTTAACTGTAAACACGATTTCGATCTAGTACCTCCCCTTACATATGTATGATTTGTGGTTTGCAACTGAATAGAATCTTTGTGTTCCCAACAAGCTAGGTGAAGGACGGCTTTCACACACACTTATCTCTCAGATCTGAGCATCTGGAGAGACGTTCATTCATCTAGCACAAAGGGAACGGGTGGAAGGGGAACATTTTACTCTGGTTTCTCAGTGTGTTTCGTACTGTCGGTTGGAAGTTCCTGCAGTTTTCTCTGTAAAACCGAGTTGGAGCTAGTACCTCCCCATATATATATATGGAGTGTAGTTTGCAAATGAGAAGAATCTTTGTGTTCCCAACAAGATAGTTGAAGGACGGCTTTCATACACACTTATCTCTCAGACTTGAGCATGTGGAGAGACGTTCGTTCACATAGAACAAAAGGAACGGTTTGCAGGGAAACTTTTACTCTGGTTTCTCTATCTGCTTCCTTGTACCGGTTTGATGTTCCTGCAGTTTTCACTGTAAAACAGAGTTGGAGCTTATACACCCCCATATAATTATGGAGTGTTGTTTGCAAATTAAAATTAACTTTGTGTTTCCAACAAGCTTTGTGAAGGACTGCTTTCACACACACTTTTCTCTCAGAACTGAGCATGTCGATAGACGTTCATTCATCTAGCACAAAGGGAAAGCGTTGTAGGGAAAATTTTACTCAGCCATCTTAATCTGTTTCCTAGTGCCGGATTGAAATTCCTGATATTTTCACTGTAAAACCGATTTGAGCTAATACCTCAGCATGCATATGTATGGAGTGTATTTTGCAACTGAAAAGAACCTTTGTGTTCCCAACAAGCTTGGAGATGGACTGCATTCACACCCAATTATCTCTCAGTACTGAGCATGTGGAGAGACTTTCGTTCATCTAGCACAAAGGGAACGGGATGCAGGGGAAATTTTACTAAGCTTTCTCAGTCTGTTTCCAAATGCCTTATTGAAGTTCCTGCAGTTTTCATTGTAAAATTGATTTGAGCCATTACCTCCCCATATATATGTATGGAGTGTAGTTTGCAACTGAATAGAAACTTTGTGTTACCGACATGCTAGATGAAGGACGCCTTTCACACACACTTACGTGTCAGAACTGAGCATGTGGAGAGACGTTCATTCATCTAGCACAAAGGGAACGGGTTGCAGGAGAAACTATTCTCTGGTTTCTCAATCTGTTACCTAGTGCCGGTTTGAAGTTCCTGCAGTTTTAACTGTAAACCCGATTTGGATCTAGTACCTCCCCTTACATATGTATGGTTTGTGGTATGCAACTGAATAGAATCTATTTGTTCCCAACAAGCTAGGTGAAGTACGGCTTTCACACACACTTATCTCTCAGATCTGAGCATCTGGAGAGACGTTCATTCATCAAGCACAAAGGGAACGGGTGGCAGGGGAACATTTTACTCTGGTTTCTAATTGTGTTTCGTACTGTCGGTTGGAAGTTCCTGCAGATTTCTCTGTAAAACCGAGTTGGAGCTAGTACCTTCCCATATATATATATGGAGTGTAGTTTGCAAATGAGAAGAATCTTTGTGTTCCCAACAAGATAGGTGAAGTACGGCTTTAACACACACTTATCTCTCAGACCTGAGCATGTGGAGAGACGTTCGTTCACCTAGAACAAAAGGAACGGTTTGCAGGTAAACTTTTACTCTGGTTTCTCTATCTGTTTCCTAGTGCCGGTTTGATGTTCCTGCAGTTTTCACTGTAAAACCGAGTTGGAGCTTATACACCCCCATATAATTATGGAGTGTTGTTTGCAAATTAAAAGTAACTTTTTGTTTCCAACAAACTTTGTGATGGACTGCTTTCACACACACTTATCTCTCAAACCTGAGCACGTCGATAGACGTTCGTTCATCTAGCACAAAGGGAACGGGTGTAAGGGAAAATTTTACTCAGCATTCTCAGTTTGTTACCTAGTGCCGGATTGAAATTCCTGCTATTTTCACTGTAAAACCGATTTGAGCTAGTACCTCCGCATGTATATGTATGGAGTGTATTTTGCAACTGAAAAGAAACTTTGTGTTCCCAGCAAGCTAGCTGAAGGACGGCTTTCACACACATGTATCTCTCAGAACTGAGCATGTGGAGAGACTTTCGTTCACCTTGCGCAAATGGAACGGGTTGCAGGAGAAACTTTTACTCTGGTTTCTCACTCTGTTTCCTAGTGCCTGTTTGAAGTTCCTGCAGTTTTCACTATAAAACCGAGTTGGAGCTAGTAACTACCCATATATATATATGGACTGTAGTTTGCAACTGGAATGCATCTTTGTTTTCCCAACAAGCTATGTGAAGGACGGCTTTCACCCACACTTTTCTCTCAGTACTGAGCATGTGGAAAGACGTTCGTTCATCTAGCACAAAGGGAACGGGTTGCAGTGAAATTTTACAAAGATTTCTGAGTCTGTTTCCTAGTGCCTTATTGAAGTTCCTGCAGTTTTCTCTGTAAAACCGAGTTGGAACTAGTACCTACCCATATATATATTCGGAGTGTATTTTGCAACTGAAAAGAAACTTTGTGTTTCCAAAGAGCTAGGTGAAGGACTGCTTTCACCCACACTTATCTTTCTGAACTGAGCATGTGGAAAGACGTTCGTTCATCTGGCACAAAGTAAACGGGTTTCAGGGGAAACTTTTACTCTGGTTTCTCAGTGTGTTTCCTAGTGTCGGTTGGAATTTCCTGCAGTTTTCTCTGTAAAACCTAGTTGGAGCTTGTACCTCCCCATATATATGTATGGATTATAGTTTGCAATTGAGAAGAAACTATGTGTTCCCAAAAACCTATGTGAAGTATGGCTTCCACAAACAATTATCTTTCAGAACTAAGCAGGTTGAGAGGCGTTCGTTCACAAGCTAAAGCAAAGAGGTTGCAGGAGGAACTGTTTCTCTGGGTTCTGAGTCTATTTCCTAGTGCTTTTTTGAAGTTCCTGCAGTTTTCACTGTAAAAACGAGTTGGATCTAGAACCTGCCCATATATATGTATGCAGTGTAATTTGCAACTGAAAAGAAACTTTGTGTTCCCGACAAGCTAGTTGAAGGACGGCTTTCACTCACACTTATCTCTCAGAACTGAGCATGTGGAGGCACGTTCTTTCATCTAGCACAAAAGTAACCGGTTGCAGGGGAAAATATTACTCTGGTTTCTCAGTCTATTTCCTAGTGCCAGTTAGAAGTTCCTGCAGTTTTCACTGTAAAACCCAGTGGGAGCTAGGCATCCCCACATATATGTATGGATTGTAGTTTGCAACTGAAAAAAACTTTGTTTCCCAACAAGCTAGGTGAAGGAAGGCATTCACACACACTTTTCCTTAAGATCTGAGCATGTGGAGAGACGTTCGTTCACCTATGACAAAGTGACGGTTTACAGGAGAAACATTTACTCTGGGTTCTGAGACTTTTTCCTAGTGCTGGTTTGAATTTCCTGCAGTTTTCACTGTAAAACCCATTTGGAGCTAGTACCACCCCATAAATATGTACGGAGTGTAGATTGCAAATGAAAAGAATCGTTGCGTTCTCAACAAGATATTTGAAGAATGGCTTTCACACACACTTACCTCTCAGAACTGAGCATGTGGAGAGACGTTAATTCATCTAGCACAAAGTGAACGGGTTGCAGGGGAAACTATTCTCTGATTTCTCAATCTGTTTCCTAGTGCTGGTTTGAAGTTCCTGCAGTTTTCACTTTAAACCCGATTTGGAGCTAGTACATCCCCTTATATATGTATGGTTTGTGGTTTGCAACTGAATAGAATCTTTGTGTTCCCAACTAGCTAGGTGAAGGACGGCTTTCACACACACATATCTCTCAGATCTGAGCATCTGGAGAGACGTTCATTCATCTAGCACAAAGGGAACGGGTGGCAGGGGAACATTTTACTCTGATTTCTCAGTGTGTTTCCTAGTGTCGGATGGAAGTTCCTGCAGTTTTCTCTATAAAACTGATTTGGAGCTAGTACCTAACCATATATATATATGGAATGTATTTTCCAACTGAGAAGAATCTTTGTGTTCCCAACAAGGTAGTTGAAGGACGTCTTTCACCCACACTTATCTTTCAGAACTGAGAATGTGGAGAGACGTTCGTTCATCTAGCACAAAATAAACCGGTTTCAGGAGAAACTTTTACTCTGGTTTCTCAGTCTTTTTCTTGTGCCGGATTGAAATTCCTGCTTTTTTCACTGTAAAACGATTTGAGCTTATACCTCCGCATGTATATGTATTGTGTGTAATTTGCAAATGAAAAGAAACTTTGTGTTCCCAGCAAGCTAGATGAAGGACTGCTTTCACTCACACATAACTCTCAGAACTGAGCATGTCGAGAGATTTTCATACACCTAGCGCAAAGGGAACGGGTTGCAGGAGAAACTTTTACTCTGGTTTCTCAGTCAGTTTCCTAGTGCCAGATTGAAGTTCCTGCAGTTTTCACTATAAACTAGAGTTGGAGCTAGTATTTCCCCATATATATATATGGGGTGTAGTTTGCAACTGGAAAGAATCTATGTGTTCCCAAAAAGCTAGGTGAAGGACGGCTTTCACACACACTTATCTCTCAGAACTCAGCATGTGGAGAGGCGTTCATTCATCTAACACAAAGGGAGCGGGCTGCAGGAAAAGTATTGTCTGGTTTCTCAATCTGTTTTCTAGTGCCGGTTTGAAGTTCCTGCAGTTTTTACTGTAAACCCGAGTTGGAGCTAATACATCCCCTTATATATATATGGATTGTGGATGGCAACTGAATAGAAACTTTGTGTTCCCAACAAGCTAGGTGAAGGACGGCTTTCACACACACTTATCTCTCAGATCTGAGCATCTGGAGAGACGTTCATTCATCTAGCACAAAGGGAAAGGGTTGCAGTGGAAACTTATAATATGGTTTCTCAGTGTGTTTCCTAGTGTCCGTTGGAAGTTCCTGCAGTTTTCTCTGTAAAACCGAGTTGGAGCTTGTACCTACCCATATATATTTATGGAGTGTAGTTTGCAACTGAAAAGAAAATTTGCGTTCTCAACAAGCTATGTGAAGGATGGCTTTCACACACAATTATCTCTCAGAACTGGGCATGTGTATAGACGTTCGCTCATGTAGCACAAAGGGAAAGGTTTGTAGGGGAAACTTGTGCCTTGGTTTCTCATTCAGTTTCCTAGTGCCGGTTTTAAGTTCCTGCAGTTTTCACTGTTAATACCAGTTGGAGCTAGTACCTGCCCATATATATATATGGAGTGTAGTTTTCAAATGAAAATAAACTTTGTGTTCCCTAGAAGCTAGGTGAAGTACGGCTTTCACACACACTTATCTCTCAGAACTGAGCATGTGGAGTGACATTCGTTCACCTAGGATAAAGGGACGTTTTACATGTGAAACTTTTACTCTGAATTCTGAGACTGTTTCCTAGTGCCGGTTTTAAGTTCCTGCAGTTTTCACTGTTAATACCATTTGGAGCTAGTACCTGCCCATATATATATATGGAGTGTAGTTTTCAAATGAAAATAAACTTTGTGTTCCCAACAAGATTGGTGATGTATGGCTTTCACACACAATTATCTCTCAGAACTGATCATGTGGAGAGACGTTCATTCATCTAGCACAAAGGGAGCGGTTTGCAGGGGAAAGTATTGTCTGGTTTCTCAATCTGTATTCTAGTGCCGGTTTGAAGTTCCTGCAGTTTCCACTGTAAACCAGGTTTGGAGCTAGTACATCCCCTTATATATGTATGGATTGTGCTTCGCAACTTAATAAAAACTTTGTGTTCCCAACATGCTAGTTGAAGTACGGATTTCACACACATATATCTCTCAGATCTGAGCATCTGGAGAATCTTTCATTCATCTAGCACAAAGGGAACGGTTTGCAGTGGAAAATTTTACTCTGGTTTCTCAGTGTGTTTCCTAGTGTCCGTTGGAATTTCCTGCAGATTTCTCTGTAAAAGCGAGTTGTTGCTTTTACCTACCCATATATATTTATGGAGTGTAGTTTGCAACTGAGAAGGGTCTTTGTGTTCCCAACAAGCTAGGTGAAGGACGGCTTTCACACACACTTTTCACTCAGAATTGAGCATGTGGAGAGACGTTCGTTCACCTAGCACAAAGTGAACGGGTTGCAGGAGAAACTGTTTCTCTGGGTTCTGAGTCTGTTTCCTAGTGCCGGTTTGAAGTTCCTGGTTTTTTCACTGTAAAACCCAGTTGGAGCTAGCACCACCCCATATATATGTATGGAGTGTAGTTTGCAATTGAAAAGAAACTTTGCGTTCTAAATAAGCTAGGTGAAGTATGGCTTTCACACACAATTATCTCTCAGAACTGAGCATGTGGAGAGATGTTCGTTCACCTAGGACAAATAGACGGTTTACAGGAGAAATTTTTCTCTGGGTTCTGAGACTGTTTCCTAGTGCCAGACTGAAGTTCCTGCAGTTTTCACTGTAAAACCCATTTGGAGCTAGTACCTACCCATATATAAGTAAGAAGTGTAGTTTGCAACTGATAAGAAACTTTGTGTTCCCAAGTAGCTAGGTGAAGGACGGCTTTCACACACACTTATCTCTCAGAACTGAGCAAGTGGAGAGACTTTCGTTCATCCAGCACAATGGGAACGGGTAGCAGTGGAAAGTGTTACTCTGGGTTCTCAGTCTTTTTCCTAGAGCCGGTTTGAAGTACCTGCAGTTTTCACTGTAAATTCGATTTGCAGCTAGTACCTCCCATATATATGTATGGAGTGTAGTTTGCAACTTAAAAGAAACTTTGTGTTCCCAACAAGCTAGTTGAAGGGTGGCTTTCACACACACATATCTCTCAGAACTGAGCATATGGAGAGACATTCATTCACCTAGGACAAATGGAACGGTTTACAGGAGAATCTTTTACTCTGGGTTCTGAGTCTGTTTCCTAGTGACGGTTTGAAGTTCCTGCAGTTTTCACTGTAAAACCGAGTTGGAGCTAGTACCTCCCCATATATATGTATGGAGTGTATTTTGCTACTTAAAAGAAAGTTTGTGTTCCCAACAAGCTAAGTGAAGGACGGTTTCACACCCACTTATCTTTCAGAACTGAGCATGTGTAGAGACTTTCGTTCATCTAGCACAAAGGGAATGTTTTGCAGGGGAAATTTTACTAAACTTTCTCATTATGTTTCCTAGTGCCGTATTGAAGTTCCTGCAGTTTTCACTGTAAAATAGATTTGAGCTAGTACCTCCCCATATATATATGTATGGAGTGTAGTTTGCAACTGAAAAGGAACTTTGTGTTCCTGACAAGCTATGTGAAGGACGCCTTTCACACACACTTACCTCTCAGGACTGAGCATGTGGAGAGACTTTCATTCATCAAGCACAAAGGGAACGTGTTGCAGGAGAAACTATTCTCTGGTTTCTCAATCTGTTTCCTACTGCTGGATTGAAGTTCCTGCAGTTTTCACTGTAAACCCGAGTTGGAGCTTGTACCTCCCCTTATATATGTATGGTTTGTGGTTTGCAACTGAATAGAATCTTTGTGTTCCCAACTAGTTAGGTGAAGGACGGCTTTCACACACACATATCTCTCAGATCTGAGAATCTGGAGACAAGTTCATTCATCTAGAACAAAGGGAACATGTGACAGGGGAACATTTTACTCTGGTTTCTCAGTCTGTTTCCTAGTGTCGGATGGAAGTTCCTGCAGTTTTCTCTGTAAAACTGAGTTGGAGCTAGTACCTACACATATATATATATGGAGTGTATTTGCAAACCCAAAAGAAACTTTGCTTTCTCAACAAGCTAGGTGAAGGATGGCATTCATACACACATATCTCTCAGAACTGATCATGTGGAGAGACCTATTTTCATGTAACAGAAAGGGAACGGGATGCAGTTGAAACTTGTCCTCTGGTTTCTAAGTCAGTTTCCTAGTGCAGGTTTGAAGTTCCTGCAGTTTTCACTGAAAAACCGATTTGGAGCTAGTACTTCCCCATATATATTTATGGAGTGTAGTTTGCAAATGAGAAGTATCTTTGTGTTCCCAACGAGATAGATGAAGCACGGCTTTCACACACACTTATCTCTCAGACCTGAGCATGTGGAGAGACGTTCGTTTACCTAGCACCAAGAGAACGATTTGCAGAGAAACATTTACTCTGGATTCTCAATCTGTTTCCTAGTGCCGGTTTGAAGTTCCTGCAGTTTTCTCTGTAAAACCGAGTTGGAACTTATACACCCCCATATATTTATGGAGTGTAGTTTGCAAATTTAAAGAAACTTTGTGTTCCCAACAAGGTTGGTGATTGACTGCTTTCACACACACATATCTCTCAGAACTGAGCATGTGGAGAGACGTTCGTTCATCTAGCACAAAGGGAACGTATTGAAGGGAAAATTTTACTCAGCATTCTCAGTCTGTTTCCTAGTGTCGGATTGAAATTCCTGCTTTTTTCACTGTAAAACAGATTTGAGCTTGTACCTCCGCATGTATATGTATGGAGTGTAGTTAGCAAATGAAAAGAAACTTTGTGTTCCCAAGTAGCTAGGTTAAGGATGGCTTTCACACAAACTTATCTCTCAGAACTGATCATGTGGAGAGAATTTCGTTCCCGTAGCACAAAGGGAACGGGTTACAGGAGAAACTTTTACTCTGGTATCTCACTCTGCTTCCTAGTACCAGTTTGAAGTTCCAGCAGTTTTCTCTTTAAACTGAGTTGGAGCTATTACCTCCCCATATATATGTATGGAGTGTAGTTTGAAACTGAATAGAAACTTTGTGTTCCCAACTAGCTAGTTGAAGGACGGCATTCACACACATTTATCTCTCAGATCTTAGCATCTGGAGAGACGTTCATTCATCTAGTACAAAGGGAACGGGTTGAATGGGAAACTTTTTCTCTCGTTCCTCTGTGTGATTCCTAGGGTCCATCGGAATTTCCTGCAGTTTTCTCTGTAAAACCGTGTTGGTGTCTAGTACCTACCCATATATATTTATGGAGTTTAGTTTGCAAATGAGAAGTATCTTTGTGTTCCCAACAAGCTAGGTGAAGGACGGCTTTCACACACACTTATCTCTCAGAATTGAGCATGTGGAGAGACGTTCGTTCACCTAGCACAAAGTGAACGGGTTGCAGGAGTAACTGTTTCTCTGGGTTCTGAGTCTGTTTCCTAGTGCCGGTTTGAAGTTCCTGCAATTTTCACTGTAAAACCGATTTGAGCTAGTACCTCCTCATATACATGAATGGAGTGTAGTTAGCAACCTAAAAGAAACTTTGTGTTCCCAACCAGCTAGGTGAAGGACGGCTTTCACACACACTTATCTCTCAGAAATGAGCAAGTGGAGAGACTTTCGTTCATCCAGCACAATGGGAAGGGATAGCAGTGGAAAGTGTTACTCTGGGTTCTCAGTCTTTTTCCTAGAGCTGGTTTGAAGTACCAGCAGTTTTCACTGTAAATCCGGTTTGCAACTACTACCTCCCCATATATATGTGTGGAGTGTAGTTTGCATATTAAAAGAAATTTTGTGTTCCCAACAAGCTAGTTGAAGGGCGGCTTTCACACACACTTACCTCTCAGAACTGAGCATGTGGAGAGACGTTCGTTCACCTAGGTCAAATGGAACGGTTTACAGGAGAAACAATTTTTCTGGGTTCTGAGACTGTTTCCTAGTGCCGGTTTGAAGTTCCTGCAGTTTTCATTGTAAAACCGTGTTGGAGCTAGTACCTCATCATATATATTTATGGAGTGTAGTTTGCAACTGAAAAGAAACTTTGTGTTCCCGACATGCTAGGTGAAGGACGCCTTTCACACACATTTATCTCTCAGAACTGAGCATGTGGAGAGACGTTCGTTCATCTAGCAAAAAGGGAACGGTTTGAAGAGAAAATTTTACTCAGCATTCTCAGTCTGTTTCCTAGTCCCAGATTGACATTCCTGCTAATTTCACTGTAAAACCGAATTGAGATTGAACCTCCGCATGTATATATATGGAGTGTGTTTTGAAAATGAAAAGAAACATTGTGTTCCCAGCAAGCTAGGTGAAGGAATTCTTTCACACACATTTATCTCTCAGAACTGAGCATGTGGAGAGATTTTCGTTCACGTAGCACAAAGGGAACGGGTTGCAGGAGAAAATTTTACTCTGGTATCTCACACTGTTTCCTAGTGCCAGTTTGAAGTTCCAGCAGTTTTCTCTTTAAACCGAGTTGGAGCTATTACCTCCCCATATATATGTATGGAGTGTAGTTTGCAACTTAATAGAAACTTTGTGTTCCCAACTAGCTAGTTGAAGGACGGCATTCACACACATTTCTCTCTCAGATCTTAGCATCTGGAAAGACGTTCATTCATCTAGCACAAAGGGAACGGGTTGAATGGGAAATTTTTACTCTGGATTATCTGTGTGATTCCTAGGGTCCGTTGGAATAACCTGCAGTTTTCTCTGTAAAACCGAGTTGGTGCTATTACCTACCCATATATATTTATGGAGTTTAGTTTGCAACTGAGAATTATCTTTGTGTTCCCTACAAGCTAGTTGAAGGACGGCTTTCACACACACTTATCTCTCAGAATTGAGCATGTGGAGAGACGTTCGTTCACCTAGCACAAAGTGAACGGGTTGCAGGAGTAACTGTTTCTCTGGGTTCTGAGTCTGTTTCCTAGTGCCGGTTTGAAGTTCATGCAATTTTCACTGTAAAACCGATTTGAGCTAGTACCTCCCCATAAATATGAATGGAGTGTAGTTAGCAACTGAAAAGAAACTTTGTGTTCCCAACCAGCTAGTTGAAGGACGGCTTTCACACACAATTATCTCTCAGAACTGAGCATGTGGAGAGACGTTCGTTCAGCTAGGACAAATAGACGGTTTACAGGAGAAATTTTACTCTGGGTTCTGAGAATGTTTCCTACTGCCAAACTGTAGTTCCTGCAGTTTTCACTGTAAAACCCATTTGGAGCTCATACCTACCCATATATAAGTAAGAAGTGTAGGTTGCAACTGATAAGAAACTTTGTGTTCCCAAGTAGCTAGGTGAAGGACGGCTTTCACACACACATATCTCTCAGAACTGAGCAAGTGGAGAGACTTTCGTTCATCCAGCACAATGGGAATGGGTAGCAGTGGAATGTGTTACTCTGGGTTCTCAGTCTTTTTCCTATAGCCGGTTTGAAATACATGCAATTTTCACTGGAAATCCGAGTTGCAGCTAGTACCTCCCCATATATATGTATGGAGTGTAGTTTGCAAATGAAAAGAAACTTTGTGTTCCCAACAAGCTAGTTGAAGTGCGGCTTTCACACACACATATCTCTCAGAACTGAGCATGTGGATAGACGTTCGTTCATCTAGCACAAAGGAACGTGTTGAATGGAAAATTTTACTCTGCATTCTCAGTCTGTTTCCTAGTGCCGGATTGAAATATCTGCTTTTTTCACTGTAAAACCGATTTGAGATTGTACCTCTGCATGTATATGTATTGAGTGTAATTTGCAACTTAAAAGTAACTTTTTGTTCCCAGCAAGCTAGATGAAGGACTGCTTTTACTCACACTTAACTCTCAGAACTGAGCATGTCGAGAGACTTTCGTACACCTAGCGCAAAGGGAACGGGTTGCAGGAGAAACTTTTACTCTGGTTTCTCAGTCGGTTTCCCAGTGCCAGATTGAAGTTCCTGCAGTTTTCACTATAAACCAGAGTTGGAGCTAGTACTTCCCCATATATATATAAGGAGTGTAGTTTGCAACTGGAAAGAAACTATGTGTTCCCAACAAGCTAGGTGAAGGACGGCTTTCACACACACTTATCTCTCAGTACTCAGCATGTGGAGAGGCGTTCATTCATCTAGCATAAATGGAGCGGGTTGCAGGAAAAGTATTGTCTGGTTTCTCAATCTGTTTTCTAGTGCTGGTTTGAAGTTCCTGCAGTTTTTACTGTAAACCCGAGTTGGAGCTAATACACCCCCTTATATATGTATGGATTGTGGTTTGCAACTGAATAGAAACTTTGTGTTCCCAACAAGCTAGGTGAAGGACGGCTTTCACACAAACTTATCTCTCAGATCTGAGCATCTGGAGAGACGTTCATTCATCTAGCACAAAGGGAAAGTGTTGCAGTGGAAACTTATAATATGGTTTCTCAGTGTGTTTCCTAGTGTCCGTTGGAAGTTCCTGCAGTTTTCTCTGTAAAACCGAGTTGGAGCTTGTACCTACCCATATATATTTATGGAGTGTAGTTTGCAACTGAAAAGAAAATTTGTGTTCTCAACAAGCTATGTGAAGGATGGCTTTCACACACAATTATCTCTCAGGACTGAGCATGTGGAGAGACGTTCGTTCACCTAGCACAAAGTGAACGGGTTGCAGGTGAAACTGTTTCTCTGGGTTCTGAGTCTGTTTCCTAGTGCCGGTTTGAAGTTCCTGGTTTTTTCACTGTAAAACCCAGTTGGAGCTAGCACCACCCCATATATATGTATGGAGTGTAGTTTGCAACTGAATAGAAGCTTTGTGTTCCCAACAAGCTAGTTGAAGGACAGCATTCACATACACTTATCTCTCAGATCTGAGCATCTGGAGAGACGTTCATTCATGTAGCACAAAGGGAACGGGTTGAATGGGAAACTTTTACTCTGGTTTATCTGTGTGATTCCCAGGATCCGTTGGAATTTCCTGCAGTTTTCTCTGTAAAACCGAGTTGGTGCTAGTACCTACCCATATATATTTATGGAGTTTATTTTGCAACTGAGAAGTATCTTTGTTTTCCCAACAAGCTAGGTGAAGGACGGCTTTCACACAAACTTATATCTCAGAATTGAGCATGTGGAGAGACGTTCGTTCACCTAGCACAATGTGAACCGGTTGCAGGAGTAACTGTTTCTCTGGGTTCTGAGTCTGTTTCCTAGTGCCGGTTTGAAGTTCCTGCAGTTTTCTCTGTAAAACCGTGTTGGAACTTACACAACACCATATATTTATGGAGTATAGTTTGCAACTGAAAAGAAACTTTGCGTTCTAAACAAGCTAGGTGAAGGACGGCTTTCACACACAATTATCTCTCAGAACTGAGCATGTGGATAGACGTTCGTTCATCTAGCACAATGGGAACATGTTGAAGGGAAAATTTTACTCAGCATTCTCAGTCTGTTTCCTAGTGCCGGATTGAAATTCCTGCTTTTTTCACAGTAAAACCGGTTTGAGCTTGTACCTACGCATGTATATGTATTGAGTGTAATTTGCAACTTAAAAGAAACTTTGTGTTCCCAGCAAGCTAGATGAAGGACTGCTTTCACTCACACTTAACTCTCAGAACTGAGCATGTCGAGAGACTTTCGTACACCTAGCGCATAGGGAACGGGTTGCAGAAGAAACTTTTACTCTGGTTTCTCAGTCGGTTTCCTAGTGACAGATTGAAGTTCCTGCAGTTTTCACTATAGACCAGAGTTGGAGCTAGTACTTCCCCATATATATATAAGGAGTGTAGTTTGCAGCTGGAAAGAATCTATGTGTTCCCAACAAGCTAGGTGAAGGACGGCTTTCACACACACTTATCTCTCAGAAATCAGCATTTGGAGAGAAGTTCATTCATCTAGCATAAAAGGAGCGGGTTGCAGGTAAAGTATTGTCTGGTTTCTCAATCTGTTTACTAGTGCCGGTTTGAAGTTCCTGCAGTTTTTACTGTAAACCCGAGTTGGAGCTAATACATTCCCTTATATATGTATGGATTGTGGTTTGCAACTGAATAGAAAATTTGTGTTCCCAACAAGCTAGGTTAAGGACGGCTTTCACACACACTTATCTCTCAGATATGAGCATCTGGAGAGACGTTCATTCATCTAGCACAAAGGGAAAGGTTTGCAGTGGAAACTTATAATATGGTTTCTCAGTGTGTTTCCTAGTGTCCTTTGGAATTTCCTGCAGTTTTCTCTGTAAAACCGAGTTGGAAATAGTACCTCCCCTTATATATGTATGGATTGTATTTTGCAACTGAAAAGAAACTTTGTGTTCCCAACTAGATTGGTGACGTACGGCTTTCACACACACTTATCTCTCAGAACTGACCATGTGGAGAAACGTTCATTCATCTAGCACATAGGGAGCGGTTTGCAGGGGAAAGTATTGTCTGGTTTCTCAATCTGTTTTCTAGTGCCGGTTTGAAGTTCCTGCAGATTTCACTGTAAACCAGGGTTGGAGCTAGTACATCCCCTTATATATGTATGGATTGTGGTTCGCAACTCAATAGAAACTTTGTGTTCCCAACATGCTAGTTGAAATACGGCTTTCACACACATTTACCTCTCAGATCTGAGCATCTGGAGAATCGTTCATTCATCTAGCACAAAGGGAACGGTTTGCAGGGGAAATTTTTACTCTGGTTTCTCAGTGTGTTTCCTAGTGTCAGTTGGAAGTTATTGCAGTTTTCTCTGTAAAACCGAGTTGGAGCTGGAACCTACCAATATATATTTATGGAGTGTAGTTTGCAACTGAGAAGTATCTTTGTGTTCCCAACAAGCTAGGTGAAGGACGGCTTTCACACACACTTTTCACTCCGAATTGAGCATGTGGAGAGACGTTCGTTCACCTAGCACAAAGTGAACGTGTTGCAGGTGAAACTGTTTCTCTGGGTTCTGAGTCTGTTTCCTAGTGCCGGTTTGAAGTTCCTGGTTTTTTCACTGTAAAACCCAGTTGGAGCTAGCACCACCCCATATATATTTATGGAGTGTAGTTTGCAACTGAAAAGATACTTTGCGTTCTAAACAAGCTAGGTGAAGGATGGCTTTCACACACAATTATCTCTCAGAACTGAGCATGTGGAGAGACGTTCGTTCACCTAGGACAAATAGACGGTTTACAGGAGTAATTTAACTCTGGTTTCTGAGACTGTTTCCTAGTGCCAAACTGAAGTTCCTGCAGTTTTCACTGTAAAACCCATTTGGAGCTTGTACCTACCCATATATAAGTAAGAAGTGTAGTTTGCAACTGATAAGAAACTTTGTGTTCCCAAGTAGCTAGGTGAAGGACGGCTTTCACACACACATATCTCTCAGAACTGAGCAAGTGGAGAGACTTTCGTTCATCCAGCACAATGGGAACGGGTAGCAGTGGAAAGTGTTACTCTGGGTTCTCAGTCTTTTTCCTAGAGCCGGTTTGAAGTACCTGCAATTTTCACTGTAAATCCGAGTTGCAGCTAGTACCACCCCATATATATTTATGGAGTGTGTTTTGCAACTTAAAAGAAACTTTGTGTTCCCAACAAGCTAGTTGAAGTGCGGCTTTCACACACACTTATCTCTCAGAACTGAGCATGTGGATAGACGTTCGTTCATCTAGCACAAAGGGAACGTTTTGAAGGGAAAATTTTACTCAGCATTCTCAGTCTGTTTCCTAGTGCCGGATTGAAATTCCTGCTTTTTTCACAGTAAAACCGATTTCAGCTTGTACTTATGCATGTATATGTATTGAGTGTAATTTGCAACTTAAAAGAAACTTTGTGTTCCCAGCAAGCTAGATGAAGGACTGCTTTCACTCACACTTAACTCTCAGAACTGAGCATGTCGAGAGACTTTCGTACACCTAGCGCAAAGGGAACGGGTTGCAGGAGAAACTTTTACTCTGGTTTCTCAGTCGGTTTCCTAGTGCCAGATTGAAGTTCCTGCAGTTTTCACTATAAACCAGAGTTGGAGCTAGTACTTCCCCATATATATATAAGGAGTGTAGTTTGCAACTGGAAAGAAACTATGTGTTCCCAACAAGCTAGGTGAAGGACGGCTTTTACACACATTTATCTCTTAGATCTGAGCATCTGGAGAGAAGTTCATTCATCTAGCACAAAGGGAAAGTGTTGCAGTGGAAACTTATAATATGGTTTCTCAGTGTGTTTCCTAGTGTCCGTTGGAAGTTCCTGCAGTTTTCTCTGTAAAACCGAGTTGGAGCTTGTACCTACCCATATATATTTATGGAGTGTAGTTTGCAACTGAAAAGAAAATTTGTGTTCTCAACAAGCTATGTGAAGGATGGCTTTCACACACAATTATCTCTCAGGACTGAGCATGTGGATAGACGTTCGTTCATGTAGCACAAAGTGAAAGGGTTGTAGGGGAAACTTGTAATCTGGTTTCTCATTCAGTTTCCTAGTGCCGGTTTTAAGTCCCTGCAGTTTTCACTGTAAATACCAGTTGGAGCTAGTACCTGCCCATATATATGTATGGAGTGTAGTTTGCAATTGAAAAGAAACTTTGTGTTCCCTAGAATCTAGGTGAAGTACGGTTTCACACACACTTATCTCTCAGAACTGAGCATGTGGAGTGACATTCGTTCACCTAGGATAAAGGGACGTTTTACATGTGAAACATTTACTCTGAATTCTGAGACTGTTTCCAAGTGCCAGATTGAAGTTCCTGCAGTTTTCACTGTAAAACCGAGTTGGAAATAGTACCTCCCCTTATATATGTATGGATTGTAGTTTGCAACTGAAAAGAAACTTTATGTTCCCAACAAGATTGGTGATGTACGGCTTTCACACACAATTATCTCAAAGAACTGATCATGTGGAGAGACGTTCATTCATCTAGCACAAAGGGAGCGGTTTGCAGGGGAAAGTATTGTCTGGTTTCTCAATCTGTTTTCTAGTGCCGGTTTGAAGTTCCTGCAGATTTCACTGTAAACCAGGGTTGGAGCTAGTACATCCCTTTATATATGTATGGATTGTGGTTCGCAACTTAATAGAAACTTAGTGTTCCCAACATGCTAGTTGAAGTACGGCTTTCACACACATTTACCTCTCAGATCTGAGCATCTGGAGAATCGTTCATTCATCTAGCACAAAGGGAACGGTTTGCAGGGGAAATTTTTACTCTGGTTTCTCAGTGTGTTTCCTAGTGTCCGTTGGAAGTTATTGCAGTTTTCTCTGTAAAACCGAGTTGGAGCTGGAACCTACCAATATATATTTATGGAGTGTAGTTTGCAACTGAGAAGTATCTTTGTGTTCCCAACAAGCTAGGTGAAGGACGGCTTTCACACACAATTTTCACTCCGAATTGAGCATGTGGAGAGACGTTCGTTCACCTAGCACAAAGTGAACGGGTTGCAAGTGAAACTGTTTCTCTGGATTCTGAGTCTGTTTCCTAGTGCCGGTTTGAAGTTCCTGTTTTTTTCACTGTAAAACCGAGTTGGAGCTATTACCTCCCCATATATATGTATGGAGTGTAATTTGCAACTGAATAGAAGCTTTGTGTTCCCAACAAGCTAGTTGAAGGACGGCATTCACACACTCTTATCTCTCAGATCTGAGCATCTGGAGAGAAGTTCATTCATGTAGCACAAAGGGAACGGGTTGAATGGGAAACTTTTACTCTGGTTTCTCTGTGTGATTCCCAGGGTCCGTTGGAATTTCCTGCAGTTTTCTCTGTAAAACCGAGTTGGTGCTAGTACCTACCCATATATATTTATGGATTTTAGTTTGCAACTGAGAAGTATCTTTGTGTTCCCAAAAAGCTAGGTGAAGGACGGCTTTCACACACACTTATCTCTCAGAATTGAGCAAGTGGAGAGACGTTCGTTCACCTAGCACAATGTGAACGGGTTGCAGGAGTAACTGTTTCTCTGGGTTCTGAGTCTGTTTCCTAGTGCCGGTTTGAAGTTCCTGCAATTTTCACTGTAAAACCGATTTGAGCTAGTACCTCCCCATATATGTGAATGGAGTGTAGTTAGCAACTGAAAAGAAACATTGTGTTCCCAATTAGCTAGGTGAAGTATGGCTTCACACACACTTATCTCTCAGAACTGAGCAAGTGGAGAGACTTTCCTTCATCCAGCACAATGGGAACGGTTAGCAGTATAAAGTGTTACTCTGGGTTCTCAGTCTTTTTCCTAGAGTGGTTTGAAGTACCTGCATTTTTCACTGTAAATCCGAGTTGCAGCTAGTACCTCCCCTTTATATATACAAGGAGTGTAGTTTGCATCTTAAAAGAAACTTTGTGTTCCCAACAAGCTAGTTGAAGACCGGCTTTCACACACACTTATCTCTCAGAACTGAGCATGTTGAGAGACGTTCGTTCATCTAGCACAAAATGAATGGTAGAAGAGAAAATTTTACTCAGCATTCTCAGTCTGTTTCCTAGTCCTGGATTGAAATTCCTGCTAATTTCACTGTAAAACCGAATTGAGATTGTACCTCCGCATGTATATTTATGGAATGTGTTTTGAAACTGAAAAGAAACATTGTGATCCCAGCAAGCTATGTGAAGGACGGCTTTCACACACACTTATATCTCAGAACTGAGCATGTGGAGAGATTTTCGTTCACGTAGCACAAAGGGAACGGGTTGCAGGAGAATCTTTTACTCTGGCAACTCCCTCTGTTTCCTAGTGCCAGTTTGAAGTTCCAGTAGTTTTCTCTTTAAACCAAGTTGGAGCTATTACCTCCCCATTATATGTATGCAGTGTAGTTTGCAACTGAATAGAAACTTTGTGTTCCCAACAAGATAGGTGAAGGACGGCTTTCACACACAATTATCTCTCAAAATTGAGCATGTGGAGAGACGTTCGTTCACCTGGCACAAAGTGAACGGTTTGCAGGAGTAACTGTTTCTCTGGGTTCTAAGGCTGTTTCCTAGTGCCGGTTTGAAGTTCCTGCAGTTTTCACTGTAAAACCGATTTGAGCTTGTACCTCCCCATATATATGAATGGAGTGTAGTTAGCAACTGAAAAGAAATTTTGTGTTCCCAACCAGCTAGGTGAAGGACGGCTTTCACACACACTTATCTCTCAGAACTGAGCATGCGGAGTGCCATTCATTCACCTAGCACAAACGGAACGGTTTGCAGGAGAATCTATTACACTGGGTTCTGAGTCTGTTTCCTAGTGCCGGTTTGAAGTTCCTGCAATTTTCTCTGTAATACCGTGTTGGAACTTACACAACACCATATATTTATGGAGTATAGTTTGCAACTGAAAAGAAACTTTGCGTTCTAAACAAGCTAGGTGAAGGACGGCTTTCACACACAATTATCTCTCAGAACTGAGCATGTGGAGAGACGTTCGTTCAACTAGGACAAATAGACGGTTTATAGGAGAAATTTTACTCTGGGTTCTGAGACTGTTTCCTAGTGCCAAACTTAAGTTCCTGCAGTTTTCACTGTAAAACCCATTTGGAGCTAGTACCTACCCATATATAAGTAAGAATTGTAGTTTGCAACTGATAAGAAACTTTGTGTTCCCCTGTAGGTAGGTGAAGGACTGCTTTCACACACACTTATCTCTCAGAACTGAGCAAGTGGAGAGACTTTCGTTCATCCAGCACAATGGGAATGGGTAGCAGTGGAAAGTGTTACTCTGGGTTCTCAGTCTTTTTCCTAGAGCCGGTTTGAATTACCTGCAGTTTTCACTGTAAATCCGAGTTGCAGCTAGTACCTCCCCATATATAAGTATGGAGTGTAATTTGCAACTTAAAAGAAACTTAGTGTTCCCAATAAGCTAGTTGAAGTGCGGCTTTCACACACACTTATCTCTCAGAACTGAGCAAGTGGAGAGACGTTCGTTCACCAAGAAAAATTGGAACGGTTTACAGGAGAAACTTTTTTTCTGGGTTCTGAGGATGTTTCCTAGTGCCGGTTTGAAGTTCCTGCAGTTTTCATTGTAAAACCGTGTTGGAGCTAGTACCTCCTAATATATATTTATGGAGTGTAGTTTGCAAGTGAAAAGAAACTTTCAGTTCCCGACATGCTAAGTGAAGGACGCCTTTCACACACACTTATCTCTCAGAACTGAGCATTTGGAGAGACGTTCGTTCATCTAGCACAAAGGGAACGGTTTGAAGAGAAAATTTTACTCAGCATTCTCAGTCTGTTTCCTAGTCCCGGATTGAAATTCCTGCCTATTTCACTGTAAAACCGAATTGAGATTTTACCTCCGCATGTATATTTATGGAGTGTGTTTTGAAACTGAAAAGAAACATTGTGTTCCCAGCAAGCTAGGTGAAGGACGGCTTTCACACACACTTATCTCTCAGACCTGAGCATGTGGAGAGATTTTCGTTCACTTAGCACAAAAGGAACGGATTGCAGGAGAAACTTTTACTCTGGTTTCTCACTCTGTTTCCTAGTGCCAGTTTGAAGTTCCAGCAGTTTTCTCTTTAAACCGAGTTGGAGCTATTACCTCCCCATATATATGTATGGAGTGTAGTTTGCAACTGAATAGAAACTTTGTGTTCCCAACAAGCTTGTTGAAGGACGGTATTCACACACATTTATCTCTCAGATCTGAGCATCTGGAGAGACGTTCATTCATCTAGAACAAAGGGAACGGGTTGAATGGGAAACTTTTACTCTGGTTTCTCTGTGTGATTCCTAGTGTCCTTTGGAATTTCCTGCAGTTTTCTCTGTAAAACCGAGTTGGTGCTAATACCTACCCATATATATTTATGGAGTTTAGTTTGCAACTGAGAAGTATATTTGTGTTCCCAACAAGCTAGGTGAAGGACGGCTTTCACACACACATATCTCTCAGAATTGAGCATGTGGAGAGACGTTCGTTCACCTAGCACAAAGTGAAAGGTTTTCAGGAGTAAATGTTTCTCTGGGTTCTGAGTCTGTTTCCTAGTGCCGGTTTGAAGTTCCTGCAGTTTTCACTGTAAAACCGATTTGAGCTAGTACCTCCTCATATATATGAGTGGAGTGTTGAAAGCAACTGAAAAGAAACTTTGTGTTCCAAACCAGCTAGGTAAAGGAGGGCTTTCACACACACTTATCTCTCAGAACTGAGCATGCGGAGTGCCGTTCATTCACCTAGCACAAACGGAACGGTTTGCAGGAGAATCTTTTACTCTGGGTCCTGAGTCTGTTTCCTAGTGCCGGTTTGAAGTTCCTGCAGTTTTCTCTGTAAAACCGAGTTGGAACTTAGACAACCCCATATATTTATGGATTATAGTTTGCAACTTAAAAGAAACTTTGTGTTCCCAAAAAGGTTGGTGATTGACTGCTTTCACACACACTTATCTCTCAGAACTGAGCATGCGGAGTGCCGTTCATTCACCTAGCACAAACGGAACGGTTTGCAGGGGAATCTTTTACTCTGGGTTCTGAGTCTTTTTCCTAGTGCCGGTTTGAAGTTCCTGCAGTTTTCACTGTAAAACCGAGTTGGAACTAGTACCTCCCATATAAATGTATGGAGTGTATTTTGCAACTGAAAAGAAACTTTGTGTTCCCAACCAGCTAGGTGAAGGACGGCTTCCACACAAAATTATCTCTCAGAACTGAGCCTGTGGAGAGACTTTCGTTCACCTAGGACAAATAGACGGTTTACAGGAAAAATTTTACTCTGGGTTCTGAGACTCTTTCTTAGTGCCAAACTGAATTTCCTGCAGTTTTCACTGTAAAACCCATTTGGAGCTTGTACCTACCCATATATAAGTAAGAAGTGTAGTTTGCAACTGATAAGAATCTTTGTGTTCCCAAGTAGCTAGGTGAAGGACGGCTTTCACACACACATATCTCTCAGAACTGAGCAAGTGGAGAGACTTTCGTTTATCCAGCACAATGGGAACGGGTAGCAGTGGAAAGTGTTACTCTGGGTTCTCAGTCTTTTCCCTAGAGCCGGTTTGAAATACCTGCAATTTTCACTGTAAATCCGAGTTGCAGCTAGTACCTCCCCATATATATTTATGAAGTGTATTTTGCAACTTAAAAGAAACTTTGTGTTCCCAACAAGCTAGTTGAAGTGCGGCTTTCACACACACTTATCTCTCAGAACTGAGCATGTTGATAGACCTTCGTTCATCTAGCACAAAGGGAACGTGTTGAAGGGAAAATTTTACTCAGCATTCTCTGTCTGTTTCCAAGTGCCGGATTGAAATTCCTGCTTTTTTCACAGTAAAACCGATTTGAGCTTGTACCTCCGCATGTATATGTATTGAGTGTAATTTGCAACTTAAAAGAAACTTTGTGTTCCCAGCAAGCTAGATGAAGGACTGCTTTCACTCACACTTAACTCTCAGAACTGAGCATGTCGAGAGACTTTCGTACACCTAGCGCAAAGGGAACGGGTTGCAGGAGAAACTTTTACTCTGGTTTCTCAGTCAGTTTCCTAGTGCCAGATTGAAGTTCCTGCAGGTATCACTATAAACCAGAGTTGGAGCTATTACTTCCCCATATATATATAAGGAGTGTAGTTTGCAACTGGAAAGAAACTATGTGTTCCCAACAAGCTAGGTGAAGGACGGCTTTCACACACACTTATCTCTCAGAACTCAGCATGTGGAGAGGCGTTCATTCATCTAGCATAAAGGGAGCGGGTTGCAGGAAAAGTATTGTCTGGTTTCTCAATCTTTTTTCTAGTGCCGGTTTGAAGTTCCTGCAGTTTTTCTGTAAACCCGAGTTGGAGCTAATACATCCCCTTATATATGTATGGATTGTGGTTTGCAACTGAATAGAAACTTTGTGTTCCCAACAAGCTAGGTGAAGGACGGCTTTCACACACACTTATCTCTCAGATCTGAGCATCTGGAGAGACGTTCATTCATCTAGCACAAAGGGAAAGGGTTGCAGTGGAAACTTATAATATGGTTTCTCAGTGTGTTTCCTAGTGTCCGTTGGAAGTTCCTGCAGTTTTCTCTGTAAAACCGAGTTGGAGCTTGTACCTACCCATATATATTTATGGAGTGTAGTTTGCAACTGAAAAGAAAATTTGTGTTCTCAACAAGCTATGTGAAGGATGGCTTTCACACACAATTATCTCTCAGAACTGAGCATGTGGATAGACGTTCTTTCATGTAGCACAAAGGGAAAGGGTTGTAGGGGAAACTTGTAATCTGGTTTCTCATTCAGTTTCCTAGTGCCAGTTTTAAATCCCTGCAGTTTTCACTGTAAATCCCAGTTGGAGCTAGTACCTGCCCATATATATGTATGGAGTGTAGTTTGCAATTGAAAAGAATCTTTGTGTTCCCTAGAAGCTAGGTGAAGTACGGTTTCACACACACTTATCTCTCAGAACTGATCATGTGGAGTGACATTCGTTCACCTAGGATAAAGGGACGTTTTACATGTGAAACTTTTACTCTGAATTCTGAGACTGTTTCCAAGTGCCGGATTGAAGTTCCTGCAGTTTTCACTGTAAAACCGAGTTGGAAATAGTACCTCCCCTTATATATGTATGGATTGTAGTTTGCAACTGAAAAGAAACTTTGTGTTCCCAACAAGATTGGTGATGTACGGCTTTCACACACACTTATCTCTCAGAACTGATCATGTGGAGTGACATTCGTTCACCTAGGATAAAGGGACGTTTTACATGTGAAACTTTTACTCTGAATTCTGAGACTGTTTCCAAGTGCCGGTTTGAAGTTCCTGCAGATTTCACTGTAAACCAGGGTTGGAGCTAGTACATCCCCTTATATATGTATGGATTGTGGTTCGCAACTTAATAGAAACTTTGTGTTCCCAACATGCTAGTTGAAGTACGGCTTTCACACACATTTACCTCTCAGATCTGAGCATCTGGAGAATCGTTCATTCATCTAGCACAAAGGGAACGGTTTGCAGGGGAAATTTTTACTCTGTTTTCTCAGTGTGTTTCCTAGTGTCCGTTGGAAGTTACTGCAGTTTTCTCTGTAAAACCGAGTTGGAGCTGGAACCTACCAATATATATTTATGGAGTGTAGTTTGCAACTGAGAAGTATCTTTGTGTTCCCAACAAGCTAGGTGAAGGACGGCTTTCACACACACTTTTCACTCCGAATTGAGCATGTGGAGAGACGTTCGTTCACCTAGCACAAAGTGAACGGGTTGCAGGTGAAACTGTTTCTCTGGGTTCTGAGTCTGTTTCCTAGTGCCGGTTTGAAGTTCCTGGTTTTTTCACTGTAAAACCCAGTTGGAGCTAGCACCACCCCATATATATGTATGGAGTGTAGTTTGCAACTGAAAAGAAACTTTGCGTTCTAAACAAGCTAGGTGAAGGATGGCTTTCACACACAATTATCTCTCAGAACTGAGCATGTGGAGAGACGTTCGTTCACCTAGGACAAATAGACGGTTAACAGGAGAAATTTTACTCGGGGTTCTGAGACTGTTTCCTAGTGCCAAACTGAAGTTCCTGCAGTTTTCAGTGTAAAATACATTTGGAGCTTGTACCTAACCATATATAAGTAAGAAGTGTAGTTTGCAACTGATAAGAAACTTTGTGTTCCCAAGTAGCAAGGTGAAGGACTGCTTTCACACACACTTATCTCTCAGAACTGAGCAAGTGGAGAGACTTTCGTTCATCCAGCACAATGGGAACGGGTAGCAGTGGAAAGTGTTACTCTGGGTTCTCAGTCTTTTTCCTAGAGCCGGTTTGAAGTACCTGCAATTTTCACAGTAAATCCGAGTTGCAGCTAGTACCTCCCCATATATATGTATGGATTGTAGTTTGCAACTTATAAGAAACTTTGTGTTCCCAACAAGCTAGTTGAAGGGCGGCTTTCACACACACATATCTCTCAGAAAAGAGCATGTGGAGAGACGTTCGTTCACCTAGGACAATTGGAACGATTTACAGGACAAACTTTTTTTCTGGGTTTTTAGACTGTTTCCTAGTGCCGGTTTGATGTTCCTGCAGTTTTCATTGCAAAACCGTGTTGGAGCTAGTACCTCCCCATATATATGTATGGAGTGTATTTAACAACTGAAAAGAAAATTTGTGTTCCCAAGTAGCTAGGTGAAGGACGGCTTTCACACACACTTATCTCTCAGAACTGAGCATGTGGAGAGATTTTCGTTCACGTAGCACAAAGGGATCGGGTTGCAGGAGAAACTTTTACTCTGGTATCTCTCTCTGTTTCCTAGTGCCAGTTTGAAGTTCCAGCAGTTTTCTCTTTAAACCGAGTTGGAGGTAATACCTCCCCATATATATGTATGGAGTGTAGTTTGCAACTGAATAGAAACTTTGTGTTCCCAACAAGCAAGTTGATGGACGGCATTCACACACACTTATCTCTCAGATCTGAGGATCTGGAGAGACGTTCATTCATCTAGCACAAAGGGAACGGGTTGAATGGGAAACTTTTACTCTGGTTTCTCTGTGTGATTCCTAGGGTCCGTTGGAATTTCCTGCAGTTTTCTCTGTAAAACCGAGTTGGTGCTAGTACCTACCCATATATATTTATGGAGTTTAGTTTGCAACTGAGAAGTATCTTTGTGTTCCCAACAAGCTAGGTGAAGGACGGCTTTCACACACAAATATCTCTCAAAATTGAGCATGTGGAGAGACGTTCGTTCACCTGGCACAAAGTGAACGGTTTGCAGGAGTAACTGTTTCTCTGGGTTCTGATTCTGTTTCCTAGTGCCGGTTTGAAGTTCCTGCAGTTTTCACTGTAAAACCGATTTGAGCTATTACCTCCCCATATATATGAATGGAGTGTTGTAAACAACTGGAAAGAAATTTTGTGTTCCCAACCAGCTAGGTGAAGGACGGCTTTCACACACACTTATCTCTCAGAACTGAGCATGCGGAGTGCCATTCATTCACCTAGCACAAACGGAACGGTTTGCAGGAGAATCTTTTTCACTGGGTTCTGAGTCTGTTTCCTAGTGCCGGTTTGAAGTTCCTGCAATTTTCTCTGTAAAACCGAGTTGGAACTTACACAACAGCATATATTTATGGAGTATAGTTTGCAATTGAAAAGAAACTTTGTGTTCCCAACCATCTAGGTGAAGGACGGCTTTCACTCACACTTATCTCTCAGAACTGAGCATGTGGAGAGACTTTCGTTCACCTAGGAAATTTGGAACGGTTTACAGGAGAAACTTTTTTTCTGGGTTCTGAGAATGTTTCCTAGTGCCGGTTTGAAGTTCCTGCAGTTTTCATTGTAAAACCGTGTTGGAGCTAGTACCTCCTCATATATATTTATGGAATGTAGTTTGCAAGTGAAAAGAAATTTTCAGTTCCCGACATGCTAAGTGAAGGACGCCTTTCACACACACTTATCTCTCAGAACTGAGCATTTGGAGAGACGTTCGTTCATCTAGCACAAAGGGAACGGTTTGAAGAGAAAATTTTACTCAGCATTCTCAGTCTGTTTCCTAGTCCCGGATTGAAATTCCTGCCTATTTCACTGTAAAACCGAATTGAGATTTTACCTCCGCATGTATATTTATGGAGTGTGTTTTGAAACTGAAAAGAAACATTGTGTTCCCAGCAAGCTAGGTGAAGGACGGCTTTCACACACACTTATCTCTCAGACCTGAGCATGTGGAGAGATTTTCGTTTACGTAGCACAAAGGGAACGGATTGCAGGAGAAACTTTTACTCTGGTTTCTCACTCTGTTTCCTAGTGCCAGTTTGAAGTTCGAGCAGTTTTCTCTTTAAACCGAGTTGGAGCTATTACCTGCCCATATATATGTATGGACTGTAGTTTTCAACTGAAAAGAAATTTTGTGTTCCCAAGAAACTAGGTGAAGAACAGCTTTCACACACACTTATCTCTCAGAACTGGGCATGTGGAAAGAAGTTCGTTCATCCAGCACTAGTGGAACGGGTGGCAGGGGAAACTGTTACTCTGGGTTTTCAGTCTGTTTCCAAGAGCCGGTTTGAAGTTCCTGCAGTTTTCACTGTAAAACCGAGTTGGAACTAGTACATCCCCATATAAATTTATGGAGTGTAGTTTGCAACTTAAAAGAAACTTTGTGTTCCCAACAAGATATGTGAAGTGCGGCTTTCACACACACTTATCTCTCAGAACTGAGCATGTGGAGAGACGTCGTTCACCTAGGACAAACTGAATGATTTACAGGAGAAACATTTACTCTTGGTTCTTAGAATGTTTCCTACTGCCGGTTTCAAGTTCATGCAGTTTCACTGTAAACCCGAGTTTGAGCTAGTACCACCCCTTATATATGTATGGTTTGTGGTTTGCAACTGAATAGAATATTTGTGTTCCCAACAAGCTAGTTGAAGGACGGCTTTCACACACACTTATCTCTCAGATCTGAGCATGTGGAGAGACGTTCGTTCACATATGACAAAGTGATGGTTTACAGGAGAAATTTTACTCTGGGTTCTGAGACTGTTTCCTACTTCCGGACTGATGTTCCTGCATTTTTCACTGTAAAACCCATTTGGAGCTAGTACCTCCCCATATATATCTAAGGAGTGTAGTTAGCAACTGATAAGAAGCTTTGTGTTCCCAAGTAGCTAGTTGAAGTACGGCTTTCACACACACTTATCTCTTAGAACTGAGCAAGTGGAGAGACTTTCGTTCATCCAGCAAATTTGGAACGGGTAGCAGTGGAAAGTTTTTCTCCAGGTTCTCAGTCTGTTTCCTAGAGCCAGTTTGAAGTACCTGCAGTTTTAACTGTAAATCCGAGTTGCAGCTAGTACCTCCCCATATAAATCTATGGAGTGTAGTTTGCAACTTAAAAGATACTTTGTGTTCCCAACAAGCTAGGTGAAGTACGGTTTTCACACACATATATCTCTCAGATCTGAGCATCTGGAGAGACGTTCATTCATCTAGCACAAAGGGAACGGGTTGAAGGGGAAACTTTTACTCTGATTTCTCAGTGTGTTTCCTAGTGTCCGTTGGAATTTCCTGCAGTTTTCTCTGTAAAACTGATTTGGAGCTAGTACCTAACCGTATATATTTATGGAGTGTAGTTTGCAACTGAGAAGTATATTTGTGTTCCCAACAAGCTAGGTGAAGGACGGCTTTCACACACACTTATCTCTCAGAACTGAGCATGTGGAGAGACCTTCGTTCATCCAGCACAATGGGAACGGATAGCAGGGGAAACTGTTATTCTGGGTTCTCAGTCTGTTTCCTAGAGCCGGTCTGAAGTTCCTGCAGTTTTCACTGTAAATCAGAGTTGGAGCTAGTACCTCCCCATATACATGTATGGAGTGTACGTCGCAACTGAAAAGAAACTATGTGTTCCCAACAAGCTAGGTGAAGTGCGGCTTTCCCACACACTTATCTCTCAGAACTGAGCATGTGGAGAGACGTTCGTTCTCCTAGGACAAAGGGAAAGTTTTACAGGAGAAGCTATTACTCTGGGTTCTGAGAATGTTTCCTAGTGCCGGTTTCAAGTTCCTGCAGTTTTCTCTCTAAAATCGAATTGGAGCTAGTATCTCCACATATATATTTATGGATTGAATTTTGCAACTGAAAAGAAACTTTGTGTTCCAAACAAGCTAGGTGAAGGACGGCTTTCACACACACTTATCTCTCAGAACTGAGCATGTGGAGAGAAGTTCATTCATCTACCACAAAGGGAACGGGATGCAGGGGAAACTATTCTCTGGTTTATCAATCTGTTTCCTAGTGCAGGTTTGAAGTTCCTGCAGTTTTAATTGTAAACGCGATTTGGAGCTGTTACCTCCCCTTATATATGTATGGATTGTGGTTTGCATCTGAATAGAAACTTTGTATTCCCAACAAGCTATTTGAAGTATGGCTTTCACACACATTTATCTCTCAGATCTGAGCATCTGGAGAGACGTTCGTTCATCTAGCTCAAAGGGAACGGTTTGCAGGGGAAACTTTTACTCTGGTTTCTCAGTGTGTTTCCTAGTGTCCATTGGAAGTTCCTGCAGTTTTCTCTGTAAAACTGAGTTGGATCTAGTACTTACCCATATATATTTATGGAGTTTAGTTTGCAACTGAGGAGTATCTTTGTGTTCCCAACAAGCTAGGTGAAGGACGGCTTTCAAACACACTTATCTCTCAGAATTGAGCATGTGGAGAGACGTTCGTTCACCTAGCACAAATTGAACCTGTTGCAGGAGAAACTGTTTATCTGGGTTCTGAGTGTGTTTCCTAGTGCCGGTTTGAAGTTCCTGCAGTTTTCACTGTAAAACACATTTGGAATTAGTACAACCCCATATATTTGTATGGAGTGTAGTTTGCAACTGAAAAGAAACTTTGCGTTCTCAACAAGCTAGGTTAAGAATGGCTTTCACACACAATTATCTCTCAGAACTGTGCATGTGGAGAGACGTTCGTTCATGTAGCAAAATGTTGACGGGATGCAGGGGAATCTATTCTCTGGTATCTCAATCTGTTTCCTAGTGCCTGTTTGAAGTTCCTGCATTTTTCACTGTAAACCCGAGTTGGAGCTAGTACCTCCCCATATATATGTATGGAGTGTAGTTTGCAACTGAAAAGAAACTTTGTGTTCCCAACAAGTAAGTGGAAGAGCGGCTTTCACACACAATTATCTCTTAGAACTGAGCATGTGGAGAGACGTTCGTTCACCTAGGACAAATGGAAGGTTTACACGAGAAATTTTACTCTGGGTTCCGAGACTGTTTCCTAGTGCCGGTTTGAAGTTCCTGCAGATTTCATTGTAAAATCGTGTTGGAGCTAGTACCTCCCATATATATTTATGGAGTGTAGTTTGCAAATTAAAAGAAACTTTGTGTTCCCAACAAGCTAGGGGAAGGACAGCTTTCACACAAACTTATATCTCAGAACTGAGCATGTGGAGAGACCTTCGTTCATCCAGCACAATGGGAACTGATAGCAGGGGAAACTGTTACTCTGGGTTCTCAGTCTGTTTCCTAGAGCCGGTCTGAAGTTCCTGCAGTTTTCACTGTAAAACCGAGTTGGAGCTAATACATCCCCTTTTATATCTATGGATTGTGGTTTGCAACTGAATAGAAACTTTGTGTTCCCAACAAGCTAGGTGAAGGACGGCTTTCACACACACTTATCTCTCAGATCTGAGCATCTGGAGAGACGTTAATTCATCTAGAACAAAGGGAAAGTTTGCAGTGGAAACATTTACTCTGGTTTCTCAGTGTGTTTCCTAGTGTCCGTTGGAAATTCCTGCAGTTTTCTCTGTAAAACTGAGTTGGGGCTAGTACCTACCCATATATATTTATGGAGTGTATTTTGCAACTGAGAAGTATCTTTGTGTTCCCATCAAGCAAGGTGAAGGACTGCTTTCACACACTCTTATCTCTCAGAATTGAGCATATGGAGAGGCGTTCATTCAGCTAGCACAAAATGAACGGGTTGCAGGAGAAACTGATTCTTGGGTTCTGAGTCTGTTTCCTAGTGCCGGTTTGACGTTTCTGCAGTTTTCACTGTAAAACTCATTTGGAGCTTGTATCACGCCATATATATTTATGGAGTGTAGTTTGCAACTGAAAAGAAATTTTGTGTTCTCAACAAGCTAGGTGAAGGATGGCTTTCACACACAATTGTCTCTCAGAACTGAGCATGTGGATAGACGTTCGTTCATGTAGCACAAAAGGAACGGTTTGTAGGGGAAACATGTACTCTTGTTTCTCATTCAGTTTCCTAGTGCCAGTTTGAAGTTCCTGCAGTTTTCCCTGTAAAACACAGTCGGAGCTAGTACCTGCCCATATATATGTAAGGAGTGTAGTTTGCAACTGAAAAGAAACTTTGTGTTCCCTAGAAGCTAGGTGAAGGACGGCTTTCACACACACTTACCTCTCAGAACTGAGCATGTGGAGAGAAATTCGTTCACCTAGGTTAAAGGGACGTTTTACAGGTGAAACTTTTACTCTGGGTTCTGAGACTGTTTCCAAGTGCCGGTTTGAAGTTCCTGCAGTTTTCACTTTAAAACAGAGTTGGAAATAGTACCTCCCCTTATATATGTATGGAGTGTAGTTTGCAACTGAAAAGAAACTTTGTGTTCCCAACAAGCTTCGTGATATACGGCTTTCACACACACTTATATCTCAGAATTGATCATGTGGAGAGACGTTCATTCATGTAGCACAAAAGGATCGGTTTGCAGGGGAAAGTATTGTCTGGTTTCTCAATCTGTTTTCTAGTGCCGGTTTGAAGTTCCTGCAGTTTTCACTGTAAAACCCAGTTGGAGCTAGTACCTGCCCATATATATGTATGGACTCTAGTTTGCAACTGAAAAGAAATTTTGTGTTCCCAAGAAGCTAGGTGAAGAACAGCTTTCACACACACTTATCTCTCAGAACTGGGCATGTGGAGAGAAATTCGTTCATCCAGCACAAGTGGAACGGGTGGCAGGGGAAACTGTTACTCTGGGTTTTCAGTCTGTTTCCAAGACCCGGTTTGAAGTTCCTGCAGTTTTCACTGTAAAACTGAGTTGGAGCTAGTACATCCCCATATATATGTATGGAGTGGAGTTTGCAACTGAAAAGAAACTTTGTGTTCCAAACAATCTAGGTGAAGGACGGCTTTCACACACACTTATCTCTCAGAACTGAGCATGTGGAGAGATTTTCATTAATCTACCACAAAGGGAATGGGATGCACGGGAAACTATTCTCTGGTTTATCAATCTGTTTCCTAGTGCAGGTTTGAAGTTCCTGCAGTTTTAATTGTAAACGCGATTTGGAGCTGTTACCTCCCCTTATATATGTATGGATTGTGGTTTGCAACTGAATAGAAACTTTGTATTCCCAACAAGCTAGTTGAAGTATGGCTTTCACACACATTTATCTCTCAGATCTGAGCATCTGGAGAGACGTTCGTTCATCTAGCTCAAAGGGTACGGTTTGCAGGGGAAACTTTTACTCTGGTTTCTCAGTGTGTTTCCTAGTGTCCGTTGGAAGTTCCTGCAGTTTTCTCTGTAAAACTGAGTTGGATCTAGTACCTACCCATATATATTTATGGAGTTTAGTTTGCAAATGAGGAGTATCTTTGTGTTCCCAACAAGCTAGGTGAAGGACCGCTTTCACACACACTTATCTCTCAGAATTGAGCATGTGGAGAGACGTTCGTTCACCTAGCACAAATTGAACCTGTTGCAGGAGAAACTGTTTATCTGGGTTCTGAGTGTGTTTCCTAGTGCCGGTTTGAAGTTCCTGCAGTTTTCCCTGTAAAACCCATTTGGAATTAGTACAACCCCATATATTTGTATGGAGTGTAGTTTGCAACTGAAAAGAAACTTTGCGTTCTCAACAAGCTAGGTTAAGAATGGCTTTCACACACAATTATCTCTCAGAACTGTGCATGTGGAGAGACGTTCGTTCATGTAGCAAAAAGGTGACGGGATGCAGGGGAATCTATTCTCTGGTATCTCAATCTGTTTCCTAGTGTCTGTTTGAAGTTCCTGCGTTTTTCACTGTAAACCCGAGTTGGAGCTAGTACCTCCCCATATATATGTATGGAGTGTAGTTTGCAAATGAAAAGAAACTTTGTGTTCCCAACAAGCAAGTGGAAGAGCGGCTTTCACACACAATTATCTCTTAGAACTGAGCATGTGGAGAAACGTTCGTTCACCTAGGACAAATGGACGGTTTACACGAGAAACTTTTACTCTGGGTTCTGAGACTGTTTCCTAGTGCCGGTTTGAAGTTCCTGCAGATTTCATTGTAAAATCGTGTTGGAGCTAGCACCTCCCATATATATTTATGGAGTGTAGTTTGCAACTTAAAAGAAACTTTGTGTTCCCAAAAAGCTAGGTGAAGGACGGCTTTCACACACTCTTATCTCTCAGAACTGAGCATGTGGAGAGACGTTCATTCATCTACCACAAAGGGAAATTGTAGCAGGAGAAACTATTCTCTGGTTTCTCAATCTGTTTCCTAGTTCCGGTTTGAATATCCTGCATTTTTCGCTGTAAAACCCAGTTGGAGCTAGTACCTCCCCATATATATGAATGGAGTGTAGTTAGCAACTGAAAAGAAACTTTGTGTTCCCAACCAGCTAGGTGAAGGACGGCTTTCACACACACTTATCTCTCAGAACTGAGCATGCGGAGTGACGTTCGTTCACCTAGCACAAACGGAACGGTTTGCAGGAGAAACTTTTACTCTGGGTTCTGAGTCTGTTTCCTAGTGCCGGTTTGAAGTTCCTGCAGTTTTCACTGTAAAATCGATTTGAGCTAGTACCTCCCCATATATATGTATGGAGTGTAGTTTGCCACTGAAAAGAAACTTTGTGTTCCCGACAAGCTAGGTGAAGCTCGCCTTTCACACACACTTTCCTTTCAGATCTGAGCATGTGGATAGACGTTCATTCATCTAGCACAAAATGAACGGGTTGCAGGAGTAACAATTCTCTGGTTTCTCACTCTGTTTTCTAGTGCCGGTTTGAAGTTCCTGCAGTTTTCACTGTAAACCAGGGTTGGAGCTAGTACATTCCCTTATATATGTATGGTTTGTGGTTTGCAACTTAATAGAAACTTTGTGTTCCCAACATGCTAGTTGAAGTACGGCTTTCACACACATTTATCTCTCAGATCTGAGCATCTGGAGAGTCGTTCATTCATTTAGCACAAAGGGAACAGTTTGCAGGGGAAACTTTTACTCTGGTTTCTCAGATTGTTTCCTAGTGTCCGTTGGAATTTATTGCAGTTTTCTCTGTAAAACCGAGTTGGAGCTAGTACCTACCCATATATATATATGGAGTGTAGTTTGCAACTGAGAAGTATCTTTGTGTTCCCAACAAGCTAGGTGAAGGACGGCTTTCACACACACTTTTCACTCCGAATTGAGCATGTGGAGAGACGTTCGTTCACCTAGCACAAAGTGAACGGGTTGCAGGGGAAACTGTTTCTCTGGGTTCTGAGTCTGTTTCCTAGTGCCGGTTTGATGTTCCTGCTTTTTTCACTTTAAAACCCAGTTGGAGCTAGCACCAACCCATATATATGTATCGAGAGTAGTTTGCAACTGAAAAGAAATTTTTCGTTCTCAACAAGCTAGGTGAAGGATGGCTTTCACACACAATTATCTCTCAGTACTGAGCATGTGGAGAGACGTTCGTTCACCTAGCACAAATAGACGGATTACAGGAGAAATTTTACTCTGTGTTCTGAGACTGTTTCCTAGTTCCGGACTGATGTTCCTGCAGTTTTCACTGTAAAACCCATTTGGAGCTAGTACCTCCCCATATATATGAAAGGAGTGTAGTTTGCAACTGATAAGAAACTTTGTGTTCCCAAGTAGCTAGTTGAAGTACGGCTTTCAAACACACTTATCTCTTAGAACTGAGCAAGTGGAGAGACTTTCGTTCATCCAGCAAATTTGGAACGGGTAGCAGTGGAAAGTTTTACTCCAGGTTCTCAGTCTGTTTCCTAGAGCCAGTTTGAAGTACCTGCAGTTTTAACTGTAAATCCGAGCTGCAGCTAGTACCTCCCCTTATAAATCTATGGAGTGTAGTTTGCAACTGAAAAGAAACTTTGTGTTCCCAACAAGCTAGGTGAAGTACGGTTTCACACACATATATCTCTCAGATCTGAGCATCTGGAGAGACGTTCATTCATCTAGCAGAAAGGGAAAGGGTTGAAGGGGAAACTTTTACTCTGATTTCTCAGTGTGTTTCCTAGTTTCTGTTGGAATTTCCTGCAGTTTTTTCTGTAAAACTGATTTGGAGCTAGTACCTAAACGTATATAATTATGAAGTGTAGTTTTCAACTGAGAAGTATCTTTGTGTTCCCAACAAGCTAGGTGAAGGACGGCTTTCACACACACTTATCTCTCAGAACTGAGCATGTGGAGAGACGTTCGTTCATCCAGCACAATGGGAACGGATAGCAGGGGAATCTGTTACTCTGGGTTCTCAGTCTGTTTCCTAGAGCCGGTCTGACGTTCCTGCAGTTTTCACTGTAAAACTGAGTTGGAGCTAGTACCTCCCCATATATATGTATGGAGAGTATTTCGCAACTGAAAAGAAACTATGTGTTCCAAACAAGCTAGGTGAAGTGCGGCTTTCACACACACTTATCTCTCAGAATTGAGCATGTGGAGAAAAGTTCATTCATCTACCACAAAACGAACGGGATGCACGGGAAAGTATTCTCTGGTTTATCAATCAGTTTCCTAGTGCAGGTTTGAAGTTCCTGCAGTTTTAATTGTAAACGCAGGTTTGAGCTAGTACCTCCCCTTATATATGTATGGATTGTGGTTTGCAACTGAATAGAAACTTTGTATTCCCAACAAGCTAGTTGAAGTATGGCTTTCACACACATTTATCTCTCAGATCTGAGCATCTGTAGAGACGTTCATTCATCTAGCTCAAAGGGAACGGTTTGCAGGGGAAACTTTTACTGTGGTTTCTCAGTGTGTTTCCTAGTGTCCGTTGGAAGTTCCTGCAGTTTTCTCTGTAAAACTGAGTTGGAGCTAGTACCTACCCATATATATTTATGGAGATTAGTTGGCAACTGAGGAGTATCTTTGTGTTCCCAACAAGCTAGGTTAAGGACGGCTTTCAAACACACTTATCTCTCAGAATTGAGCATGTGGAGAGACGTTCGTTCACCTAGCATAAAGTGAACGTTTTGCAGGAGAAACTGGTTTCTTGGTTCTGAGTGTGTTTCCTAGTGCCGGTTTGAAGTTCCTACAGTTTTCACTGTAAAACTCATTTGGAATTAGTACCAACCCATATATTTGTATGGAGTGTAGTTTGCAACTGAAAAGAAACTTTGCGTTCTCAACAAGCGAATTGAAGTACGGCTTTCACACACACTTGTCTCTCAGACCTGCGCATGTGGAGAGACGTTCGTTCATCCAGCACAATGGGAACGGTTAGCAGGTGAAACTGTTACTCCGGTTTCTCAGTCTGTTTCCTAGAGCCGGTTTGAAGTTCCTGCAGTTTTCACTGTAAAACCCATTTGGAATTAGTACCACCCCATATATTTGTATGGAGTGTAGTTTGCAACTGAAAAGAAACTTTGCGTTCTCAACAAGCTAGGTTAAGAATGGCTTTCACACACAATTATCTCTCAGAACTGTGCATGTGGAGAGACCTTCGTTCATGTAGCACAAAGGTGAAGGGATGCAGGGGAATCTATTCTCTGGTATCTCAATCTGTTTCCTAGTGCCTGTTTGAAGTTCCTGCATTTTTCACTGTAAACCCGTGTTGGAGCTAGTACCTCCCCATATATATGTATGGAGTGTAGTTTGCAACTGAAAAGAAACTTTGTGTTCCCAACAAGATAGGTGAAGTACGGCTTTCACACACAATTATCTCTTAGAAATGAGCATGTGGAGAGACGTTCGTTCACCTAGGACAAATGGACGGTTTACATGAGAAACTTTTATTCTGGGTTCTGAGACTGTTTCCTAGTGCTGGTTTGAAGTTAATGCAGATTTCATTGTAAAATCGTGTTGGAGCTAGTATATCCCCATATATATTTATGGAGTGTAGTTTGCAACTTAAAAGAAACTTTGTGTTTCCAACAAGCTTGGTGAAGGACGGCTTTCACACACACTTATCTCTCAGAAGTGAGCATGTGGATAGACATTTGTTCATCTAGCACAAATGGAAACGTCTGAAGAGAAAATTTTACTCAGCATTCTCAGTCTTTTTCCTAGTCCCGGATTGAAATTCCTGTTTTTTCACTGTAAAACCGATTTGAAATTGTACCTCTGCATGTATATGTATGGAGTGTGTTTTGCAACTGAAAATAAACTTTCTGTTCCCAGCAAGCTAGGTGAAGGACGGCTTTCACACACACTTATCTCTCAGAACAGAGCATGTGGAGAGATTTTCGTTCACGTAGCACAAAGGGAACTGGTTGTAGGGGAAACTTTTACTCTGCTTTCTCACTCTGTTTCCTAGTTCCAGTATGAAGTTCCAGCAGTTTTCACTTTAAAACCGAGTTGGATCTAGTAACTCCCCATATATATGTAAGGAGTGTAGTTTGCAACTGAAAAGAAAATTTGTGTTCCCAACAAGCTTGGTGATGGACGGCTTTCACACACACATATCTCTCAGAACTGAGCATGTGGAGAGACATTCGTTCATCTAGCACAAAAGGAACGGGTTGAAGAAAAAATTTTTTTCAGCTTCCTCAGTCTGTTTCCTAGATCCGGATTTAAATTCCTGCTCTTTCACTATAAAACCGATTTGAGCTAGTACTTCCGCATGTATATTTATGGAGTGTATTTTGCAAATGAAAGTAAACTTTGTGTTCCCAGCAAGCTAGGTGAAGGACGGCTTTCACACACACTAATTTCTCAGAAATGAGCATGTGGAGAGACATTCGTTCACTTAGCACAAAGGGAACGGGTTGCAGGAGAAACTTTTAATCTGGTGTCTCAGTCTGTTTCCTAGTGCCAGTATGAAGTTCCAGCAGTTTTCACTTTAAAACCGTGATGGAGCTAGTACATCCCCATAAATATGTATGGAGTGTAGTTTGCAACTGGAAAGAAAATTTGTGTTCCCAACAAGCTAGTTGAAGGACGGCTTTCACACACACTTATCTCTCAGAACTGAGCATGTGGAGAGACGTTCGTTCACCTAGCACAAAATGAACGGTTTGCAGGAGAAACTGTTACTCTGGGATCTGAGACTTATTCCTAGTGCCGGTTTAAAGTTCCCTCAGTTTTCACTGTAAAACCGAGTTGGATCTAGTACCTCCCCATATATATTTATGGAGTATAGTTTGCAACTGAAAAGAAAGTATGTGTTCCCAATAAGCTAGGTGAAGTACGTCTTTCACACCCACTTATATCTCAGAACTGAGCATCTGGAGAGACTTTCGTTCATCTAGCACAATGGGAACGGGTAGCAGGAGAAACTGTTACTCTGGATTCTCAGTCTGTATCCTAGAGCGGGTTTGAATTTCCTGCAGTTTTCACTGTAAAACCGATTTGAGCTATTACCTCCGCATATATAATTATGGAGTGTACTTAGCAACTGAAAAGAAACTATGTGTTCCCAACATGCTAGGTGAAGGACGGCTTTCACACACAATTTTCTCTCAGAAATGAGCATGTGGAGAGACGTTCATTCATCTAGCACAAATGGAACGGGTTGTAGGGGAAATTTTACTAAGTTTTCTCAGTCTGTTTCCTAGGGTCGTATTGAAGTTCCTGCAGTTTTCACTGTAAAATCGATTTGAGCTTGTACCTCCCCATATATATGTATGGAATGTAGTTTGCAAATGAAAAGAATCTTTGTGTTCCCAACAAGCTCTTTGAATTTCTACTTTCACACACACTTATCTCTCAGAAATGAGCATTTGGAGAGAGGTTCTTTCATCTAGCACAAAGGGGACGGTTTGAAGGGGAAACTATTACTCTGGTTTCTAAGTCAATTTCCTAGTGCCAGTTTGATGTTCCTGCAGTTTTCACTGTAAAACACAGTTGGAGCTAGGACCTCCCTATATATATGTGTGGAGTGTAGTTTGCAACTGAAAAGAAACTTTGTGTTCCCAGCAAGCTAGTTGAAGGACGGCTTTCACTCACATTTATCTCTCAGAACTGAGCATGTGGAGAGACGTTCGTTCACCTAGGACAAAGGGACGGTTTACCAGAGAAACTTTTACTCTCGGTTCTGAGACTATTTCCTTGTTCCGGTTTTAATTTCCTGCAGTTTTCTCTATAAAACAGAGTTGGAGCTAATACCACCCCATATATATGTATGGATTGTAGTTTGAAACTGGAAGGAAACTTTGTGTGCCCCAAAAGCTAGGTGAAGGACGGCTTTCACACACACTAATCTTTCAGAAATGAGCATGTGGAGAGACATTCGTTCACGTAGCACAAAGGGAAAGGATTGCAGGAGAAACTTTTAATTTGGTTTCTCAGTCTGTTTCCTAGTGCCAGTTTGAAGTTCCAGCAGTTTTCACTTTAAAACAGTGTTGGAGCTAGTACATCCTCATAAATATATACGGAGTGTAGTTTGCAACTGGAAAGAAAATTTGTGTTCCCAACAAGCTAGGTGAAGGACGGCTTTCACACACACTTATCTCTCAGATCAGATCATGTGGAGAGACGTTCATTCATCTACCACAAAGGGAACTGGTTGCAGGAGAAACTATTCTCTGGTTTCTCAATCTGTTTCCAAGTTCCGGTTTGAAGATCCTGCAGTTTTCGCTGTAAACACGAGTTGGAGCTAGTTCCTCCCCTTATATATGTATGGATTGTGGTTTGCAACTGAATAGAAACTTTGTGTTCCCAACCAGCTAGTTGAAGGGCGGCTTTCACACACACTTATCTCTCAGAACTGAGCATGTGGAGAGACGTTCTTTCACCTAGCACAAAATGAACTGGTTGAAGGAAAAACTGTTACTCTGGGATCTGAGTCTTTTTCCTAGTGCTGGTTTAAAGTTCCCTCAGTTTTCACTGTAAAACCAAGTTGGATCTAGTACCTCCCCATATATATTTATGGAGTGTAGTTTGCAACTGAAAAGAAAGTATGTGTTCCCCACAAGCTAGGTGAAGGACGGCTTTCACACCCACTTATCTCTCAGAACTGAGCATGTGGAGAGACGTTCGTTCATCTAGCACAATGGGAACGGGTAGCAGGAGAAATTGTTTCTCTGGATTCTCAGTCTGTATCCTAGACCCGGTTTGAAGTTCCTGCAATTTTCACTGTAAAACCGATTTGAGCTATTACCTCCCCATATATATTTATGGAGTGTAGTTAGCAACTGAAAAGAAACTTTGTGTTCCCAACAAGCTAGGTGAAGGACGGCTTTCACACACACTTATCTCTCAGAACTGAGCATGTGGAGAGACGTTCGTTCATCTAGCACAAAGGGATCGGTTTGCAGGGGATATTTTACTAAGCTTTCTCAGTCTGTTTCCTAGTGTCTTATTGAAATTCCTGCAGTTTTCACTGTAAAATCGATTTGAGCTTGTACCTCCCCATATATATGTATGGAATGTAGTTTGCAACTGAAAAGAAATTTTGTGTTCCCAACAAGTTAGGTGTATGTCGGCATTCACACACATTTATCTCTCAGAAATGAGCATTTGGAGAGACGTTCTTTCATCTAGCACAAAGGGGAAGGTTTGAAGAAGAAACTTTTACTCTGTTTTCTCAGTCTATTTCCTAGTGCCTGATTGAAGTTCCTGCAGTTTTCACTGTAAAATCCAGTTTGAGCTAGGACCTCCCTATATATATGTGTGGAGTGTAGTTTGCAACTGAAAAGAAACTTTGTGTTCCCAACAATCAAAGTGAAGGACGGCTTTCACACACACTTATCTCTCATAACTGAGCATGTGGAGAGACGTTCGTTCACATAGGAAATATGGACGGTTTACAGGAGAAACATTTACTCTGGGTTCTGAGACTCTTTCCTAGTGCCGGTTTGAATTTCCTGCAGTTTTCACTGTATAAAAGATTTGGAACTAGTACCTCCCCATATATATGTATGGAGTGTAGTTTGCAACAGAAAACAAACTTTGTGTTCCCAACAAGCTTGGTGAAGTACGGCTTTCACACACACTTATCTCTCAGAACTGAACATCTGGAGAGACGTTCATTCATCTAGCACAAAGGGAACGGTTTGCAGGGAAACTTTTACTCTGGTATCACAGTCTGTTTCCTAGTGCCGGTTTGAAGTTCCTGCAGTTTTCACTAAAAAACCGAGTTGGAGCTTATAACTACCCATATATATATGGAGTGTAGTTTGCATCTTATAAGAAACTTTGTGTTCCTATCATGCTTGGAGATGGACTGCTTTCACACACACTTATCTCTCAGAACTGATCATGTGGATAGACGTTCGTTCATCTAGCACAAAGGGAAAAGGTTGTAGGGAAAATTTTACTCAGCCATCTCAGTCTGTTTCCTAGTGCCGGATTGAAATTCCTGATATTTTCACTGTAAAACCGATTTGAGCTAGTACTTCAGCATTTATATGTATGGAGTGTATTTTGCAACTGAAAAGAAACTTTGTGTTCCCAACAAGCTTGGAGATGGACTGTTTCACACCCAATTATCTCTCAGAACTGAGCATGTGGAGAGACGTTCGTTCATCTAGCACAAAGGGAACGGGATGCAGGGGAAATTTTACTAAGGTTTCTCAGTCTGTTTCCTAGTGCCTTACTGAAGTTCCTGCAGTTTTCACTATAAAATCGATTTGAGCTAGTACATCCCCATATATATGTATGGATTGTAGTTTGCAACTGAAAAGAAACTTTGTGTTCCCGACATGCTAGGTGAAGGACGCCTTTGACACACAATTTCCTCTAAGAACTGAGCATGTGGAGAGACGTTCATTCATCTTGCACAAAGGTAACGGGTTGCAGGAGAAACTATTCTCTGGTTTCTCAATGTGTTTCCTAGTGCCGGTATGAAGTTCCTGCAGTTTTCACTGTAAACCCGAGTTGGAGCTAGTACCTTCCCTTATATATGTATGGTTTGTGGTTTGCAACTGAATAGAATCTTTGTGTTCCCAACAAGCTATGTGAAGGACGGCTTTCACACACATTTACCTCTCAGATCTGAGCATCTGGAGAGACGTTCATTCATCTAGCACAAAGGGAACGGGTGGCAGTGGAACATTTTACTCTGGTTTCTCAGTGTGTTTCCCACTGTCGGTTTTAAGTTCCTGCAGTTTTCTCTGTAAAACCTTGTTGGAGCTAGTACATACCCATATATATATACGGAGTGTAGTTTGCAACTGAGAAGAATCTTGGTGTTCCCAACAAGATAGGTGAAGGACGGCTTTCACACACACTTATCTCTCAGACCTGAGCATGTGGAGAGACGTTCGTTCACCTAGCACAAAAGGAACCGTTTGCAGGGAAACTTTGACTCTGGTTTCTCAATGTGTTTCCTAGTGCCGGTTTGAAGTTCCTGAAGTTTTCACTGTAAAACCTAGTTGGAGCTTGTACACCCCCATATAATTATGGAGTGTTGTTTGCAACTTAATAGTAACTTTGTGTTTCCAACAAGCTTGTTGATGGACTGCGTTCACACACAATTATCTCTCAGAACTGAGCATGTGGATAAACGTTCGTTCATCTAGCACAAAGGGAACGGGTTGAAGGGAAAATTTTACTCAGCATTCTCAGTTTGTTACCTAGTGCCGGATTGAAATTCCTGCTATTTTCACTGTAAAACCGATTTGAGCTAGTACCTCCGCATGTATATGTATGGAGTGTAATTTGCATCTGAAAAGAAACTTTGTGTTTCCAACGATTAAGATGAAGAACGGCTTTCACCCATGCTTATCTTTCTGAACTGAGCATGTGGAGAGACGTTCGTTCATCTAGCAGAAAGGAACGGGTTGCAGTGAAATTTAACTAAGCTTTATCAGTCGGATTCCTAGTGCCTTATTGAAGTTCCTGCAGTTTTCACTGTAAAACCGAGTTGTAGCTAGAACATCCCCATATATATTTATGGAATGTAATATGCAACTGAAAAGAAATTTTGTGTTCCCAGCAAGCTAGGTGAAGGACGGCTTTCACACACATTTATCTCTCAGAACTGAGCATGTGGAGAGACGTTCGTTCACCTAGGACAAAGGGACGGTTTACCGGAGAAACTTTTACTCTCGGTTCTGAGACTATTTCCTTGTTCCGGTTTTAATTTCCTGCAGTTTTCTCTATAAAACCGATTTGAGCTAATACCTCCCCATATATATGTATGGATTGTAGTTTGCAACTGGAAGGAAACTTTGTGTGCCCCAAAAGCTAGGTGAAGGACGGCTTTCACACACACTAATCTTTCAGAAATGAGCATGTGGAGAGACATTCGTTCACGTAGCAAAAAGTGAAAGGATTGCAGGAGAAACTTTTAATTTGGTTTCTCAGTCTGTTTCCTAGTGCCAGTTTGATGTTCCAGCAGTTTTCACTTTAAAACAGTGTTGGAGCTAGTACATCCTCATAAATATATACGGAGTGTAGTTTGCAACTGGAAAGAAAATTTGTGTTCCCAACAAGCTAGGTGAAGGACGGCTTTCACACACACTTATCTCTCAGATCAGATCATGTGGAGAGACGTTCATTCATCTACCACAAAGGGAACTGGTTGCAGGAGAAACTATTCTCTGGTTTCTCAATCTGTTTCCAAGTTCCGGTTTGAAGATCCTGCAGTTTTCGCTGTAAACACGAGTTGGAGCTAGTTCCTCCCCTTATATATGTATGGATTGTGGTTTGCAACTGAATAGAAACTTTGTGTTCCCAACCAGCTAGTTGAAGGGCGGCTTTCACACACACTTATCTCTCAGAACTGAGCATGTGGAGAGACGTTCTTTCACCTAGCACAAAATGAACTGGTTGAAGGAAAAACTGTTACTCTGGGATCTGAGTCTTTTTCCTAGTGCTGGTTTAAAGTTCCCTCAGTTTTCACTGTAAAACCAAGTTGGATCTAGTACCTCCCCATATATATTTATGGAGTGTAGTTTGCAACTGAAAAGAAAGTATGTGTTCCCCACAAGCTAGGTGAAGGACGGCTTTCACACCCACTTATCTCTCAGAACTGAGCATGTGGAGAGACGTTCGTTCATCTAGCACAATGGGAACGGGTAGCAGGAGAAATTGTTTCTCTGGATTCTCAGTCTGTATCCTAGACCCGGTTTGAAGTTCCTGCAATTTTCACTGTAAAACCGATTTGAGCTATTACCTCCCCATATATATTTATGGAGTGTAGTTAGCAACTGAAAAGAAACTTTGTGTTCCCAACAAGCTAGGTGAAGGACGGCTTTCACACACACTTATCTCTCAGAACTGAGCATGTGGAGAGACGTTCGTTCATCTAGCACAAAGGGATCGGTTTGCAGGGGATATTTTACTAAGCTTTCTCAGTCTGTTTCCTAGTGTCTTATTGAAATTCCTGCAGTTTTCACTGTAAAATCGATTTGAGCTTGTACCTCCCCATATATATGTATTGAATGTAGTTTGCAACTGAAAAGAAGTTTTGTGTTCTCAACAAGTTAGGTGTATGTCGGCTTTCACACACACTTATCTCTCAGAAATGAGCATTTGGAGAGACGTTCTTTCATCTAGCACAAAGGGGAAGGTTTGAAGAAGAAACTTTTACTCTGTTTTCTCAGTCTATTTCCTAGTGCCTGATTGAAGTTCCTGCAGTTTTCACTGTAAAATCCAGTTTGAGCTAGGACCTCCCTATATATATGTGTGGAGTGTAGTTTGCAACTGAAAAGAAACTTTGTGTTCCCTACAATCAAAATGAAGGACGGCTTTCACACACACTTATCTCTCATAACTGAGCATGTGGAGAGACGTTCGTTCACATAGGAAATATGGACGGTTTACAGGAGAAACATTTACTCTGGGTTCTGAGACTCTTTCCTAGTGCCGGTTTGAATTTCCTGCAGTTTTCACTGTATAAAAGATTTGGAACTAGTACCTCCCCATATATATGTATGGAGTGTAGTTTGCAACAGAAAACAAACTTTGTGTTCCCAACAAGCTTGGTGAAGTACGGCTTTCACACACACTTATCTCTCAGAACTGAACATCTGGAGAGACGTTCATTCATCTAGCACAAAGGGAACGGTTTGCAGGGAAACTTTTACTCTGGTATCACAGTCTGTTTCCTAGTGCCGGTTTGAAGTTCCTGCAGTTTTCACTAAAAAACCGAGTTGGAGCTTATAACTACCCATATATATATGGAGTGTAGTTTGCATCTTATAAGAAATTTTGTGTTCCTAACATGCTTGGAGATGGACTGCTTTCACACACACTTATCTCTCAGAACTGATCATGTGGATAGACGTTCGTTCATCTAGCACAAAGGGAAAAGTTTGTAGGGAAAATTTTACTCAGCCATCTCAGTCTGTTTCCTAGTGCCGGATTGAAATTCCTGATATTTTCACTGTAAAACCGATTTGAGCTAGTACTTCAGCATTTATATGTATGGAGTGTATTTTGCAACTGAAAAGAAACTTTGTGTTCCCAACAAGCTTGGAGATGGACTGTTTCACACCCAATTATCTCTCAGAACTGAGCATGTGGAGAGACGTTCGTTCATCTAGCACAAAGGGAACGGGATGCAGGGGAAATTTTACTAAGGTTTCTCAGTCTGTTTCCTAGTGCCTTACTGAAGTTCCTGCAGTTTTCACTATAAAATCGATTTGAGCTAGTACATCCCCATATATATGTATGGATTGTAGTTTGCAACTGAAAAGAAACTTTGTATTCCCGACATGCTAGGTGAAGGACGCCTTTGACACACAATTTCCTCTAAGAACTGAGCATGTGGAGAGACGTTCATTCATCTTGCACAAAGGTAACGGGTTGCAGGAGAAACTATTCTCTGGTTTCTCAATGTGTTTCCTAGTGCCGGTATGAAGTTCCTGCAGTTTTCACTGTAAACCCGAGTTGGAGCTAGTACCTTCCCTTATATATGTATGGTTTGTGGTTTGCAACTGAATAGAATCTTTGTGTTCCACACAAGCTATGTGAAGGACGGCTTTCACACACATTTACCTCTCAGATCTGAGCATCTGGAGAGACGTTCATTCATCTAGCACAAAGGGAACGGGTGGCAGTGGAACATTTTACTCTGGTTTCTCAGTGTGTTTCCTACTGTCGGTTTTAAGTTCCTGCAGTTTTCTCTGTAAAACCTTGTTGGAGCTAGTACCTACCCATATATATATACGGAGTGTAGTTTGCAACTGAGAAGAATCTTGGTGTTCCCAACAAGATAGGTGAAGGACGGCTTTCACACACACTTATCTCTCAGACCTGAGCATGTGGAGAGACGTTCGTTCACCTAGCACAAAAGGAACCGTTTGCAGGGAAACTTTGACTCTGGTCTCTCAATCTGTTTCCTAGTGCCGGTTTGAAGTTCCTGCAGTTTTCACTGTAAAACCTAGTTGGAGCTTGTACACCCCCATATAATTATGGAGTGTTGTTTGCAACTTAATAGTAACTTTGTGTTTCCAACAAGCTTGTTGATGGACTGCGTTCACACACAATTATCTCTCAGAACTGAGCATGTGGATAAACGTTCGTTCATCTAGCACAAAGGGAACGGGTTGAAGGGAAAATTTTACTCAGCATTCTCACTCTGTGTCCAAGTGCCGGATTGAAATTCCTGCTATTTTCACTGTAAAACCGATTTGAGCTAGTACCACCGCATGTATATGTATGGAGTGTAATTTGCATCTGAAAAGAAACTTTGTGTTTCCAAGGATTAAGATGAAGAACGGCTTTCACCCATGCTTATCTTTCTGAACTGAGCATGTGGAGAGACGTTCGTTCATCTAGCAGAAAGGAACGGGTTGCAGTGAAATTTAACTAAGCTTTATCAGTCGGATTCCTAGTGCCTTATTGAAGTTCCTGCAATTTTCACTGTTAAACCGAGTTGTAGCTAGAACATCCCCATATATATTTATGGAATGTAATTTGCAAATGAAAAGAAACTTTGTGTTCCCAGCAAGCTAGGTGAAGGACGGCTTTCACACACATTTATCTCTCAGAACTGAGCATGTGTTGAGACATTCGTTCACCTAGCGCAAAAGGAACGGGTTGCAGGAGAAATATTTACTCTGGTTTCTCAGTCTGTTTCCTAGTGCCAGTTTGAAGTTCCTGCAGTTTTCACTATAAAACCGAGTTGGAGCTAGTACCTACCCATATATATATATGGATTGTAGTTTGCAACTGGAAAGCATCTTTGTTTTCCCAACAAGCTATGTGAAGGACGGCTTTCACACACACTTATCTCTCAGAACTGAGCATATGGAGAGACGTTCGTTCATCTAGCACAAAGGGAACGGGTTGCAGTGAAATTTTACTAAGCTTTATCAGTCTGATTCCTAGTGCCTTATTGAAGTTCCTGCAGTTTTCACTGTAAAACCGAGTTGTAGCTAGAACATCCCCATATATATTTATGGAATGTAATTTGCAAATGAAAAGGAACTTTGTGTTTCCAACGAGTTAGGTGAAGGACGGCTTTCACCCACGCTTATCTTTCTGAACTGAGCATGTGGAGAGACGTTCGTTCATCTAGCACAAAGGAAACGGGTTTCAGGAGAAACTTTTACTCTGGTTTCTCAGCCATTTTCCTAGTGCCCTTTTGAAGTTCCTGCATTTTTCCCTGTAAACACGAGTTGGAGCTAGTACCTCCACTTATATATATATGGATTGTGGTATGCAACTGAATAGAATCATTGTGTTCCGAACAAGCTAGTTGAACCATGACTTTCACACACACTTATCTCTCAGATCTGAGCATCTGAAGAGACGGTCATTCATGTAGCACAAATGGAACGGGTTGCAGGGGAACATTTTACTCTGGTTTCTCAGTGTGTTTCCTAGTGTCGGATGGAAGTTCCTGTAGTTTTCTCTGTAAAACCGAGTTGGGGCTAGTACTTACCCGTATATATGTATGGAGTGTACTTTGCAACTGAGAAGAATCTATGTGTTTCCAAAAAGCTAGTTGAAGGACGGCTTTCACCCACAGTTATCTTTCAGAACTGAGCATGTGGAGAGACGTTCATTCATCTAGCACAAAGGGAATGGTTTGCAGGGGAAACTTGTTCTCTGGTTTCTCAGTCAGTTTCCTAGTGCCAGTTTGAAGTTCCTGCAGTTTTCACTGTAAATCCGAGTTTGAGCTTGTACCTCCACATATATATTTATGGAGTGTAGTTTGCAACTGAAAGAAACTTTGTGTTCCCGTCAAGCTAGGTGAATGACGTCTTTCAGACACACATATCTCTCAGAATTAAGCATGCGGTGTTACGTTCGCTCACCTAGCACAAACGGAACGGTTTGCAGGAGAAATTATTACTCTGGGTTCTGAGTCTGTTTCCTAGTGCCGGTTTGAATTTCCTGCAGTTTTCACTGTAAAACCGAGTTGGAGCTTGTACCTCCCCATATATATGAATGGAGTCTAGTTAGCAACTGAAAAGGAACTTTGTGTTCCCAACAAGTTAGGTGAAGGACGGTTTTCACACCCAATTATCTCTCAAAACTGAGCATTTGGAGAGACGTTCGTTTATCTAGCACAAAGTGAACGGGTTGCAGGGGAAATTTTACTAAGCTTTCTCAGTCTGTTTTCTAGTGCCGTATTGAAGTTCATGCAGTTTTCACTGTAAAACCGAAATGAGCTAGTACCTCCCCATATATATTTATGGAGTCTAGTTTGCACCTGAAAAGAAACTTTGTGTTCCCGACAAGCTAGGTGAAGGACGCTTTTCACACATACTTACCTCTCAGAACTGAGCGTGTGGAGAGACGATCATTCATCTAGAACAATGTGAAAGGATTGCAGGGGAACATTTTACTCTGGTTTCTCAGTGTTTTTCCTAGTGTCGGTTGGTAGTTCCTGCAGTTTCCTCTGTAAAACCGAGTTGGTGTTAGTACCTACCCATATAGATGTAAGGAGTGTAGTTTGCAACTGAGAAGAATCTTTGTGTTCCCAACACGCTAGGTGAAGGCGGCTTCCACACACACTTTTCTCTCAGAACTGAGCATGTGGAGAGACGTTCATTCACCTAGCACAAAAGGAACGGGTTGCAGCTGAAACTTTACACTGGTTTCTCTGTCTGTTTCCTAATGCCAGATTGAAGTTCCTGCAGGTTTCACTATGAAACCGAGTTGGAGCTACTACCTCCCCATATATTGTATGTAGTGTAGTTTGCAAGTGGAAAGAAACATTGTTTCCCAACAAGCTAGGTTAAAGACGGCTTTCACACACACTTTACTCTCAGAAATGAGCATGTGGAGAGACGTTCGTTCATCTAGCACAAAGGGAACTGTGTGCAGGGGAAATTTTACTTAGCTTTCTCAGTCTGTTTCCTAGTGTCTTATTGAAGTTCCTGCAGTTTTCACTGTAAAACCGAGTTGGAGCTAGTTCCAACCCATATGTATGTATGGAGTGTAATTTGCAACTGAAAAGAAACTTTGTTTTTCCAACAAGCTAGTTGAAGGATGGCTTTCAACCACAATTATCTTTCAGAACTGAGCATAAGGAGAGACTTTCGTTCATCTAGCACAAAGTAAACCGGTTTCAGGGGAAACTTTTACTCTGCTTTCTCAGGCTTTTTCCTAGTGCCATTTTGAAGTTCCTGCAGTTTTCCCTGTAAAACCCATTTGGAGCTAGTACCACCCATAAATATGTACGGAGTGTAGTTTGCAACTGAAAAGAATCTTTGCGTTCTCAACAAGATATTTGAAGGGCGGCTTTCACACACATTTATCTCTCAGAACTGAGCATGCGGAGTGACGTTCGTTCACATAGCACAAACGGACCGGGTTGCAGGAGAAACTTTTACTCTAGGTTCTGAGTCTGTTTCCTAGTGCCGTATTGAAGTTCCTGCAGTTTTCACTGTAAAATCGATTTGAGATAGTACCTCCCCATATATATGTATGGAGGGTAGTTTGCAACTGAAAAGAAACTTTGTGTTCCCGACAAGCTAGGTGAAGGACAACTTTCACACATACTTACCTCTCAGAACTGAGCATGTGGAGAGACGTTCATTCATCTAGCACAAATGGAACGGGTTGCAGGAAAAACAATTCTCTGGTTTCTCAATCTGTATCCTAGTGCCGGTTTTAAGTTCCTGCAGTTTTCACTGTAAACCCGAGTTGGAGCTAGTACCTCCCCTTATATATGTATGGTTTGTGGTTTGCAACTGAATATAATCATTATGTTCCCAACTAGCTAGGTGAAGGACGGCTTTCACACACTTATCTCTCAGATCTGAGCATCTGGAGAGACTTTCATTAATCTAGCACAAAGGGAACTGTTGGCATGGAAACTTGTTCTCTGGTTTCTCAGTCAGTTTCCTAGTGCGGGTTTGAAGTTCCTGCAGTTTTCACTGTAAAATCGATTTGGAGCTAATTCTTCCTCATATATATTTAGGGAGTGTAGTTTGCAACTGGAAAAAACTTTGTGTTCCCAACAAACTAGGTGAAGAACGGCTTTCACACACATTTATCTCTCAGAACTGAGCATGTGGAGAGACGTTCTTTCATCCAGCACAATGGGAACGGGTAGCAGGGGAAACTGTTACTCTGGTTTCTCAGTCTGTTTCCTAGAGCCGGTTTGAATTCCTGCAGTTTTCACTGAAAAACCTAGTTGGAGATTATACCTCTCCATATATTTATGCAATGTAGTTTGCAACTGAAAGGATCTTTGTGTTCCCAACAAGGTTGGTGATTGACTGTTTTCACACACACTTATCTCTTAGAACTGAGCATGTGGAGAAACGTTCGTTCATCTATCACAAAGGGAAAGGGTGGAAGGGGAAATTTTACTCAGCTTTCGCAGTCCGTTTCCTAGTGGCGGTTTAAAGTTCCTGCAGTTTTCACAGTAACACCGATTTGAGCTAGAACCTCCCCATATATACGTATCGAGTGTGTTTTGCAACTGAAAAGAAACTTTGTGTTCCCGACAAGCTAGGTGAAGGACGCCTTTCACACACACTTACCTCTCAGAACTGAGCATGTGGAGAGACGTTCATTCATCTAGCACAAATGGAACGGTTTGCAGGAGAAACTATTCTCTGGTTTCTCAATCTCTTTCCTAGTGCCGGTTTGAAGTTCCTGTAGATTTCACTGTAAACCCGAGTTGGAGCTAGTACGTCCCCTTATATATGTATGGTTTGTGGTTTGCACCTGAATAGAATCTTTGTGTTCCCATCTAGCTAGTTGAAAGACGGCTTTCACAAACACATATCTCTCCGATCTGAACATCTGGAGAGACGTTCATTCATCTAGCACAAAGGGAACGGGTGTCAGGGGAATATTTACTCTGGTTTCTCAGTGTGTTTCCAAGTGTCGGATGGAAGTTCCTGCAGTTTTCTCTGTAAAACCGAGTTGGAGCTAGTACCTACCCATATATATATATGGAGTGTAGTTTGCAACTGAGAAGAATCTTTGTGTTCCCAACGAGATAGGTGAAGGACGGCTTTCACACACACTTATTTCTCAGATCTGAGCATGTGGAGAGACGTTCGTTCACCTAGCAAAAAGAGAACGGTTTGCAGGGAAACTTTTACTCTGGTATCTCAATCTGTTTCCTAGTGCCGGTTTGAAGTTCCTGCAGTTTTCTCTGTAAAACCGAGTTGGAACTTACACACCCCCATATATTTTTGGAGTGTAGTTTGCAACTTAAAAGAAACTTTCTGTTCCCAACAAGGTTGGTGATTGACTGTTTTCACACACACTTATATCTCAGAACTGAACATGTGGATAGACGTCCGTTCATCTAGCACAAAGGGAACATGTTGAAGGGAAAATTTTACTCAGCATTCTCACTCTGTTTCCAAGTACCGGATTGAAATTCCTGCTTCATTCACTGTAAAACCGATTTGAGCTAGTACCTCCGCATGTATATGTATGGAGTGTAATTTGCAAATGAAAAGAAAGTTTGTGTTCCCAGCAAGCTAGGTGAAGGACTGCTTTCACTCACACTTATCTCTCAGAACTGAGCATGTCGAGAGACTTTCGTTCACCTAGCGGTAAGGGAATGGGTTGCAGGAGAAACTTTTACTCTGGTTTCTCAGTCTTTTTCCTAGTTCCAGTTTGAAGTTACTGCAGTTTTCACTATAAACCCGAGTTGGAGCTAGTACTTCCCCATATATATTTATGGAGTGTAGTTTGCAACTTGAAAGAATCTATGTGTTCCCAACAAGCTAGGTGAAGGACGGCTTTCACATAAACTTAACTCTCAGAACTGAGCATGTGGAGAGACGTTCGTTCATCTAGCACAAAGGAAACGTTTTTCAGGAGAAACTTTTACTCTGGATTCTCAGCATTTTTCCTAGTGCCGTTTTGATGTTCCTGCAGTGTTCACTGTAAAACCCATTTGGAGCTAGTACCACCCCATATATATGTACAGATTGCAGTTTGCAACTGAAAAGAAACTTAGCGTTTTCAACAATCTATGTGAAGAATGGCTTTCACACACACATATATCTCAGAACTGAGCATGTGGAGAGACGTTCATTCATCTAGCACAAATGGAACGGTTTGCAGTAGAAACTATTCTCTGGTTTCTCAATCAGTTTCCTAGTGCCGGTTAGAACTTCCTGTACATTTCACTGTAAACCCGAGTTGGAGCTAGTACGTCCCCTTATATATGTATGGTTTGTGGTTTGCAACTGAATAGAATCTTTGTGTTCCCATCTAGCTAGGTGAAATACGGCTTTCACACACACATATCTCTCCAATCTGAGCATCTGGAGAGACGTTCATTCATCTAGCAAAAAGGGAACGGGTGTCAGGGGAATATATTACTCTGGTTTCTCAGTGTGTTTCCAAGTGTCGGATGGAAGTTCCTGCAGTTTTCTCTGTAAAACCGAGTTGGAGCTAGTACCTACCCATATATATATATGGAGTGTAGATTGCAACTGAGAAGAATCTTTGTGTTCCCAATGAGATAGGTGAAGGACGGCTTTCACACACACTTATCTCTCAGATCTGAGCATGTGGAGAGACGTTCGTTCACCTAGCAAAAAGAGAACGGTTTGCAGGGAAACTTTTACTCTGGTTTCTCAATCTGTTTCCTAGTGCCGGTTTGAAGTTCCTGCAGTTTTCTCTGTAAAACCGAGTTGGAACTTACACACCCCCATATATTTTTGGAGTGTAGTTTGCAACTTAAAAGAAACTTTGTGTTCCCAACAAGGTTGGTGATTGACTGTTTTCACACACACTTATCTCTCAGAACTGAGCATGTGGATAGACGTTCGTTCATCTAGCACAAATGGAACATGTTGAAGGGAAAATTTTACTCAGCATTCTCACTCTGTTTCCAAGTGCCGGATTGAAATTCCTGCTTCATTCACTGTAAAACCGATTTGAGCTAGTACCTCCGCATGTATATGTGTGGAGTGTAATTTGCAAATGAAAAGAAAGTTTGTGTTCCCAGCAAGCTAGGTGAAGGACTGCTTTCACTCACACTTATGTCTCAGAACTGAGCATGTCGAGAGACTTTCGTTCACCTAGCGGTAAGGGAATGGGTTGCAGGAGAAACTTTTACTCTGGTTTCTCAGTCTTTTTCCTAGTTCCAGTTTGAAGTTCCTGCAGTTTTCACTATAAACCCGAGTTGGAGCTAGTACTTCCCCATATATATTTATGGAGTGTAGTTTGCAACTTGAAAGAAACTATGTGTTCCCAACAAGCTAGGTGAAGGACGGCTTTCACATAAACTTAACTCTCAGAACTGAGCATGTGGAGAGACGTTCGTTCATCTAGCACAAAGGAAACGTTTTTCAGGAGAAACTTTTACTCTGGATTCTCAGCATTTTTCCTAGTGCCGTTTTGATGTTCCTGCAGTGTTCACTGTAAAACCCATTTGGAGCTAGTACCACCCCATATATATGTACAGAATGCAGTTTGCAACTGAAAAGAAACTTTGCGTTTTCAACAATCTATGTGAAGAATGGCTTTCACACACACTTATCTCTCTGACCTGAGCATCTGGAGAGACGTTCATTCATCTAGCACAAAGGGAACGTGTTGCAGGGGAACAATTTACTCTGGTTTCTCAGTGTGTTTCCTAGTGTCGGTTGAAAGTTTGTGCAGTTTTCACTGTAAAACCGAGTTGGAGCTAGTACCTAACCATATATATGTACGGATGTAGTTTGCAACTGAGAAGAATCTTTGTGTTCCCGCTAGGTGAAGGACGGCTTTCACACACACTTATCTCTCAGAACTGAGCATGTGGATAGACGTTCGTTTACCTAGCAAATATGGAAGGTGTTGCAGGAGAAACTTTTACTCTGGATTCTCAGGCTGTTTCCTAGTGCCATTTTGAAGTACCTGCAGTTTTCACTGTAAAACCCTGTTGGAGCTATTACCTCCCAATATATATGAATGGAGTGTAGATTGCACGTGAAAAGAAACTTTTTGTTCCCACCAAGCTAGGTGAATGACGGCTTTCACACACACTTATCTCTCAGAACCAACCATGCGGAGAGACTTTCGTTCATCTAGCACAATGGGAACGGGTAGCAGGAGAAACTATTACTCTGGTTTCTCAGTCTGTTTCCTAGAGCCGGTGTGAAGTTCCTGCAGTTTTCACTGTAAAACCGATTTGGAGCTAGTACCTCCCCATATATATTTACGGAGTGTAGTTTGCAACTGAAAAGAAAATTTGTGTTCCCAACAAACTAGCAGAAGAACGTCATTCACACACACTTAACTCTCAGAAATTAGCATGTGGAGAGACGTTCGTTCACCTAGCACAAAATGGTATGTTTTGCAAGAGAAACATTTACTCTGGTTTCTCGGTCTGTTTCCTAGTGCCGGTTTTATGTTCCAGCAGTTTTCACTGTAAGACAGGGTTGGAGCTAGGACATCCCTATATAAATGTATTTAGTGTAGTTTGCAACTGAAAAGAAACTTTGTGTTCCTAACAAGCTAGTTCAAGGACGGCATTTACACACATATCTCTCTCAGATCTCAGCATGTGGAGAGACGTTCATTCACCTAGCACAAAGGGAATGGGTTGATGGAGAAACTTTAACTCTGGGTTCTGAGTCCATTTCCTAGTGCAGGTTTGAAGTTCCATCAGTTTTCACTGTAAAATCGAGTTGGAGCTCGTACCTCCCCATATATATGTATGGAGTGATGTTTGTTACTGAAAAGAAACTTTGTGTTCCCAACAAGCTAGGTGAAGGACGGCTTTCACACACAATTATCTCTCAGAACTGAGCATGTGGCGAGAAGTTCGTTCATCTAGCACAAATGGAACGGGTTGTAGGGGAAATTTTACTAAGCTTTCTCAGTCTGTTTCCTTGTGACGTATTGAAGTTCTTGCAGGTTTCACTGTAAAAGCGATATGAGCTAGTACCTCCCCATATATATGTATGGATTGTAGTTTGCAACTGAAAAGAAACTTTGGGTTCCCAACAAGCTAGGTGAAGGACTGCTTTCACACACACTTATACCTCAGATCTGATCATCTGGAGAGATGTTCATTCATCTAGCACAAAGGTAACTGGTTGCAGGGGAACATTATACTCTGTATTCTCAGTGTGTTTCCTAGTTTCGTTTGGAATTTCCTGCAGATTTCTCTGTAAATACGAGTTGAAGCTTGTACCTTCCCATATATATGTATGGATTGTAGTTTGCAATTGAGAAGAAAATATGTGTTCCCATCAACCTAGGTGACAGATGGCTTCCAGACACACTTATCTCTCAGAACTGAGCATGTGGAAAGACTTTCATTCATCTAGCATAAAGGGAACGTGTTGAAGGAGGAACTATACTCTGATTTCTCATTCTGTTTCCTAGTGCCGGTTTGAAGATCCTGCAGTTTTCACTGTAAAGCCGAGTTGGAGCTAGTACCTCCCCTTATATATGTTTCTATTGTGGTTTGCAACTGAATAGAAACATTGTGTTCCCAAAAAGCTAGGTGAATGGCGGCTTTCACACACATTTATCTCTCAGATCTGAGCATCTGGAGAGACGTTCATTCATCTAGCACAAAGTGAACGGGTTGCAGGTGAACAGTTTACTCTGTTTTCTCAGTGTCTTTCCTAGTGTCGGTTGGAAGTTCCTGCAGTTTTCTCTGTAAACCCTAGTTGGAGCTAGTACCTCCCCATATATATGTATGGCTTGTAGTTTGCAATTGAGAAGAAACTTTGTGTTCCCAACAACCTAGGTGAAGGATGGCTTCCACACACACTTATCTCTCAGAACTGAGCATATGGAGAGACTTTCGTTCACCTAGCAAAATGGGAAGAGGTTGCAGGAGAAACTGTTTCTCTGGGTTCTGAGTTTGTTTCGTAGTGCCGGTTTAAGGTTCCTACAGTTTTCACTGTAAAACCGTGTTGGAGCTAGTACCTCCCCATATATATGTATGGATTGTAGATTGTAACTGAAAAGAAACTTTGTGTTCCCAACAAGTTAAGTGAAGGACGGCTTTCACACACATTTAACTCTCAGAACTGAGCATGTGGAGAGACGTTCATTCACCTAGGACAAAGGAAACTGTTTACAGGAGAAACTTTTACTCTGGGTTCTGAGACTGTTTCCTAGTGACGGTTTGAAGTTCCTGCAGTTTTCCCTGTAAAACCGATTTGGTGCTAGTACCACCCAATCTCTATTTAAGGAGTGTAGTTTGCAACTGAAAAGTAAATTTGTGTTCCCTACAAGCTAGGTGAAGGACGGCTTTCACACACAATTATCTCTCAGAACTGAGCATGTGGATAGACTTTCATTCATCTAGCACAAAGGGAACGTGATGCAGGAGGAACTATTCTCTGGTTTCTCATTCTGTTTCCTAGTGCCGGTTTGAATGTCCTGCAGTTTTCACTGTAAACCTGAGTTGGAGCTAGTACATCCCCTTATATATGTTTGTATTGTGGTTTGCTACTGAATAGAAACATTGTGTTCCCAAAATGCTAGGTGAAGGGCGGCTTTCACACACATTTATCTCTCAGATCTGAGCATCTGGAGAGACGTTCATTCATCTAGCATAAAGGGAACGGGTTACAGGGGATCATTTTACTCTGGTTTCTCAGTGTGTTTCCTAGTGTCGGTTGGAAGTTCCTGCAGTTTTCTCTGTAAAACCGAATTGGAGCTAGTACCTACCCATATATATGTACGGAGTGTAATTTGCAACTGAGAAGAATCTTCGTGTTCCCTACAAGCTAGGTGAAGGGCGGCTTTAACACACACTTATCTCTCAGAACTGAGCATATGGAGAGAATTTCGTTCACCTAACACAAAGGGAACGTGTTGCAGGAGAAACTTTTATTCTGGTTTCTCAGTCGGTTTCCTAGTGCCAGTTTGAAGTTCCTGCAGTTTTCACTGTAAACCCCAGTTGGAGCTAGGACCTCCCCATATATATGTATGGTTTGTGGTTTGTAACTGAGAAGAATCTTCGTGTTCCCAACAAGCAAGTTGAAGGACGGCTTTCACACATATTTATCTCTCTGACCTGAGCATCTGGAGAGACGTTCATTCATCTAGCATAAAGGGAACGGGTTGCAGGGGAACATTTTTCTCTGGTTTCTCAGTGTGTTTCCTAGAGCCGGTTTGAAGTTCCTGCAGTTTTCAATGTAAATCCGATTTGAGCTAGTACCCCCCCTTATATATAAATGGAGGGTAGATAGCAACTGAAAAGAAACTTTGTGTTCCCAACAAGCTAGGTGAAGGACGGCTTTCACACACAATTATCCCTCCGATCTGAGCATGCGGAGTGACGTTCTTTCACATAGCTCAAATGGAACGGAATGCAGGAGCAACTTTTACTCTGGGTTCTGAGTCTGTTTCCTAGTGCCGGTTAGAAGTTCCTGCAGTTTTCACTGTAAAACCGTTTTGAGCTAGTACCTCCCCATATATATGTATGGAGTTTTGTTTGCAACTGAAAAGAAAATTTGTGTTCCCTACAAGCTAGGTGAAGGACGGCTTTCACACACACTTAACTCTCAGAACTGAGCATGTCGAGAGACGTTCATTCACCTAGGACAAAAGAAACTGTTTACAGGAGAAACTTTTACTCTGGGATCTGAGACTGTTTCCTAGTGCCGGTTTGAAGTTCCTGCAGTTTTCACTGTAAAACCGATTTGGAGCTAGAACTTTCCCATCTATATTTATGGAGTGTAGTTTGCAACTGAAAAGAAAATTTGTGTTCCCTGCAAGCTAGGTGAAGTACGGCTTTCACACAAACTTATCTCTCAGAACTGAGCATGTGGAAAGACTTTCATTCATCTAGCACAAAGGGAACGTGATGCAGGAGGAATTATTCTCTGGTTTCTCATTCTGTTTCCTAGTGCCGTTTTGAAGGCCCTGCAGTTTTCACTGTAAACCCGAGTTGGAGCTAGTACATCCCCTTATATATGTTTGTATTGTAGTTTGCAAATTAATAGAAACATTGTTTTCCCAACAAGCTAGGTGAAGGACGGCTTTCACACACAATTATCTCTCAGATTTGAGCATCTGGAGAGACGTTCATTCATCTAGCATAAAGGAAACGGGTTGCAGGGGATCATTTTACTCTGGTTTCTCAGTGTGTTTCCTAGTGTCGGTTGGAAGTTCCTGCAGTTTTGTCTGTAAAACCGAATGGCAGCTAGTACCTACCAATATATATGTACGGAGTGTAGTTTGCAACTGAGAAGAATCTTCGTGTTCCCTACAAGCTAGGTGAAGGGCGGCTTTCACACACAATTATCTCTCAAAACTGAACATGTGGAGAGATGTTCGTTCACCTAACACAAAGGGAACGTGTTGCAGGAGAAACTTTTATTCTGGTTTCTCAGTCGGTTTCCTAGTGCCAGTTTGAAGTTCCTGCAGTTTTCACTGTAAACCCCAGTTGGAGCTAGGACCTCCCCATATATATGTATGGTTTGTGGTTTGTAACTGAGAAGAATCTTCGTGTTCCCAACAAGCAAGTTGAAGGACGGCTTTCACACATATTTATCTCTCTGACCTGAGCATCTGGAGAGACGTTCATTCATCTAGCATAAAGGGAACGGGTTGCAGGGGAACATTTTTCTCTGGTTTCTCAGTGTGTTTCCTAGAGCCGGTTTGAAGTTCCTGCAGTTTTCACTGTAAAACCGATTTGAGCTAGTACCCCCCCTTATATATAAATGGAGTGTAGACAGCAACTGAAAAGAAACTTTGTGTTCCCAACAAGCTAGGTGAAGGACGGCTTTCACACACACTTATCCCTCAGATCTGAGCATGCGGAGTGACGTTCGTTCACATAGCTCAAATGGAACGGAATGCAGGAGCAACTTTTACTCTGGGTTCTGAGTCTGTTTCCTAGTGCCGGTTAGAAGTTCCTGCAGTTTTCACTGTAAAACCGTTTTGAGCTAGTACCTCCCCATATATATGTATGGAGTGTTGGTTCCAACTGAAAGAAACTTAGCGTTCCCAACAAGCTAGGTGAAGGACGCCTTTCATACACACTTATCTTTCAGAAATGAGCATGTGGAGAGACGTTCATTCATCTAGCACAATGTGAACGTGTTGAAGGGGAATATTTTACTCTGGTTTCTCAGTGTGTTTCCTAGAGCCAGTTTGAAGTTCCTGCAGTTTTCACTGTAAAACCGAGTTGGATATTATACCTCCCCATATATGTATGCTGTGTCGTGTGCAACTGAAAGAATCTTTGTGTTCCCAACAATCTGTGTGTAGGACGGATTACACACACAATTATCTCTTAGAACTGAGCATGTGGAGAGACGTTCGTTCATCTAGCACAAAGGGAACGGGTGGAAGGGGAAATTTTACTCAGCTTTCTCAGTCCGTTTCCTAGTGCCGGATTGAATTTCCTGCAGTTTTCACTGTAAAACCGATTTGAGGTAGTACCTCCCCATATACATGAATGGAGTGTAGATAGCAACTGAAAAGAAACTTTGTGTTCCTAACAAGCTAGGGGAAGGACGGCTTTCAAACACACTTATCTCTCAGAACTGAGCATGCGGGTGACGTTCGTTCACCTAGCTCAAATGGAACGGGGTGCAGGAACAACTTTTACTCTGGGTTCTGAGTCTGTTTCCTAGTGCCGGTTTGAAGTTCCTGCAGTTTTCACTGTAAAACCGTTTTGAGCTAGTACCTCCCCATATTTATGTATGGAGTGTTGTTTTCAACTGAAAAGAAACTTTGTGTTCCCGACAAGCTAGGTGAAGGACGCCTTTCATACATATTTTACTTTCAGAAATGAGCATGTGGAGAGACTTTCATTCATCTAGCACAATGTGAACGTGTTGAAGGGGAACATTTTACTCTGGGTTCTGAGTCTGTTTCCTAGTGCCGGTTTGAAGTTCCTGCATTTTTCACTGTAAAACCGAGTTGAAGCTAGTACCTACCAATATATATGTATGGAGTGTAGTTTGCAACTGAAAAGAAACTTTGTGTTCCCAACAAGCTAGGTGAAGTTCGGCTTTCACACACACTTATCTCTCAGATCTGAGCATGTTGGGAGACGTTCGTTCAGCTAGCACAAAGGGAACGGGTTGCAGGAGAAACTTTTACTCTGGTTTCTCAGTGTGTTTCCTAGTGCCGGTTTGAATTTCCTGCATTTTTCACTGTAAAACCGAGTTGGAGATTATACCTCCCCATATATGTAGGCAGTGTAGTTTGCAAATGAAAGAATCATTGTTTTCCCAACAATCTATGTGAAGAACGGCTTACACACACAATTATCTCTTAGAACTGAGCATGTGGAGAGACGTTCGTTCATCTAGCACAATGGGAACGGGTGGAAGTGGAAATTTTACTCAGATTTCTCAGTCCTTTTCCTAGTGCCGTTTTGAATTTCCTGCAGTTTTCACTGTAAAACCGATTTGAGCTAGTACCTCCCCATATATATGAATGGAGTGTAGATAGCAACTGAAAGAAACTTTGTGTTCTAAACAAGCTAGGTGAAGGACGGCTTTCACACACACTTATCTCTCAGAACTGAGCATGCGGAGTGACGTTCGTTCACCTAGCTCAAACGGAACGGGATGCAGGAGCAACTTTTCTCTGGGTTCTGAGTCTGTTTCCTAGTGCCGGTTTGAAGTTCCTGCAGTTTTCACTGTAAAAACGAGTTGGAGCTAGTACCACCCCATATATATGTATGGAGTGTAGTTTGCAACTGAAAAGAAATTTGTGTTCCCAACAAGCTAGTTGAAGAACGGCATTCACACCCAATTATCTCTCAGAATTGAGCATGTGGAGAGACGTTCGTTCATCTAGCACAAAGGGAACGTTTTGCAGGGGAAATTTTACTAAGCTTTCTCAGTCTGTTTCCTAGTGCCGTATTGAAGTTCCTGCAGTTTTCACTGTAAAACCGTTTTGAGCTAGTACCTCCCCATATATATGTATGGAGTTTTGTTTGCAACTGAAAAGAAAATTTGTGTTCCCTACAAGCTAGGTGAAGGACGGCTTTCACACACACTTAACTCTCAGAACTGAGCATGTCGAGAGACGTTCATTCACCTAGGACAAAAGAAACTGTTTACAGGAGAAACTTTTACTCTGGGATCTGAGACTGTTTCCTAGTGCCGGTTTGAAGTTCCTGCAGTTTTCACTGTAAAACCGATTTGGAGCTAGAACCTTCCCATCTATATTTATGGAGTGTAGTTTGCAACTGAAAAGAAAATTTGTGTTCCCTGCAAGCTAGGTGAAGTACGGCTTTCACACAAACTTATCTCTCAGAACTGAGCATGTGGAAAGACTTTCATTCATCTAGCACAAAGGGAACGTGATGCAGGAGGAATTATTCTCTGGTTTCTCATTCTGTTTCCTAGTGCCGTTTTGAAGGCCCTGCAGTTTTCACTGTAAACCCGAGTTGGAGCTAGTACATCCCCTTATATATGTTTGTATTGTAGTTTGCAAATTAATAGAAACATTGTTTTCCCAACAAGCTAGGTGAAGGACGGCTTTCACACACAATTATCTCTCAGATTTGAGCATCTGGAGAGACGTTCATTCATCTAGCATAAAGGAAACGGGTTGCAGGGGATCATTTTACTCTGGTTTCTCAGTGTGTTTCCTTGTGTCGGTTGGAAGTTCCTGCAGTTTTGTCTGTAAAACCGAATGGCAGCTAGTACCTACCAATATATATATACGGAGTGTAGTTTGCAACTGAGAAGAATCTTCGTGTTCCCTACAAGCTAGGTGAAGGGCGGCTTTCACACACAATTATCTCTCAAAACTGAACATGTGGAGAGATGTTCGTTCACCTAACACAAAGGGAACGTTTTGCAGGAGAAACTTTTATTCTGGTTTCTCAGTCGGTTTCCTAGTGCCAGTTTGAAGTTCCTGCAGTTTTCACTGTAAACCCCAGTTGGAGCTAGGACCTCCCCATATATATGTATGGTTTATGGTTTGTAACTGAGAAGAATCTTCGTGTTCCCAAAAAGCAAGTTGAAGGACGGCTTTCACACATATTTATCTCTCTGATCTGAGCATCTGGAGAGACGTTCATTCATCTAGCATAAAGGGAACGGGTTGCAGGGGAACATTTTTCTCTGGTTTCTCAGTGTGTTTCCTAGAGCCGGTTTGAAGTTCCTGCAGTTTTCACTGTAAAACCGAGTTGGATATTATACCTCCCCATATATGTAAGCAGTGTAGTGTGCAACTGAAAGAATCTTTGTGTTCCCAACATTCTATGTGAAGGACGGATTACACACACAATTATCTCTTAGAAATGAGCATGTGGAGAGACGTTCGTTCCCCTAGCACAAAATGGAATGTTTTGCAGGAGAAACTTTTATTCTGGTTTCTCGTTTTGTTTCCTAGTGCCGGTATTAAGTTCCAGCAGTTAACACTGTAAAACATAGTTGGAGCTAGGACCACCCTATATATATTTATGGAATGTAGTTTGCAACTGAAAAGAATCTTTGTGTTCCTAACAAGCTAGTTGAAGGACGGCTTTTACACACACTTATCTCTCAGATCTGAGCATGTGGAGAGACGTTCATTCACCTAGCACAAAGGGAATGGGTTGGAGGAGAAACTTTTACTCTGGGTTCTGAGTCTGTTTCCTAGTGCAGGTTTGAAGGTCCTGCAGTATTCACAGTAAAACCGAGTTGGTGCTAGTACCTCCCAATATATATTTATGGAGTGATGTTTTCTACTGAAAAGAAATTTTGTGTTCCCAACAAGCTAGGTGAAGGACGTCTTTCACACACAATTATCTCTCAGAACTGAGCATGTGGAGAGACGTTCGTTCCTTTAGCACAAATGGAACGGGTTGTACGGGAAATTTTACAAAGCTTTCTCAGTCTGTTTCCTAGTGCCATATTGAAGTTCCTGCAGTATTCACTGTAAAAACGATTGAGCTAGTAACTCCCCATATATATGTATGGAATGTAGTTTGAAATTGTAAAGAAACTTTGTGTTCCCGACAAGCTAGGTGAAGGACGGCTTTCACACACACTTATCTCTCAGATCTGAGCATCTGGAGAGACGTTCATTCATCTAGCACAAAGGGAACGGGTTGCAGGGGAACATTTTACTCTGGTTTCTCAGTGTGTTTCCTAGTGTCTGATGGAATTTCCTGCATTTTTTCTGTAAACACGAGTTGGAGCCAGTACCTCATCATATATATGTATGGATTGTAGTTTGCAATTGAGAAGAAACTTTGTGTTTCCAACAACCTAGGAGAAGGATGGCTTCCACACACACTTAACGCTCAGAACTGAGCATGTGAAGAGACATTCGTTCACCTTGCAAAATGGGAAAATGTTGCAGGAGAAACTGTTTCTATGTGTTCTGAGTCTGTTTCCTAGTGCCGGTTTAAAATTCCTGCAGTTTTCACTGTTAAACCGTGTTGGAGCTAGTATCTCCCCATATATATGTATGGATTGTAGATTGCAACTGAAAAGAAACTTTGTGTTCCCAACAAGTTAAATGAAGGACGGCTTTCACACACACTTATCTCTCAGAACTGAGCATGTGGAAAGAAGTTCGTTCACCTAGCACAAAGGGAAAATGTTGCAGGATAAACTTTTATTCTGGTTCCTCTGTCTGTTTCCTAGTGCCAGTTTGAAGTTCCTGCAGTTTTCACTGAAAAACTCAGTTGGAGCTAGGACACCCCGATATATAGATATGGAGTGTAGATTGCAACTGAATAGAAACCTTGTGTTCCCAACAAGCTAGGTGAAGGACGGCTTTCACACACACATATCTCTCAGAACTGAGCATGTGGAGAGGGTTTCGTTCATGTAGCACAACGGGAACTGGTTGCATCGGAAACTTTTACTCTGGTATCTCAGTAAGTTTCCTAGTGCCTGATTTGAAGTTCCTGCAGTTTTCACTGTAAAACCGATTTGAGCTAGTACCTCCCCATATATATGTATGGAGTGTAGTTTGCAACTGAAAAGAAACTTTGTGTTCCCAACAAGCTAGGTGAAGGACGGCTTTCACACACACTTATCTCTCAGAACTGAACATGTGGAGAGACGATTGTTCACCTAGCACAAAGGGAACATGTTGCAGGAGAAACTTTTATTCTGGTTCCTCTGTCTGTTTCCTAGTGCCAGTTTGAAGTTCCTGCAGTTTTCACTGTAAAACCCAGTTGGAGCTAGGACCCCCCAATATATAGATATGGAGTGTAGATTGCAACTGAAATGAAAATTTGTATTCCCAACAAGCTAAGTGAAGGACGGTTTCACACACACTTATCTCTCAGAACTGAGCATGTGGAGAAAAGTACTTTCACCTAGCAAAATGGGAACGCTTTGAAAGTGTAAAATTTACTCTGGTTTCTCTGTCTGTTTCCTAGTGCCCGTTTGAATTTCCTGCAGTTTTCACTGTAAAACCGTGTTGGAGCTAGGTCCTCCCCATATAAATGTATGGAGTGTAGTTTGCCACTGAAGAGAAACTTTGTGTTCCCAAAAAACAAGGTGAAGTTCGGCTTTTACACACACTAATCTCTCAGAACTGAACATGTGGAGAGACGATCATTCATCTAGCACAAATTGAACGGGTTGCAGGGGAAAGAGTTTTTTTGGTTTCTCAGCCTGTTTCCTAGTGCTGGTTTTAAGTTCCTGCAGTTTTCACTGTAAAACCGATTTGGAGTTACTACCTCCCCATTTACATATATGAAGTGTAGTTTGCAACTTAAATGAAAATTTGTATTACCAACAAGCTAGGTGATGTACGGCTTTCACACACACATATCTCTCAGAACTGAGCATGTGGAGAGACGTTCGTTCATCTAGCAGAAATTGGAACGTTTTGCAGGAAAAACTTTTTCTCTGGTTCTCGGTCTGTTTCCAATGCCGGTTTGAAGTTCCTGCAGTTTTCACTGTGAAACCGATTTGGAGCCAGGACCGCACCAAATATATGTATGGAGTGTAGTGTGCATCTGAAAAGAAACTTTGTGTTCCCAGCAAGATAGTTGAAGATCGGCTTTCAACACACTTATCTCTCAGAACTGAGCATGTGGAGAAATGTTCGTTCACCTAGCAAAATGGGAACACTTTGCAAGAGTAACATTTACTCTGGTTTCTAAGTCTGTTTCCTAGTGCCGGTTTGATTTTCTTGCAATTTTCACTGTAAAAACGTGTTGCAGATTGGACCTCCCCATATAAATATATGGACTGTAGTTTGCAACTGAAAAGGAACTTTGTGTTCACAACAAGCTAGGTGAAGGACGGCTTTCACCCACATTTATCTCTCAGACTGAGCATAAGGGGAGACGTTCGTTCATCTACCAAAAAGGGAATGGGTTGCAGGAGAAACTTTTACTCTGGTTTCTCAGTCTGTTTCCTTGTGCCGATTTGAATTTCCTGCAGTTTTCACTGTAAAAACCAGTTGGAGCTATTACCATCCCATATATATGTATGGAGTGTACTTTGCAACTGAAAAGAAACTATGTGTTCTCAACAAGCTAGGTGAAGGTCGGCATTCACACACAGTTATCTCTCAGAACTGAGCATGTGGAGAGACATACGTTCATGTAGCACAAAGGGAAAGCGTTGCAGGAGAAATTTTACTAACCTTTCTCAGTCTGTTTCCTAGTGCCGGTTTGAATTTCCTGCAGTTTTCACTGTAAAACAGAGTTGGATCTAGTACCTCACCTTTTATTTGTATGGATTGTTGTTTGCAACTGAAAAGAAACATTGTGTTCCCAACAAGCTAGTTGAAGGACGGCTTTCACACACACTTAACTCTCAGATCTGAGCTTCTGGAGAGAAGTTCATTCATCTAGCACAAATGGAACGGGTTGAAGGGGAACATAATACTCTGATTTCTCAGTGTGTGTCCTAGTGTCGTTTGGAAGTTCTTGCAGTTTTGTCTGTAAAACCGAGATGGAGCTATTACGTCCCGATATATATGTATGGATTGTAGTTTGCATTTGAGAAGAATCTTTGTGTTCCCAACAACCTAGGTGAAGGATGGCTTCCACATACACTTATCTCTCGAAATGAGCATGTGGAGAGACGTTCGTTCACCTAGCACAAAGGGAATGGTTTGGAGGAGAAACATTTACTCTGGGTTCTAAGTCTGTTTCCTATTGCAGTTTGGAAGTTCCTGCAGTTTTCACTGTAAAACAGAGTTGGAGCTAGTACCTCCCCATATATATGTACGAATTGTAGTTTGCAATTGAAAAGAAACTTTGCGTTCTCAACAAGCTAGGTGAAGGATGGCTTTCACACACACTTATCTCTCAGAACCTAGCATGTGGACAGACGTTCGTTCATGTAGCACAAAGGGAATGGGTTGAAGGGGAAACTTGTTCTCTGGTTTCTCAGTCAGTTTCCTAGTGCCGGTTTGAAGTTCCTGCAGTTTTCACTGTAAAACCGATTTGGAGATTATACCTCCCCATATATGTTTGAAGTGTATTTTGGAACTGAAAAGAAACTTTGTGTTCCCAACAAGCTAGGTGAAGTACGGCTTTCACACACAATTATCTCTCAGAACTGAGCATGTGGAGAGACGTTCGTTCATCTAGCACAATGGGAACGGGTAGCAGGAGAAACTGTTACTCTGGTTTCTCAGTCTGTTTATTAGAGCCGGTTTGAAGTTCCTGCATTATTCACTATAAAAACGGTTTGGAGATTATACCTCCCCGTATATTTATGCATTGTAGTTTGCAACTCGAAGAATCTTTGTGTTCCCAACAAGCTAGGTGAAGGACGGCTTTCAGACACACTTATCTCTCAGAACTGAGCATGTGGAGAGAATTTCGTTCATCTAGCACAAAGGGAACGGGTGGAAGGGGAAATTTTACTCAGCGTTCTCAGTCCGTTTCCTAGTGCCGCTTTGAAGTTCCTGCAGTTTTCACTGTAAAACCGATATGAGCTATTACCTCCCCATATATATGAATGGAGTGTAGTTATCAACTGAAAAGAAACTTTGTGTTCCAAACAAGCTAGGTGAAGAACGGCTTTCACACGCAATTATTTATCAGAACTGAGCAGGCGGAGTGACGTTTGTTCACCTAGCACAAAGGGAACGGTTTGCAGGAGAAACTTTTACTCTGGGTTCTGAGTCTGTTTCCTAGTTCCGGGTTTAAGTTCCTGCAGTTTTCACTGTAAAATCGAGTTGGAGCTAGTACCTACCCATATATATATATGGAGTGTAGTTGGCAACGGAGAAGAATCTTTGTGTTCCTAACAAGCAAGGTGAAGGACGAATTTCACACACACTTAACTCTCAGAACTGAGCATGTGGAGGGACGTTTGTTCACCTAGCACAAAATGGAATGTTTTGCATGAGAAACTTTTATTCTGGTTTCTCATTTTGTTTCCTAGTGCCGGTATGAAGTTCCAGCAGCTTTCACTGTAAAAATGTGTTGGAGCTAGGACCACACTATATATATTTATGGAGTGTAGTTTGCAACTGAAAAGAATCATTGTGTTCCTTACAAGCTAGTTGAAGTACGGCTTTTACACACACTTATCCCTCAGATCTGAGCATGTGGAGAGACGTTCATTCATCTAGCACAAAGGGAACGGCTTGCAGGGGAACATTTTACTCTGTTTTCTCAGTGTGTTTCCTAGTGTCGGTTGGAATTTCCTGCAGTTTTCTCTGTAAACACGAGTTGGAGCTAGTACCTCCCCATATATATGTATGGATTGTAGTTTGCAATTGAAAAGAATCTTTGTGTTCCCAACAACCTAGGAGATGTATGGCTTCCACACACACTTATCTGTCAGAACTGAGCATGTGGAGAGACTTTCGTTCACCAAGCAAAATGGGAAGAGTTTGAAGGAGAAACTGTTTCTCTGGGTTCTGTGTCTGTTTCGTAGTGCCTGTTTAAAGTTCCTGCAGTTTTCACTGTAAAACCGTGTTGGAGTTAGTACCTCCCCATATATATGTATGGATTGTAGATTGCAACTGAAAAGAAACTTTGAGTTCCCAACAAGTTAAGTGAAGGACGTCTGTCACACACACTTATCTCTCAGAACTGAGCATGTGGAGAGAAGTTGGTTCACCTAGCACAAAGGGAACGTGTTGCAGGAGAAACTTTTATTCTTGTTCCTCAGACTGTTTCCTAGTGCCAGTTTGAAGTTCCTGCAGTTTTCACTGTAAAACCCAGTTGGAGCTAGGACCTACCGATATATAGATATGGAGTGTAGATTGCAACTGAATAGAAACCTTGTGTTCCCAACAACCTAGGTGAAGGACGGGTTTCACACACACATAACTCTCAGAACTGAGCATGTGGAGAGAGTTTCGTTCATGTAGCACAAATTGAAAGGGTTGCAGCGGAAACTTTTACTCTGGTATCTCAGTCAGTTTCCTAGTGCCGGTTTGAAGTTCCTGCAGTTTTCACTGTAAAACCGAGTTGGAGCTAGTACCTCCCCATATATATATATAGATTGTAGTTTGCTCCTGTAAAAGAAACTTTGTTTTCATAACAAGCAAGATGAAGGTCGGCATTCACACACACTTATCTCTCAGAAATTAGCATGTGGCGAGACGTTCGTTCCTCTAGCACAATGGGAACGGGTTGCAGGGGAAACTTTTAATCTGGTTTCTCATTCTGTTTCCTAGTGCCGGTATGAAGTTCCTGCAGTTTTCACTGTAAACAGAGTTGGATCTAGTAACTCCCCATTTATATGTATGAAGTGTAATTTGCAACTGAAATGAAAATCTGTATTCCCAACAAGCTAGGTGAAGGACGGCTTTCACACACACTTATCTCTCAGAACTGAGCATGTGGAGACATGTTCGTTCACCTAGCACAATGGAAACGCTTTGCAAGTGAAAAATTTACTCTGGTTTCTCAGTCTGTTTCCTAGTGCCGCTTTGAAATTCCTGCAGTTTTCACTGTAAAACCGTGTTGGAGCTAGGTCCTCCCCATACAAATGTATGGAGTGTATTTTGCAACTGAAGAGAAACTTTGTGTTCCCAAAAAACAAGTTGAAGTTCGGCTTTTACACACACTAATCTCTCAGAACTGAACATGTGGTGAGACAATCGTTCATCTAGCACAAAGGGAACCGGTTTCAGCGGAAACTTTTTTTTTGATTTCTCAGTCTGTTTCCTAGTGCCGTTTTGAAGTTCCTGCAGTTTTCACTGTAAAACCGATTTGGTGTTAGTACCAACCCATTTACATATATGAAATGTAGTTTGCAACTGAAATGGAAATTTGTATTACCAACAAGCTAGATGATGTACGGCTTTCACACACACATATCTCTCAGAACTCAGCATGTGGAGAGACGTTCGTTCATCTAGCACAAATTGGAACGTTTTGCAGGAGAAACTTTTACTATGGTTCTCGGTGTGTTTCCTAGTGCTGGTTTGAAGTTCCTGCAGTTTTCACTGTGAAACTGATTTTGAGCCAGCACCGCACCAAATATATTTATGGAGTGTAGTTTGCTACTGAAAAGAAACTTTGTTTTCATAACAAGCAAGATGAAGGTCGGCATTCACACACAATTATCTCTCAGAAATTAGCATGTGGCGAGACGTTCTTTCCTCTAGCACAATGGGAACGGGTTGCAGGGGAAACTTTTAATCTGGTTTCTCATTCTGTTTCCTAGTGCCGGTATGAAGTTCCTGCAGTTTTCACTGTAAACAGAGTTGGATCTAGTAACTCCCCTTTTATATGTATGAAGTGTAATTTGCAACTGAAATGAAAATCTGTATTCCCAACAAGCTAGGTGAAGGACGGCTTTCACACACACTTACCTCTCAGAACTGAGCATGTGGAGAAATGTTCGTTCACCTAGCACAATGGGAACGCTTTGCAAGTGAAAAATTTATTCTGGTTTCTCAGTCTGTTTCCTAGTGCCTGTTTGAAATTCCTGAAGTTTTCACTGTAAAACCGTGTTGGAGCTAGGTCCTCCCCATACAAATGTATGAAGTGTATTTTGCAACTGAAGAGAAACTTTGTGTTCCCAAAAAACAAGTTGAAGTTCGGCTTTTACACACACTAATCTCTCAAAACTGAACATGTGGTGAGACAATCGTTCATCTAGCACAAAGGGAACCGGTTTCAGCGGAAATTTTTTTTTTGATTTCTCAGTCTGTTTCCTAGTGCCGGTTTGAAGTTCCTGCAGTTTTCACTATAAAACCGATTTGCTGTTAGTACCAACCCATTTACATATATGAAATGTAGTTTGCAACTGAAATGGAAATTTGTATTACCAACAAGCTAGATGATGTACGGCTTTCACACACACATATCTCTCAGAACTGAGCATGTGGAGAGACGTTCGTTCATCTAGCACAAATTGGAACTTTTTGCAGGAGAAACTTTTACTCTGGTTCTCGGTCTGTTTCGTAGTGACGGTTTGAAGTTCCTGCAGTTTTCACTGTAAAACCCAGTTGGTGCTAGTACTTCCCCATATATATGTATGGATTGTAGTTTGCAATTGAGAAGAATCTTTGTGTTACCAACAACCTAGGTGAAGAATGGCTTCCTCACACACTTATCTCTCAGAACTGAGCATGTGGAGAGACGTTCGTTCACATAGCAAAAAGGGAAGAGGTTGCAGGAGAAACTGTTTCTCTGGGTTCTGAGTCTGTTTCCTAGTGCCGGTTTGAAGTTCCTGCAGTTTTCACTGTAAAATCGTGTTGGAGCTAGTACCTCCCCATATATATGTAAGGATTGTAGATTGCAACTGAAAAGAATCTTTGTGTTCCCAACAAGTTAAGTGGAGGACGGCTTTCACACACACTTATCTCTCAGAACTGAGCATGTGGAGAGACATTCGTTCACCTAGCACAAAGGGAATGGTTTGGAGGAGAAACTTTTACTCTGGGTTCTAAGTCTGTTTCCTATTGCAGTTATGAAGTTCCTGCAGTTTTCACTGTAAAACCGAGTTGGAGCTAGTACCTCCCCATATATATGTACGGATTGTAGTTTGCAATTGAAAAGATACTTTGCGTTCTCAACAAGCTAGGTGAAGGATGGCTTTCACACACACTTATCTCTCAGAACTGAGCATGTGGACAGACGTTCGTTCATGTAGCACAAAGGGAAAGGGTTGAAGGGGAAACTTGTTCTCTGGTTTCTCAGTCAGTTTCCGAGTGCCGGTTTGAAGTTCCTGCAGTTTTCACAGTAAAACCGATTTGGAGATTATACCTCCCCATATATGTTTGCAGTGTAGTTTGCAACTGAAAAGAAACTTTGTGTTCCCAACAAGCTAGGTGAAGTACGGCTTTCACACACACTTATCTCTCAGAACTGAGCATGTGGAGAGATGTTCGTTCATCTAGCACAATGGGAACGGGTAGCAGGAGAAACTGTTACTATGGTTTCTCAGTCTGTTTCCTAGAGCCGGTTTGAAGTTCCTGCATTTTTCACTATAAAAACGATTTGGAGATTATACCTCCCCATATATTTATAAATTGTAGTTTGCAACTAGAAGAATCTTTGTGTTCCCAACAAGCTAGGTGAAGGACGGCATTCAGACACACTTATCTCTCAGAACTGAGCATGTGGAGAGAATTTCGTTCATCTAGCACAATGGGAACGGGTGGAAGGGGAAATTTTACTCAGCTTTCTCAGTCCGTTTCCTAGTGCCGCTTTGAAGTTCCTTCAGCTTTCACTGTAATACCGATATGAGCTATTACCTCCCCATATATATGAATGGAGTGTAGTTATCAACTGAAAAGAAACTTTGTGTTCCAAACAAGCTACGTGAAGAACGGCTTTCACACACACTTATTTATCAGAACTGAGCATGCGGAGTGACTTTCGTTCACCTAGCACAAAGGGAACGGGTTGCAGGAGAAAATTTTACTCTAGGTTCTGAGTCTGTTTCCAAGTTCCGGTTTTGAGTTCCTGCAGTTTTCACTGTAAAACCGAGTTTGAGCTTGTACCTCCCCATATATATGTATGGAGGGATGTTTTCAACTGAAAAGAAACTTTGTTTTCCCAACAAGCTAGGTGAAGGACGGCTTTCACACACAATTATCTCTCAGAACTGAGCATGTGGAGAGACGTTCGTTCCTCTAGCACAAATGGAACGGGTTGTAGGGGAAATTTTACTAAGCTTTCTCAGTCTGTTTCCTAGTGCTGTATTGAAGTTCCTGCAGTTTTCACTGTAAAACAGATATGAGCTAATATCTCCCCATATATATGTATGGATTGTAGTTTGCAATTGAGAAGAAACTTTGTGTTCCCAACAACCTAGTAGAAGTATGGCTTCCACACACACTTATCTGTCAGAAATGAGTATGTGGAGAGACTTTCGTTCACCTAGCAATATGGGAAGAGGTTGCAGCAGAAACTTTTACTCTGGTATCCCAGTCAGTTTCTAAGTGCTGGTTTGAAGTTCCTGCAGTTTTCACTGTAAAACCGATTTGAGCTCTTACCTCCCCATATATATGTATGGAGTGTAGTTTGCAACTGAATAGAAACTTTGTGTTCCCAACAAGCTAGGTGAAGGACGGCTTACACACACACTTATCTCTCAAAACTGAGCATGTGGAGAGACGTTCGTTCATCTAGCTCAAAATGGAACGTTTTGCAGGAGAAACTTTTACTCTGGTTTCTCAGTCTGTTTCCTAGTGCCGGTTTGAAGTTCCTGCAGTTTTCACTGTAAAACCGAGTTGGAGTTAGTACCTCCCCATATATATATATTGAATGTAGTTTGCTACTGTAAAAGAAACTTTGTCTTCATAACAAGCAAGATGAAGGACGGCTTTCACACACACTTATCTCTCAGAACTGAGCATGTGGAGAAAAGTTCGTTCACCTAGCACAAAGGAACGCTTTGCACGTGTAAAATTTACTCTGGTTTCTTAGTCTGTTTCCTAGTGCCGGTTTGAAATTCCTGCAGTTTTCACTGTAAAACCGTGTTCGAGCTAGGTCCTCCCCATATAAATGTATGGAGTGTAGTTTGCAACTGAAGAGAAACTTTGTGTTCCGAAAAAACAAGGTGAAGTTCGGCTTTTACACACTCTAATCTCTCAGAACTGAACATGTGGAGAGACGATCGTTCATCTAGCACAAAGGGAACGGGTTGCAGCGGAAACTGTTTTTTTGGTTTCTCAGTCTGTTTCCTAGTGCCGGTTTGAAGCTCCTGCAGTTTTCACTGTAAAACCCAGTTGGTGCTAGTACCTCCCCATATATATGTATGTATTGTAGTTTGCAATTGAGAAGAATCTTTGTGTTCCCAACAACCTAGGTGAAGAATGGCTTCCTCACACACTTATCTCTCAGAACTGAGCATGTGGAGAGACGTTCGTTCACATAGCAAAAAGGGAAGAGGTTGCAGGAGAAACTGTTACTCTGGGTTCTGAGTCTGTTTCCTAGTGCCGGTTTGAAGTTCCTGCAGGTTTCACTGTAAAATCGTGTTGGAGCTAGTACCTCCCCATATATATATAAGGATTGTAGATTGCAACTGAAAAGAATCTTTGTGTTCCCAGCAAGTTAAGTGGAGGACGGCTTTCACACACACTTGTCTCTCAGAACTGACCATGTGGAGAGACGTTCGTTCACCTAGCACAAAGGGAATGGTTTGGAAGAGAAACTTTTACTCTGGGTTCTAAGTCTGTTTCCTATTGCAGTTATGAAGTTCCTGCAGTTTTCACTGTAAAACCGAGTTGGAGCTAGTACCTCCCCATATATATGTACGGATTGTAGTTTGCAATTGAAAAGATACTTTGCGTTCTCAACAAGCTAGGTGAAGGATGGCTTTCACACACACTTATCTCTCAGAACTGAGCATGTGGACAGACGTTCGTTCATGTAGCACAAAGGGAAAGGGTTGAAGGGGAAACTTGTTCTCTGGTTTCTCAGTCAGTTTCCTAGTGCCGGTTTGAAATTCCTGCAGTTTTCACAGTAAAACCGATTTGGAGATTGTACCTCCCCATATATGTTTGCAGTGTAGTTTGCAACTGAAAAGAAACTTTGTGTTCCCAACAAGCTAGGTGAAGTACGGCTTTCACACACACTTATCTCTCAGAACTGAGCATGTGGAGAGATGTTCGTTCATCTAGCACAATGGGAACGGGTAGCAGGGGAAACTGTTACTATGGTCTCAGTCTTTTTCCTAGAGCCGGTTTGAAGTTCCTGCATTTTTCACTATAAAAACGATTTGGAGATTATACCTCCCCATATATTTATAAATTGTAGTTTGCAACTAGAAGAATCTTTCTGTTCCCAACAAGCTAGGTGAAGGACGGCTTTCAGACACAGTTATCTCTCAGAACTGAGCATGTGGAGAGAATTTCGTTCATCTAGCTCAAAGGGAACGGGTGGAAGGGGAAATTTTACTCAGCTTTCTCAGTCCGTTTCCTAGTGCCGCTTTGAAGTTCCTTCAGCTTTAACTGTAATACCGATATGAGCTATTACCTCCCCATATATATGAATGGAGTGTAGTTATCAACTGAAAAGAAACTTTGTGTTCCAAACAAGCTACATGAAGAACGGCTTTCACACACAATTATTTATCAGAACTGAGCATGCGGAGTGACGTTCGTTCACCTAGCACAAAGGGAACGGGTTGCAGGAGAAAATTTTACTCTGGGTTCTGAGTCTGTTTCCTAGTTCCGGTTTTAAGTTCCTGCAGTTTTCACTGTAAAACCGAGTTGGAGCTAGTACCTACCCATATATATGTATGGAGTGTAGTTGGCAACGGAGAAGAATCTTTGTGTTCCTAACAAGCAAGCTGAAGGACGACTTTCACATACACTTAACTCTCAGAACTGATCATGTGGAGAGACGTTCGTTCACTTAGCAGAAAATGGAATGTTTTGCAGGAGAAACTTTTATTCTGGTTTCTCGTTTTGTTTCCTAGTGCCGGTATGAATTTCCAGCAGTTTACACTGTAAAACAGTGTTGGAGCTAGGACCACCTTATATATATTTATGGAGTGTAGTTTGCAACTGAAAAGAATCTTTGTGTTCCTAACAAGCTAGTTGAAGAACGGCTTTTACACACACTTATCCCTCAGATCTGAGCATGTGGAGAGACGTTCGTTCACCTAGCACAAAGGGAACGGGTTGCAGGAGAAACATTTACTCTGGGTTCTGAGTCTGTTTCCTAGTTCCGGTTTTAAGTTCCTGCAGTTTTCACTGTAAAACCGAGTTGGAGATTATACCTCCCCACATATGTATGCAGTGTAGTATTCAACTGGAAGAATCTTTGTGTTCCCAACAAGCTAGGTGAAGAACGGCTTTCACACATACTTATCTCTCAGAACTGAGCATGCCGAGTGACGTTCTTTCACGTAGCTCAAATGGAACGGGTTGCAGGAGAAACTTTTCTCTGTGTTCTGAGTCTGTTTCCTAGTGCCGGTTTGAATTTCCTTCAGTTTTCAGTGTAAAACCTTGTTGGAGCTAATACCTCCCCTTATATATGTATGGAATGTAGTTTGCAACTGAAATTAAACTTTGTGTTCCCAACAAGCTAGGTGAAGAAAGGCTTTCACACCCACTTATCTCTCAGAACTGAGCATGTGGAGAGACGTTCGTTCATCTAGCACAGAGGGTACGGGTTGAAGGGGAAATTTTACTAAGCTTTCTCAGTCTGTTTCCTTCTGCCGTATTGAAGTTCCTGCAGTTTTCACTGTAAAATCGATTTGAGCAAGTACTACCGCATATATATTTATGGAATGTAGTTTGCAACTGAAAAGAAACTTTGTGTTCCCGCCAAGCTAGTTGAAGAATGGCTTTCATACACAATTATCTTTCAGAACTGAGCAAGTGGAGAGACGTTCATTCATCTAGCACAAAATGGAATCTTCTGCAGGAGAAACTTTTACTCTGGATTCTCAGGCTGTTTCCTGGTGCCGGTATGAAGTTCCTGCATTTTTCACTGTAAAACAGAGTTGGAGCTTGTCCCTCCCCATATATATATATGGAGTGTAGATTGCTTCTGAGAAGAAACTTTGTGTTCTTAAAAAGCAAGTTGAAGGACGGCTTTCACACACACTTATCTCTCAAATCTGAGCATGTGGAGAGACGTTCGTTCACCTATGACAAACGGAATATTTACAGGAGAAACATTTACTCTGTGTACTGAGAATTTTCCTAGTGCTGGTTTGAATTTCCTGCAGTATTCACTGTAAAACCGTGTTGGAGATTATACCTCCCCATATATTTATGCAGTGTAGTTTGCAACTGAGTGAATCTTTGTGTTCCCAACAAGCTAGTTTGAGGACGCCTTCAACCACACTTACCTCTCAGAACTGAGCATGTGGAGAGACGTTCGTTCATGTAGCACAAAGGGAACGGGTTGCAGGGGAAACTTGTTCTCTGGTTTCTCAGTCAGTTTCCTAGTGCTGGTTTGAAGTTAATGCAGTTTTCACTGTAAACCCGAGTTGGAGTTTATACCTCTCCATATATGTATGCCGTGTAGTTTGCAACTGAAAGAATCTTTGTGTTCCCAACAAGCTAGGTGAAGGACGGCTTTCACAAACACTTATCTCTTAGAAGTGAGCATGTGGAGAAACGTTCGTTCATCTAGCACAAATGGAACTGGTGGGAGGGGAAATTATACTCAGCTTTCTCAGTCCGTTTCCTAGAGCCGGTTAGAATTTCTTACAGTTTTCACTGTAAATTCGATTTGAGCTAATACCTCCCCAATATATATGAATGGAGTGTAGTTAGCAACTGAAAAGAAACTTTGTATTCTCAACAAGCTAGGTGAAGGACGGCTTTCACACACACTTATCTCTCATAACAGAGCATGCGGAGTGACGTTCGTTCACCTAGCACAAACGGAATGGGTTGCAGGAGAAACTTTTACTCTGGGTTCTGAGTCTGTTTCCTAGTGCCGGTTTGAAGTTCCTGCAATTTTCACTGTAAAACCGTGTTGGAGCTATTATCTCCCCATATATAAGTATGGAGTTTAGTTTGCAACTGAAAAGAAACTTTGTGTTCCAAACAAGCTAGGTGAAGTCGGCTTTCACACCCACTTATCTCTCAGAACTGAGCATGTGGACAGACGTTCGTTCAGCTAGCACAAAGGGAACGGGTTGCAGGAGAAACTTTTACTCTGGTTTCTCATTCTGTTTCCTAGTGCCGGTATGAAGTTCCTGCAGTTTTCACTGTAAACATAGTTGGAGCTAGTAACTCCCCATTTATATGTATGAAGTGTAATTTGCAACTGAAATGAAAATTTGTATTCCCAACAAGCTAGGTGAAGGACGGATTTCACACACACTTTTCTCTCAGAACAGAGCATGTGGAGAAAAGTTCGTTCACCTAGCACAAAGGAACGCTTTGCAAGTGTAAATTTTACTCTGGTTTCTTAGTCTGTTTCCTAGTGCCGGTTTGAAGTTCCTGCAGTTTTCACTGTAAAATCGTGTTGGAGCTAGTACCTCCCCATATATATGTAAGGATTGTAGATTGCAACTGAAAAGAATCTTTGTGTTCCCAACAAGTTAAGTGGAGGACGGCTTTCACACACACTTGTCTCTCAGAACTGAGCATGTGGAGAGACGTTCGTTCACCTAGCACAAAGGGAATGGTTTGGAGGAGAAAGTTTTACTCTGGGTTCTAAGTCTGTTTCCTATTGCAGTTATGAAGTTCCTGCAGTTTTCACTGTAAAACCGAGTTGGAGCTAGTACCTCCCCATATATATGTACGGATTGTAGTTTGCAATTGAAAAGATACTTTGCGTTCTCAACAAGCTAGGTGAAGGATGGCTTTCACACACACTTATCTCTCAGAACTGAGCATGTGGACAGACGTTCGTTCATGTAGCACAAAGGGAAAGGGTTGAAGGGGAAACTTGTTCTCTGGTTTCTCAGTCAGTTTCCGAGTGCCGGTTTGAAGTTCCTGCAGTTTTCACAGTAAAACCGATTTGGAGATTATACCTCCCCATATATGTTTGCAGTGTAGTTTGCAACTGAAAAGAAACTTTGTGTTCCCAACAAGCTAGGTGAAGTACGGCTTTCACACACACTTATCTCTCAGAACTGAGCATGTGGAGAGATGTTCGTTCACCTAGCACAATTTGAACGGGTAGCAGGAGAAGCTGTTACTATGGTCTCAGTCTGTTTCCTAGAGCCGTTTTGAAGTTCCTGCATTTTTCACTATAAAAACGATTTGGAGATTATACCTCCCCATATATTTATAAATTGTAGTCGGCAACTAGAAGAATCTTTCTGTTCCCAACAAGCTAGGTGAAGGACGGCTTTCAGACACACTTATCTCTCAGAACTGAGCATGTGGAGAGAATTTCGTTCATCTAGCACAAAGGGAACGGGTGGAAGGGGAAATTTTACTCAGCTTTCTCAGTCCGTTTCCTAGTGCCGCTTTGAAGTTCCTGCAGCTTTCACTGTAATACCGATATGAGCTATTACCTCCCCATATATATGAATGGAGTGTAGTTATCAACTGAAAAGAAACTTTGTGTTCCAAACAAGCTACGTGAAGAACGGCTTTCACACACACTTATTTATCAGAACTGAGCATGCGGAGTGACGTTCGTTCACCTAGCACAAAGGGAACGGGTTGCAGGAGAAACTTTTACTCTGGGTTCTGAGTCTGTTTCCTAGTTCCGGTTTTAAGTTCCTGCAGTTTTCACTGTAAAACCGAGTTGGAGCTAGTACCTACCCATATATATGTATGGAGTGTAGTTGGCAACGGAGAAGAATCTTTGTGTTCCTAACAAGCAAGGTGAAGGACGACTTTCACATACACTTAACTCTCAGAACTGATCATGTGGAGAGACGTTCGTTCACTTAGCAGAAAATGGAATGTTTTGCAGGAGAAACTTTTATTCTGGTTTCTCGTTTTATTTCCTAGTGCCGGTATGAATTTCCAGCAGTTTACACTGTAAAACAGTGTTGGAGCTAGGACCACCCTATATATATTTATGGAGTGTAGTTTGCAACTGAAAAGAATCTTTGTGTTCCTAACAAGCTAGTTTAAGGACGGCTTTTACACACATTTATCCCTCAGATCTGAGCATGTGGAGAGACGTTCATTCACCTAGCACAAAGGGAATGGTTTGGAGGAGAAACTTTTACTCTGGTTTCTCAGTCTGTTTCCGAGAGCCGGTTTGAAATTCCTGCAGTTTTCACTGTAAAACCGAGTTGGAGATTATACCCCCCCACATATGTATGCAGTGTATTATTAAACTGGAAGAATCTTTGTGTTCCCAACAAGCTATGTGAAGGACGGCTTTCACACACACTTATCTCTCAAAACTGAGCATGTGGAGTGACGTTCGTTCATCTAGCTCAAAATGGAACGTTTTGCAGGAGAAACTTTTACTGTGGATTCTCAGTCTGTTTCCTAGTGCCGGTTTGAAGTTCCTGCAGTTTTCACTGTAAAACCGAGTTGGAGCTAGTACCTCCCCATATATATATATGGAATGTAGTTTGCTACTGTAAAAGAAACTTTGTCTTCATAACAAGCAAGATGAAGGACGGCTTTCACACACACTTATCTCTCAGAAATTAGCATGTGGCGAGACGTTCATTCCTCTAGCACAATGGGAACGGGTTGCAGGGGAAACTTTTAATCTGGTTTCTCATTCAGTTTCCTAGTGCCGGTATGAAGTTCCTGCAGTTTTCACTGTAAACAGAGTTGGAGCTAGTAACTCACCATTTATATGTATGAAGTGTAATTTGCAACTGAAATGAAAATTTGTATTCCCAACAAGCTAGGTGAAGGACGGCTTTCACACACACTTATCTCTCAGAACTGAGGATGTGGAGAAAACTTCTTTCACCTAGCACAAAGGAACGCTTTGCAAGTGTAAAATTTACTCTGGTTTCTTTGTCTGTTTATTAGTGCCGGTTTGAAATTCCTGCAGTTTTCACTGTAAAACCGTGTTGGAGCTAGGTCCTCCCCATATAAATGTATGGAGTGTAGTTTGCAACTGAAGAGAAACTTTGTGTTCCCAAAAAACAAGGTGAAGTTCAGCTTTTACACACTCTAATCTCTCAGAACTGAACATGTGGAGAGACGATCGTTCATCTAGCACAAAGGGAACGGGTTGCAGCGGAAACTGTTTTTTTGGTTTCTCAGTCTGTTTCCTAGTGCCGGTTTTAAGTTCCTGCAGTTTTCACTGTAAAACCGATTTGGAGCTAGTACCTCCCCATTTACATATATGAAGTGTAGTTTGCAACTGAAATGAAAATTTGTATTACCAACAAGCTAGGTGATGTACGGCTTTCACACACACATATCTCTAAGAACTGAGCATGTGGAGAGACGTTCGTTCACCTAGCACAAAGGGAACGGGTTGCAGGAGAAACTTTTACTCTGGGTTCTGAGTCTGTTTCCTAGTTCCGGTTTTAAGTTCCTGCAGTTTTCACTGTAAAACCGAGTTGGAGATTATACCTCCCCATATATATATATGGAGTGTAGATTGCTTCTGAGAAGAAACTTTGTGTTCTTAAAAAGCAAGTTGAAGGACGGCTTTCACACACACTTATCTCTCAAATCTGAGCATGTGGAGAGACGTTCGTTCACCTATGACAAAGGGAATATTTACAGGAGAAACATTTACTCTGTGTACTGAGAATTTTCCTAGTGCTGGTTTGAATTTCCTGCAGTATTCACTGTAAAACCGTGTTGGAGATTATACCTCCCCATATATTTATGCAGTGTAGTTTGCAACTGAGTGAATCTTTGTGTTCCCAACAAGCTAGTTTGAGGACGCCTTCAACCACACTTACCTCTCAGAACTGAGCATGTGGAGAGACGTTCGTTCATGTAGCACAAAGGGAACGGGTTGCAGGGGAAACTTGTTCTCTGGTTTCTCAGTCAGTTTCCTAGTGCCGGTTTGAAGTTAATGCAGTTTTCACTGTAAACCCGAGTTGGAGTTTATACCTCTCCATATATGTATGCAGTGTAGTTTGCAACTGAAAGAATCTTTGTGTTCCCAACAAGCTAGGTGAAGGACGGCTTTCACAAACACTTATCTCTTAGAAGTGAGCATGTGGAGAAACGTTCGTTCATCTAGCACAAATGGAACTGGTGGGAGGGGAAATTATACTCAGCTTTCTCAGTCCGTTTCCTAGAGCCGGTTAGAATTTCTTACAGTTTTCACTGTAAATTCGATTTGAGCTAATACCTCCCCAATATATATGAATGGAGTGTAGTTAGCAACTGAAAAGAAACTTTGTATTCTCAACAAGCTAGGTGAAGGACGGCTTTCACACACACTTATCTCTCATAACAGAGCATGCGGAGTGACGTTCGTTCACCTAGCACAAACGGAATGGGTTGCAGGAGAAACTTTTACTCTGGGTTCTGAGTCTGTTTCCTAGTGCCGGTTTGAAGTTCCTGCAATTTTCACTGTAAAACCGTGTTGGAGCTATTATCTCCCCATATATAAGTATGGAGTTTAGTTTGCAACTGAAAAGAAACTTTGTGTTCCAAACAAGCTAGGTGAAGTCGGCTTTCACACCCACTTATCTCTCAGAACTGAGCATGTGGACAGACGTTCGTTCAGCTAGCACAAAGGGAACGGGTTGCAGGAGAAACTTTTACTCTGGTTTCTCATTCTGTTTCCTAGTGCCGGTATGAAGTTCCTGCAGTTTTCACTGTAAACATAGTTGGAGCTAGTAACTCCCCATTTATATGTATGAAGTGTAATTTGCAACTGAAATGAAAATTTGTATTCCCAACAAGCTAGGTGAAGGACGGATTTCACACACACTTTTCTCTCAGAACAGAGCATGTGGAGAAAAGTTCGTTCACCTAGCACAAAGGAACGCTTTGCAAGTGTAAAATTTACTCTGGTTTCTTAGTCTGTTTCCTAGTGCCGGTTTGAAGTTCCTGCAGTTTTCACTGTAAAATCGTGTTGGAGCTAGTACCTCCCCATATATATGTAAGGATTGTAGATTGCAACTGAAAAGAATCTTTGTGTTCCCAACAAGTTAAGTGGAGGACGGCTTTCACACACACTTGTCTCTCAGAACTGAGCATGTGGAGAGACGTTCGTTCACCTAGCACAAAGGGAATGGTTTGGAGGAGAAAGTTTTACTCTGGGTTCTAAGTCTGTTTCCTATTGCAGTTATGAAGTTCCTGCAGTTTTCACTGTAAAACCGAGTTGGAGCTAGTACCTCCCCATATATATGTACGGATTGTAGTTTGCAATTGAAAAGATACTTTGCGTTCTCAACAAGCTAGGTGAAGGATGGCTTTCACACACACTTATCTCTCAGAACTGAGCATGTGGACAGACGTTCGTTCATGTAGCACAAAGGGAAAGGGTTGAAGGGGAAACTTGTTCTCTGGTTTCTCAGTCAGTTTCCGAGTGCCGGTTTGAAGTTCCTGCAGTTTTCACAGTAAAACCGATTTGGAGATTATACCTCCCCATATATGTTTGCAGTGTAGTTTGCAACTGAAAAGAAACTTTGTGTTCCCAACAAGCTAGGTGAAGTACGGCTTTCACACACAATTATCTCTCAGAACTGAGCATGTGGAGAGATGTTCGTTCACCTAGCACAATTTGAACGGTTAGCAGGTGAAACTGTTACCATGGTCTCAGTCTGTTTCCTAGAGCCGGTTTGAAGTTCCTGCATTTTTCACTATAAAAACGATTTGGAGATTATACCTCCCCATATATTTATAAATTGTAGTCGGCAACTAGAAGAATCTTTCTGTTCCCAACAAGCTAGGTGAAGGACGGCTTTCAGACACACTTATCTCTCAGAACTGAGCATGTGGAGAGAATTTCGTTCATCTAGCACAAAGGGAACGGGTGGAAGGGGAAATTTTACTCAGCTTTCTCAGTCCGTTTCCTAGTGCCGCTTTGAAGTTCCTGCAGCTTTCACTGTAATACCGATATGAGCTATTACCTCCCCATATATATGAATGGAGTGTAGTTATCAACTGAAAAGAAACTTTGTGTTCCAAACAAGCTACGTGAAGAACGGCTTTCACACACACTTATTTATCAGAACTGAGCATGCGGAGTGACGTTTGTTCACCTAGCACAAAGGGAACGGGTTGCAGGAGAAACTTTTACTCTGGGTTCTGAGTCTGTTTCCTAGTTCCGGTTTTAAGTTCCTGCAGTTTTCACTGTAAAACCGAGTTGGAGCTAGTACCTACCCATATATATGTATGGAGTGTAGTTGGCAACGTAGAAGAATCTTTGTGTTCCTAACAAGCAAGGTGAAGGACGACTTTCACATACACTTAATTCTCAGAACTGATTATGTGGAGAGACGTTCGTTCACTTAGCAGAAAATGGAATGTTTTGCAGGAGAAACTTTTATTCTGGTTTCTCGTTTTGTTTCCTAGTGCCGGTATGAAATTCCAGCAGTTTACACTGTAAAACAGTGTTGGAGCTAGGACCACCCTATATATATTTATGGAGTGTAGTTTGCAACTGAAAAGAATCTTTGTGTTCCTAACAAGCTAGTTGAAGGACGGCTTTTACACACACTTATCCCTCAGATCTGAGCATGTGGAGAGACGTTCGTTCACCTAGCACAAAGGGAACGGATTGCAGGAAAAACTTTTTCTCTGGGTTCTGAGTCTGTTTCCTAGTTCCGGTTTTAAGTTCCTGCAGTTTTCACTGTAAAACCGAGTTGGAGCTAGTACCTACCCATATATATGTATGGAGTGTAGTTGGCAACGGAGTAGAATCTTTGTGTTCCTAACAAGCAAGGTGAAGGACGACTTTCACATACACTTAACTCTCAGAACTGATCATGTGGAGAGACGTTCATTCACTTAGCAAAAAATGGAATGTTTTGCAGGAGAAACTTTTATTCTGGTTTCTCATTCTGTTTCCTAGTGCCGGTTGGAAGTTCCTGCAGTTTTTACTCTAAACCCGAGTTGTAGCTAGTACCTCCCCTTATATATGTATGGATTGTGGTTTGCAACTGAATAGAAACTTTCTGTTCCCAACAAGCTAGGTGAAGGAAGGCTTTCACACTCATTTATCTCTCAGATCTGAGCATCTGGAGAGACGTTCATTCATCTAGCACAAAGGGAACTGGTTGCAGGGGAATATTTTACTCTGGTTTCTCAGTGTGTTTCCTAGTGTCGGTTGGAAGTTCCTGCCGTTTTCTCTGTAAAACCGAGTTGGAGCTAGAACCTACCCATATATATGTACGGAGTGTAGTTTGCAACTGAGAAGAATCTTGGTGTTCCCAACAACCTAGGTGAAGGATTTCTTTCACAAAAAATTATCTCTCATAACTGAGCATGTGGAGAGACTTTCGTTCATGTAGCATAAAGGGAACGAGTTGCAGGGGAAAATTATTCTCTGGTTTCTCAGTCAGTTTCCTAGTGCCAGTTTGAAGTTCCTGCAGTTTTCACTGTAAAACCGATTTTGAGCTAGTACCTACCCATATATATTTATGGAGTGTAATTTGCAACTGAAAATACATTTTGTGTTCCCAACAAGGTAGGTGAAGGACGGCTTTCACACCCACTTTTCTCTCAGAACTGAGAATGTGAAGAGACTTTCATTCATCTAGCACAAAGGTAACGGTTTGCAGGGGAAATTTTACTAAACTTTCTCAGTCTCTTTCCTAATGCGGTATTGTATTTCCTGCAGTTTTGACTGTAAAACCGAAATGAGCTACTCCCTTCCCATATATATGTATGGAGTGTATTTTGCAACTGGAAAGAAACTTTGTGTTCTCAACAAGCTAGGTGAAGGACGGCTTTCACACACACTTATCTCTGTGAAATGAGCATGTGGAGAGACGTTCGTTCATGTAGCACAAAGGGAACGGGTTGAAGGGGAAACTTGTACCCTGGTTTCTCAGTCAGTTTCCTAGTGCCGGTTTGACGTTCCTGCAGTTTTCACTGTAAAACCCAGTTGGAGCTAGTACCTGCCCATATATATGTATGGAGAGTAGTTTGCAACTGAAAAGAAAGTATGTGTTCCCCACAAGCTAGGTGAAGGACGGCTTTTACAAACACATATCTCTCAGAACTGAGCATGTGGAGAGACGTTCGTTCATCCAGCACAAGTGGAACGGGTGGCAGGTGAAACTGTTACTGTGGGTTTTCAGTCTGTTTCCTAGAGCCGGTTTGAATTTCCTGCAGTTTTCACTGTAAAACCGAGTTGGAGCTAGTACCACCCCATATAAATGTATGAAGTGTAGTTTGCAACTGAAAAGAAACTTTGTGTTCCCAACAAGCTATGTGAAGTGCGGCTTTCACACACACTTATCTCTCAGAACTGAGCATTTGGAGAGACCTTCTTTCACCTAGGAAAAAGGGAACGCTTTACAGCAGAAACTTTTACTCTTGGTTCTGAGAAGGTTTCCTAGTGCCGGTTTCAAGTTCCTGCAGTTTTCACTGTAAAACCGAATTGGAGCTAGAACCTCCCCATATATATTTATGGAATGTAGTTTGCAACTGAAAAGAATCTTTGTGTTCCCAACAAGATTAGTGATGTACGGCTTTCACACACACTTATCTCTCAGAACTGAGAATGTGGAGAGACGTCCATTCGTCTAGCACAAAGGGAACGGGTTCCAGGGGAAAGTATTGTCTGGTTTCTCAATCTGTTTTCTAGTGCCGGTTTGAAGTTCCTGCATTTTTCACTGTAAACCCGGTTGGAGCTAGTACCTCCCCTTATATATGTATTGATCGTGGTTTGCAACTTAATAGAAACTTTGTGTTCCCAACAAGCTAGGTGAAGTAAGGTTTTCACACACATATATCTCTCAGATCTGAGCATCTGGAGAGACGTTCATTCATCTAGCACAAAGGGAACGGGTTGCAGGGGAAACTTTTACTCTGATTTCTCAGTGTGTTTCCTAGTGTCCGTTGGAATTTCCTGCAGTTTTCTCTGTAAAACTGAGTTTGAGCTAGTACCTAACCGTATATATTTATGGAGTGTAGTTTGCAACTGAGAAGTATCTTTGTGTTCCCAACAAGCTAGGTGAAGGACGGCTTTCACACACACTTATCTCTCAGAACTGAGCATGTGGAGAGACGTTCGTTCATCCAGCACAATGGGAACGGATAGCAGGGGAAACTGTTACTCTGGGTTCTCAGTCTGTTTCCTAGAGCCGGTCTGAAGTTCCTGCAGTTTTCACTGTAAAACCGAGTTGGAGCAAGTACCTCCCCTTATATATGTATGGAGTGTATTTCGCAACTGAAAAGAAACTTTGTGTTCCCAACAAGCTAGGTGAAGTGCGGCTTTCACACACACTTATCTCTCAGAAATGAGCATGTTGAGAGACATTCGTTCACCTAGGACAAAGGGAAAGGTTTACAGGAGAAAGTATTACTCTGTGTTCTGAGAATATTTCCTAGTGCCGGTTTCAAGTTCCTGCAGTTTTCACTCTAAAATCGAATTGGAGCTAGTATCTCCACATATATATTTATTGAGTGAAGTTTGCAACTGAAAAGAAACTTTGTGTTCCAAACAAGCTAGGTGAAGGACGGCTTTCACACACACTTATCTCTCAGAACTGAGCATGTGGAGAGAAGTTCATTCATCTACCACAAAGGGAACGGGATGCAGGGGAAACTATTCTCTGGTTTATCAATCTCTTTCCTAGTGCAGGTTGGAAGTTCCTGCAGTTTTAATTGTAAACGTGAGTTGGAGCTAGTATCTCCCCTTATATTTGTATGGATTGTGGTTTGCAACTGAATAGAAACTTTGTATTCCCTACAAGCTAATTGAAGTAAGGCTTTCACACACATATATTTCTCAGATCTGAGCATCTGGAGAGACGTTCATTCATTTAGCACAACGGGAAAGGTTTGCAGGGGAACATTTTACTCTGGTTTCTCAGTGTGTTTCCTAGTGTCGTTTGGAAGTTCCTGCAGTTTTGTCTGTAAAACCGAGTTGGAGCTAGTACGTCCCCATATATATGTATGGATTGTAGTTTGCAATTGAGAAGAATCTTTGTGTTCCCAACAACCTAGGTGAAGAATGGCTTCAACACACACTTACCTCTCAGAACTGAGTATGTGGAGAAACTTTCGTTCACATAGCAAAAAGGGAAGAGGTTGCAGGAGAAACTGTTTCTCTGGGTTCTGAGTCTGTTTCCTAGTGCCGGTTTGAAGTTCCTGCAGTTTTCACTGTAAAACCGAGTTGGAGCTAGTACCTATCCATATATATGTATGAAGTGTAGATTGCAACTGAAAGGAAACTTTGTGTTCCCAAAAAGCTATGTGAAGCACGGCTTTCACATACATATATCTCTCAGAAATTAGCATGAGGAGAGACGATCATTCACCTAGGACAAAGAAAAGCTTTACAGGTGAAACTTTTATTCTGGGTTCTGAGACTTTTTCCTAGTGCCGGTTTGAAGTTCCTGCAGTTTTCACTGTAAAACCGATTTTTTAGCTAGTACCACCCCATCTATATTTTTGGAGTGTAGTTTGCAAATGAAAAGAAACTTTGTGTTCCCAACAAGCTAGATGAAGGACGGCTTTCACACACACTTATCTCTTAGAACTGAGCATGTGGAGAGACGTTCATTCATCTAGCACAAATGGAACGGGTTGCAGGAAGAACTATTCTCTGGTTTCTCATTCTGTTTCCTAGTGCCGGTTGGAAGTTCCTGCAGTTTTGACTCTAAACCCGAGTTGTAGCTAGTACCTCCCCTTATATATGTATGGATTGTGGTTTGCAACTGAATAGAAACTTTCTGTTCCCAACAAGCTAGGTGAAGGAAGGCTTTCACACTCATTTATCTCTCAGATCTGAGCATCTGGAGAGACGTTCATTCATCTAGCACAAAGGGAACTGGTTGCAGCGGAATATTATACTCTGGTTTCTCAGTGTGTTTCCTAGTGTCGGTTGGAAGTTCCTGCCGTTTTCTCTGTAAAACCGAGTTGGAGCTAGAACCTACCCATATATATGTACTGAGTGTAGTTTGCAACTGAGAAGAATTTTGGTGTTCCCAACAAGCTAGGTGAAGGACGGCTTTCACACACAATTATCTCTCAGAACTGAGCATGTGGAGAGACTTTCGTTCATGTAGCATAAAGGGAACGAGTTTCAGGGGAAACTTGTTCTCTGGTTTCTCAGGCAGTTTTCTAGTGCCGGTTTGAAGTTCCTGCAGTTTTCACTGTAAAACCGAGTTGGAGCTAGTACCTCCCCATATATATATATTTATTGTAGTTTGCAACTGAAAAGAAAGTTTGTGTTCCCAACAAGCTAGGTGAAGGACGGCTTTTACACCCACTTATCTCTCAGAACTGAGCATGTGGAGAGACGTTCGTTCATCTAGCACAAAGGGAACGGGTTGCAGGGGAAATTTTACGAAGCTATCTCAGTTTGTTTCCTAGTGCCGTATACAAGTTCCTGCAGTTTTCACTGTACAATCGATTTGTGTTTTACCTCCCCATATATATGTATGGAGTGTAGTTTGCAACTGAAAGAATCTTTGGTTTAACGACAAGCTAGGTGAAGGACGCCTTTCACACACACTTACTTCTCAGAACTGAGCATGGGGAGAGACGTTCATTCATCTAGCATAAAGGAAACGGGTTGCAGGAGAAACTATTCTCTGGTTTCTCAATCTGTTTCCTAGTGCCGGTTTGAATTTCCTGCAGTTTTCACTGTAAAACCGATTTTGAGCTAGTACCTACCCATATATATATATGGAGTGCAGTTTGCAACTTAAAAGAAACTTTGTGTTCCCAACAAGCTTGATGATGGAATGTATCACACACATTTATCTCTGAGAACTGAGCATGTGGATAGACGTTCGTTCATCTAGCACAAAGGGAACGGGTTGAACGGAATATTTTATTCAGCATTCTCAATTTGTTTCCTTGTGCCGGATTGAAATTCCTGCTATTTTCTCTGTAAAACCGATTTGAGCTTGTACCTCCGCATGTATATTTATGGAGTGTATTTTGCAACTGAAAAGAAAATTTGTGTTCCCAGCATGCTATGTGAAGGACGGCTTTAACACACACTTATCTCTCAGAACTGAGCATTTGGAGAGACATTCGTTCATCTAACAGTTTGCAGTGAAATTTAACTAAGCTTTCTCAGTCTGTTTCCTAGTGCCTTATTGAAGTTCCTGCAGTTATCACTGTAAAACCGAGTTTGAGCTAGAACCTCCCCATTATATACATGGACTGTAATTTGCAACTGAAAAGAAACTTTGTGTTTCCAACAAGCTCTGTGAAGAATGGCTTTCACACACACTTATGTCTCAGAACTTAGCACTTGGAGAGACGTTCGTTCATTTAGAACAAAGGGAACGGGTTGCAGGAGAAACTTTTACTCTGGTATCTCAGTCTGTTTCCTAGTGGTGAATTGTATTTTCTGCAGTTTCTCTGTAAAACATTGTTGGAGCTAGTACGTCCCAATATATAGGTATGGAGTGGAGTTTGCAACTGAAAAGAAATTTTGTGTTTCCAACAAGCTAAGCAAAGGACGGCTTTCACCCTCAGTTATATTTCTGAACTGAGCATGTGGAGAGACGTTCGTTCGTCTAGCACAAAGTAAACGGTTTTCAGGATAAACTTTTACTCTGGTTTCTCAGCCTTTTTCCTAGTGCCGTTTTGAAGTTCCTGCAGTTTTCACTGTGAAACCCATTTGGAGCTAGTACAACCCCATATATATGTACGGATTGTAGTTTTCAAATGAAAAGAAACTTTGCGTTCTCAAAAAGTTAGGTGAAGGGCGGCTTTCACACACACTTGCCTCTCAGAACTAAGCATGTGGATAGACGTTCGTTCATGTAGCACAAAGGGAACGGGATGCAGGGGAAACTTGTTCTCTGGTTTCTCAGTCAGTTTCCTAGTGCCAGTTTGAAGTTCCTGCAGTTTTCACTGTAAAACCGATTTTGAGCTAGTACCTACCCATATATATTTATGGATTGTAGTTTGCAGCTGAAAATAAATTTTGTGTTCCCAACAAGGTAGGTGAAGGATGGCTTTCACACCCACTTTTCTCTCAGATCTGAGAAAATGGAGAGACTTTCATTCATCTAGCACAAAGGTAACGGTTTGCAGGGGAAATTTTACTAAATTTTCTCAGTCTCTTTTCTAATGCTGTATTGTATTTCCTGCAGTTTTGACTGTAAAACCGAAATGAGCTACTCCCTTCCCATATATATGTATGGAGTGTATTTTGCAACTGGAAAGAAACTTTGTGTTCTCAACAAGCTAGGTGAAGGACGGCTTTCACACACATTTATTTCTGAGAAATGAGCATGTGGAGAGACGTTCATTCATGTAGCAAAAAGGGAACGGGTTGCAGGGGAAACTTGTACCCTGGTTTCTCAGTCAGTTTCCTAGTGCCGGTTTGACGTTCCTGCAGTTTTCACTGTAAAACCCAGTTGGAGCTAGTACATGCCCATATATATGTATGGAGAGTAGTTTGCAACTGAAAAGAAACTTTGTGTTCCCAAGAAGCTAGGTGAATCACAGCTTTCACACACACTTATCTCTCAGAACTGAGCATGTGGAGAGACGTTCGTTCATCCAGCACAAGTGGAACGGGTGGCAGGTGAAACTGTTACTGTGGGTTTTCAGTCTGTTTCCTAGAGCCGGTTTGAATTTCCTGCAGTTTTCACTGTAAAACCGAGTTGGAGCTAGTACCACCCCATATAAATGTATGGAGTGTAGTTTGCAACTGAAAAGAAACTTTGTGTTCCCAACAAGCTAGGTGAAGTGCGGCTTTCACACACACTTATCTCTCAGAACTGAGCATGTGTAGAGACCTTCTTTCACCTAGGAAAAAGGGAACGCTTTACAGGAGAAACTTTTACTCTTGGTTCTGAGAATATTTCCTAGTGCCGGTTTCAAGTTCCTGCAGTTTTCACTGTAAAACCGAATTGGAGCTAGAACCTACCCATATATATTTATGGAATGTAGTTTGCAACTGAAAAGAATCTTTGTGATCCAAACAAGATTAGTGATGTACGGCTTTCACACACACTTATCTCTCAGAACTGAGAATGTGGAGAGACGTTCATTCGTCTAGCACAAAGGGAGCGGGTTGCAGGGGAAAGTATTGTCTGGTTTCTCAATCTGTTTTCTAGTGCCGGTTTGAAGTTCCTACATTTTTCACTGTAAACCCGGTTGGAGCTAGTACATCCCCTTATATATGTATTGATTGTGGTTTGCAACTTAATAGAAACTTTGTGTTCCCAACAAGCTAGCTGAAGTAAGGCTTTCACACACATATATCTCTCAGATCTGAGCATCTGGAGAGACGTTCATTCATCTAGCACAAAGGGAACGGGTTGCAGGGGAAACTTTTACTATGGTTTCTCAGTGTGTTTCCTAGTGTCCGTTGGAATTTCCTGCAGTTTTCTCTGCAAAACTGTGTTGGAGCTAGTACCTAACTGTATATATTTATGGAGTGTAGTTTGCAACTGATAAGTATCTTTGTGTTCCCAACAAGCTAGTTGAAGGACGGCTTTCACACACACTTATTTCTCAGAACTGAGCATGTGGAGAGACCTTCGTTCATCCAGCACAATGGGAACGGATAGCAGGGAAACTGTTACTCTGGGTTCTCAGTCTGTTTCCTAGAGCCGGTCTGAAGTTCCTGCAGTTTTCACTGTAAAACCGAGTTGGAGCTAGTACCTCCCCTTATATATGTATGGAGTGTATTTCGCAACTGAAAAGAAACTTTGTGTTCCCAACAAGCTAGGTGAAGTGCGGCTTTCACACACACTTATCTCTCAGATGAGCATGTTGAGAGACGTTCGTTCACCTAGGACAAAGGGAAAGGTTTACAGGAGAAACTATTACTCTGTGTTCTGAGAATGTTTCCAAGTGCCGGTTTCAAGTTCCTGCAGTTTTCACTCTAAAATCGAATTGGAGCTAGTATCTCCACATATATATTTATGGAGTGAAGTTTGCAACTGAAAAGAAACTTTGTGTTCCAAAAAAGCTAGGTGAAGCACGGCTTTCACACACACTTTTCTCTCAGAACAGAGCATGTGGAGAGAAATTCATTCATCTACCACAAAGGGAATGGGATGCAGGGGAAACTATTCTCAGGTTTATCAATCTGTTTCCTAGTGCAGGATAGAAGTTCCTGCAGTTTTAATTGTAAACGTGAGTTGGAGCTAGTACCTCCCCTTATATATGTATGGATTGTGGTTTGCAACTGAATAGAAACTTTGTATTCCCTACAAGCTAATTGAAGTAAGGCTTTCACACACATATATCTCTCAGATCTGAGCATCTGGAGAGACGTTCATTCATCTAGCACAAAGGGAACGGTTTGCAGGGGAAACTTTAACTCTGGTTTCTCAGTGTTTTTCCTAGTGTGTGTTGGAAGTTCCTGCAGGTTTCTCTGTAAACTGATTTGGAGCTAGTACCTACCCATATATTTTTATGGAGTGTAGTTTGCATCTGAGGAGTATCTTTGTGTTTCCAACAAGCTAGGTGAAGGAAGGCTTTCAAACACACTTATCTCTCAGAATTGAGCATGGGGAGAGACTTTCGTTCACCTAGAACAAAATGAACGTGTTGCAGGAGAAACTGTTTATCTGGGTTCTGAGTGTGTTTCCTAGTGCCAGTTTGAAGTTCCTGCAGTTTTCACTGTAAAACCCATTTGGAACTATTACCACCCCATATAATTGTATGGAGTGTAGTTTGCTACTGAAAAGAAACTTTGCATTCTCAACAAGCTAGGTTAAGGATGGCTTTCACACACAATTATCTCTCAGAACTGTGCATGTGGAGAGACGTTCGTTCATGTAGCACAAAAGTGACGGGATGCAGGGGATACTATTCTCTGGTATCTCAATCTGTTTCCTAGTGCCTGTTTGAAGTTCCTGCATTTTTCACTGTAAAACCGCGATGGAGCTAGTACCAACCCATATATTTGTATGGATTGTAGTTGGCAACTTAAAAGAAATTTTGTGTTCCCAACAAGCAATTTGAAGTGCGGCTTTCACACAAACTTATCTCTCAGAACTGAGCATGTGGAGAGACGTACGTTCACCTAGGACAAATGGACGGTTTACAGGAGAAACTTTTACTCTGGGTTCTGAGATTCTTTCCTAGTGCCGGATTGAAGTTCCTGCAGTTTTCACTGTAAAGCCGACTTGGAGCTAGTACCTCCCCATATATACGTAAGGAATGTAGTTTGCAACTGAAAAGAAACTGTGTGTTCCCAAAAAGCTAGTTGAAGGACGGCTTTCACTCACACTTATCTCTCAGAACTGAGCAAGTGGAGAGACTTTCTTTCATCCAGCACAATGTTAACGGGTAGCTGGGGAAAGTGTTACTCCGGGTTCTCAGTCTGTTTCCTAGAGCCCGTTTGAAGTTCCTGCAGTTTTCACTGTAAATCCGAGTTGCAGCTAGTATCTCCCCATATGTATGTATGGAGTGTAATTTGCAACTGAAAAGAAACTTTGTGTTCCCAACAAGCAAGGTGAAGGGCGGCTTTCACACACACTTATCTCTCAGACCTGAGCATGTGGAGAGACGTTCGTTCACCTAGGACAAATGGACGGTTTACAGGAAAATCTTTTACTCTGGGTTCTGAGACTGCTTCCTAGTGCCAGTTTGAAGTTCCTGCAGTTTTCAGTGTAAAACCGTGTTGGAGCTAGTACCTCCCCATATATATTTATGGAGTGTAGTTTGCAACTTAAAAGAAACGTTGTGTTCCCAACAAGCTATGTGAAGGACGGCTTTCACACACACTTACCTCTTAGATCTGAGCATGTGGAGAGACGTTCGTTCATCCAGCACAAGTGGAACGGGTGGCAGGGGAAACTGTTACTGTGAATTTTCAGTCTGTTTCCTAGAGCCGGTTTGAATTTCCTGCAGTTTTCACTGTAAAACCGAGTTGGAGCTTGTACCACCCCATATAAATATATGGAGTGTAGTTTGCAACTGAAAAGAAACTTTGTGTTCCCAGCAAGCTATGTGAAGTGCGGCTTTCACACACACTTACCTCTCAGAACTGAGCATGTGGAGAGAACTTCGTTCACCTAGGAAAAATTGAACGGTTAACAGGAGAAATTTTTCCTCTTGGTTCTGAGAATGTTTCCTAGTGCCGGTTTCAAGTTCCTGCAGTTTTCACTGTAAAACAGAATTGGAGCTAGAACCTCCCCATATATATTTATGGAATGTAGTTTGTAACTGAAAAGTATCTTTGTGTTCCCAACAAGATTAGTGAAGTACGGATTTCACACACACTTATCTCTCAGAACTGAGCATGTGGAGAGACGTTCATTCATCTACCACAACGGGAGAGTGCTGCAGGGGAAAGTATTGTCTGGCTTCTCAATCTGTTTTCTAGTGCCGGTTTGAAGTTCCTGCATTTTTCACTGTAAACCCGGTTGGAGCTAGTACCTCCCCTTATATATGTATGGATTGTGGTTTGCAACTTAATAGAAACTTTGTGTTCCCAACAAGCTAGGTGAAGTACGGCTTTCAAACACATATATCTCTCAGATCTGAGCATCTGGAGAGACGTTCATTCATCTAGCACAATGGGAACGGGTTGCAGGGGAAACTTTTACTATGGTTTCTCAGTGTGTTTCCTAGTGTCCGTTGGAATTTCCTGCAGTTTTCTCTGTAAAACTGAGTTTGAGCTAGAACCTAACCGTATATATTTATGGAGTGTATTTTGCAACTGAGAAGTATCTTTGTGTTCCCAACAAGCTAGTTGAAGGACGGCTTTCACACACACTTATCTCTCACAACTGAGCATGTGGAGAGTCCTTCATTCATCCAGCACAATGGGAACGGATAGCAGGGGAAACTGTTACTCTGGGTTCTCAGTCTGTTTCCTAGAGCCGGTCTGAAGTTCCTGCAGTTTTCACTGTAAAACCGAGTTGAAGCTAGTACCTCCCCATATATATGTTTGGAGTGTATTTTGCAACTGAAAAGAATCTTTGTGTTCCCAACAAGCTAGGTGAAGTGCGGCTTTCACACACACTTATCTCTCAGAACTGAGCATGTGGAGAGAATTTCGTTCATCTAGCACAAAGGGAACGGGTGGAAGGGGAAATTTTACTCAGCTTTCTCAGTCCGTTTCCTAGTGCCGCTTTGAAGTTCCTGCAGCTTTCACTGTAATACCGATATGAGCTATTACCTCCCCATATATATGAATGGAGTGTAGTTATCAACTGAAAAGAAACTTTGTGTTCCAAACAAGCTACGTGAAGAACGGCTTTCACACACACTTATTTATCAGAACTGAGCATGCGGAGTGACGTTTGTTCACCTAGCACAAAGGGAACGGGTTGCAGGGGAAACTTTTACTCTGGGTTCTGAGTCTGTTTCCTAGTTCCGGTTTTAAGTTCCTGCAGTTTTCACTGTAAAACCGAGTTGGAGCTAGTACCTACCCATATATATGTATGGAGTGTAGTTGGCAACGTAGAAGAATCTTTGTGTTCCTAACAAGCAAGGTGAAGGACGACTTTCACATACACTTAATTCTCAGAACTGATTATGTGGAGAGACGTTCGTTCACTTAGCAGAAAATGGAATGTTTTGCAGGAGAAACTTTTATTCTGGTTTCTCGATTTGTTTCCTAGTGCCGGTATGAAATTCCAGCAGTTTACACTGTAAAACAGTGTTGGAGCTAGGACCACCCTATATATATTTATGGAGTGTAGTTTGCAACTGAAAAGAATCTTTGTGTTCCTAACAAGCTAGTTGAAGGACGGCTTTTACACACACTTATCCCTCAGATCTGAGCATGTGGAGAGACGTTCGTTCACCTAGCACAAAGGGAACGGATTGCAGGAAAAAATTTTTCTCTGGGTTCTGAGTCTGTTTCCTAGTTCCGGTTTTAAGTTCCTGCAGTTTTCACTGTAAAACCGAGTTGGAGCTAGTACCTACCCATATATATGTATGGAGTGTAGTTGGCAACGGAGTAGAATCTTTGTGTTCCTAACAAGCAAGGTGAAGGACGACTTTCACATACACTTAACTCTCAGAACTGATCATGTGGAGAGACGTTCATTCACTTAGCAAAAAATGGAATGTTTTGCAGGAGAAACTTTTATTCTGGTTTCTCATTCTGTTTCCTAGTGCCGGTTGGAAGTTCCTGCAGTTTTTACTCTAAACCCGAGTTGTAGCTAGTACCTCCCCTTATATATGTATGGATTGTGGTTTGCAACTGAATAGAAACTTTCTGTTCCCAACAAGCTAGGTGAAGGAAGGCTTTCACACTCATTTATCTCTCAGATCTGAGCATCTGGAGAGACGTTCATTCATCTAGCACAAAGGGAACTGGTTGCAGGGGAATATTTTACTCTGGTTTCTCAGTGTGTTTCCTAGTGTCGGTTGGAAGTTCCTGCCGTTTTCTCTGTAAAACCGAGTTGGAGCTAGAACCTACCCATATATATGTACGGAGTGTAGTTTGCAACTGAGAAGAATCTTGGTGTTCCCAACAACCTAGGTGAAGGATTTCTTTCACAAAAAATTATCTCTCATAACTGAGCATGTGGAGAGACTTTCGTTCATGTAGCATAAAGGGAACGAGTTGCAGGGGAAAATTATTCTCTGGTTTCTCAGTCAGTTTCCTAGTGCCAGTTTGAAGTTCCTGCAGTTTTCACTGTAAAACCGATTTTGAGCTAGTACCTACCCATATATATTTATGGAGTGTAATTTGCAACTGAAAATACATTTTGTGTTCCCAACAAGGTAGGTGAAGGACGGCTTTCACACCCACTTTTCTCTCAGAACTGAGAATGTGAAGAGACTTTCATTCATCTAGCACAAAGGTAACGGTTTGCAGGGGAAATTTTACTAAACTTTCTCAGTCTCTTTCCTAATGCGGTATTGTATTTCCTGCAGTTTTGACTGTAAAACCGAAATGAGCTACTCCCTTCCCATATATATGTATGGAGTGTATTTTGCAACTGGAAAGAAACTTTGTGTTCTCAACAAGCTAGGTGAAGGACGGCTTTCACACACACTTATCTCTGTGAAATGAGCATGTGGAGAGACGTTCGTTCATGTAGCACAAAGGGAACGGGTTGAAGGGGAAACTTGTACCCTGGTTTCTCAGTCAGTTTCCTAGTGCCGGTTTGACGTTCCTGCAGTTTTCACTGTAAAACCCAGTTGGAGCTAGTACCTGCCCATATATATGTATGGAGAGTAGTTTGCAACTGAAAAGAAACTTTGTGTTCCCAAGAACCTAGGTGAAGCACAGCTTTTACAAACACATATCTCTCAGAACTGAGCATGTGGAGAGACGTTCGTTCATCCAGCACAAGTGGAACGGGTGGCAGGTGAAACTGTTACTGTGGGTTTTCAGTCTGTTTCCTAGAGCCGGTTTGAATTTCCTGCAGTTTTCACTGTAAAACCGAGTTGGAGCTAGTACCACCCCATATAAATGTATGAAGTGTAGTTTGCAACTGAAAAGAAACTTTGTGTTCCCAACAAGCTATGTGAAGTGCGGCTTTCACACACACTTATCTCTCAGAACTGAGCATTTGGAGAGACCTTCTTTCACCTAGGAAAAAGGGAACGCTTTACAGCAGAAACTTTTACTCTTGGTTCTGAGAAGGTTTCCTAGTGCCGGTTTCAAGTTCCTGCAGTTTTCACTGTAAAACCGAATTGGAGCTAGAACCTCCCCATATATATTTATGGAATGTAGTTTGCAACTGAAAAGAATCTTTGTGTTCCCAACAAGATTAGTGATGTACGGCTTTCACACACACTTATCTCTCAGAACTGAGAATGTGGAGAGACGTCCATTCGTCTAGCACAAAGGGAACGGGTTCCAGGGGAAAGTATTGTCTGGTTTCTCAATCTGTTTTCTAGTGCCGGTTTGAAGTTCCTGCATTTTTCACTGTAAACCCGGTTGGAGCTAGTACCTCCCCTTATATATGTATTGATCGTGGTTTGCAACTTAATAGAAACTTTGTGTTCCCAACAAGCTAGGTGAAGTAAGGTTTTCACACACATATATCTCTCAGATCTGAGCATCTGGAGAGACGTTCATTCATCTAGCACAAAGGGAACGGGTTGCAGGGGAAACTTTTACTCTGATTTCTCAGTGTGTTTCCTAGTGTCCGTTGGAATTTCCTGCAGTTTTCTCTGTAAAACTGAGTTTGAGCTAGTACCTAACCGTATATATTTATGGAGTGTAGTTTGCAACTGAGAAGTATCTTTGTGTTCCCAACAAGCTAGGTGAAGGACGGCTTTCACACACACTTATCTCTCAGAACTGAGCATGTGGAGAGACGTTCGTTCATCCAGCACAATGGGAACGGATAGCAGGGGAAACTGTTACTCTGGGTTCTCAGTCTGTTTCCTAGAGCCGGTCTGAAGTTCCTGCAGTTTTCACTGTAAAACCGAGTTGGAGCAAGTACCTCCCCTTATATATGTATGGAGTGTATTTCGCAACTGAAAAGAAACTTTGTGTTCCCAACAAGCTAGGTGAAGTGCGGCTTTCACACACACTTATCTCTCAGAAATGAGCATGTTGAGAGACATTCGTTCACCTAGGACAAAGGGAAAGGTTTACAGGAGAAAGTATTACTCTGTGTTCTGAGAATATTTCCTAGTGCCGGTTTCAAGTTCCTGCAGTTTTCACTCTAAAATCGAATTGGAGCTAGTATCTCCACATATATATTTATTGAGTGAAGTTTGCAACTGAAAAGAAACTTTGTGTTCCAAACAAGCTAGGTGAAGGACGGCTTTCACACACACTTATCTCTCAGAACTGAGCATGTGGAGAGAAGTTCATTCATCTACCACAAAGGGAACGGGATGCAGGGGAAACTATTCTCTGGTTTATCAATCTCTTTCCTAGTGCAGGTTGGAAGTTCCTGCAGTTTTAATTGTAAACGTGAGTTGGAGCTAGTATCTCCCCTTATATTTGTATGGATTGTGGTTTGCAACTGAATAGAAACTTTGTATTCCCTACAAGCTAATTGAAGTAAGGCTTTCACACACATATATTTCTCAGATCTGAGCATCTGGAGAGACGTTCATTCATTTAGCACAACGGGAAAGGTTTGCAGGGGAACATTTTACTCTGGTTTCTCAGTGTGTTTCCTAGTGTCGTTTGGAAGTTCCTGCAGTTTTGTCTGTAAAACCGAGTTGGAGCTAGTACGTCCCCATATATATGTATGGATTGTAGTTTGCAATTGAGAAGAATCTTTGTGTTCCCAACAACCTAGGTGAAGAATGGCTTCAACACACACTTACCTCTCAGAACTGAGTATGTGGAGAAACTTTCGTTCACATAGCAAAAAGGGAAGAGGTTGCAGGAGAAACTGTTTCTCTGGGTTCTGAGTCTGTTTCCTAGTGCCGGTTTGAAGTTCCTGCAGTTTTCACTGTAAAACCGAGTTGGAGCTAGTACCTATCCATATATATGTATGAAGTGTAGATTGCAACTGAAAGGAAACTTTGTGTTCCCAAAAAGCTATGTGAAGCACGGCTTTCACATACATATATCTCTCAGAAATTAGCATGAGGAGAGACGATCATTCACCTAGGACAAAGAAAAGCTTTACAGGTGAAACTTTTATTCTGGGTTCTGAGACTTTTTCCTAGTGCCGGTTTGAAGTTCCTGCAGTTTTCACTGTAAAACCGATTTTTTAGCTAGTACCACCCCATCTATATTTTTGGAGTGTAGTTTGCAAATGAAAAGAAACTTTGTGTTCCCAACAAGCTAGATGAAGGACGGCTTTCACACACACTTATCTCTTAGAACTGAGCATGTGGAGAGACGTTCATTCATCTAGCACAAATGGAACGGGTTGCAGGAAGAACTATTCTCTGGTTTCTCATTCTGTTTCCTAGTGCCGGTTGGAAGTTCCTGCAGTTTTGACTCTAAACCCGAGTTGTAGCTAGTACCTCCCCTTATATATGTATGGATTGTGGTTTGCAACTGAATAGAAACTTTCTGTTCCCAACAAGCTAGGTGAAGGAAGGCTTTCACACTCATTTATCTCTCAGATCTGAGCATCTGGAGAGACGTTCATTCATCTAGCACAAAGGGAACTGGTTGCAGCGGAATATTATACTCTGGTTTCTCAGTGTGTTTCCTAGTGTCGGTTGGAAGTTCCTGCCGTTTTCTCTGTAAAACCGAGTTGGAGCTAGAACCTACCCATATATATGTACTGAGTGTAGTTTGCAACTGAGAAGAATTTTGGTGTTCCCAACAAGCTAGGTGAAGGACGGCTTTCACACACAATTATCTCTCAGAACTGAGCATGTGGAGAGACTTTCGTTCATGTAGCATAAAGGGAACGAGTTTCAGGGGAAACTTGTTCTCTGGTTTCTCAGGCAGTTTTCTAGTGCCGGTTTGAAGTTCCTGCAGTTTTCACTGTAAAACCGAGTTGGAGCTAGTACCTCCCCATATATATATATTTATTGTAGTTTGCAACTGAAAAGAAAGTTTGTGTTCCCAACAAGCTAGGTGAAGGACGGCTTTTACACCCACTTATCTCTCAGAACTGAGCATGTGGAGAGACGTTCGTTCATCTAGCACAAAGGGAACGGGTTGCAGGGGAAATTTTACGAAGCTATCTCAGTTTGTTTCCTAGTGCCGTATACAAGTTCCTGCAGTTTTCACTGTACAATCGATTTGTGTTTTACCTCCCCATATATATGTATGGAGTGTAGTTTGCAACTGAAAGAATCTTTGGTTTAACGACAAGCTAGGTGAAGGACGCCTTTCACACACACTTACTTCTCAGAACTGAGCATGGGGAGAGACGTTCATTCATCTAGCATAAAGGAAACGGGTTGCAGGAGAAACTATTCTCTGGTTTCTCAATCTGTTTCCTAGTGCCGGTTTGAATTTCCTGCAGTTTTCACTGTAAAACCGATTTTGAGCTAGTACCTACCCATATATATATATGGAGTGCAGTTTGCAACTTAAAAGAAACTTTGTGTTCCCAACAAGCTTGATGATGGAATGTATCACACACATTTATCTCTGAGAACTGAGCATGTGGATAGACGTTCGTTCATCTAGCACAAAGGGAACGGGTTGAACGGAATATTTTATTCAGCATTCTCAATTTGTTTCCTTGTGCCGGATTGAAATTCCTGCTATTTTCTCTGTAAAACCGATTTGAGCTTGTACCTCCGCATGTATATTTATGGAGTGTATTTTGCAACTGAAAAGAAAATTTGTGTTCCCAGCATGCTATGTGAAGGACGGCTTTAACACACACTTATCTCTCAGAACTGAGCATTTGGAGAGACATTCGTTCATCTAACAGTTTGCAGTGAAATTTAACTAAGCTTTCTCAGTCTGTTTCCTAGTGCCTTATTGAAGTTCCTGCAGTTATCACTGTAAAACCGAGTTTGAGCTAGAACCTCCCCATTATATACATGGACTGTAATTTGCAACTGAAAAGAAACTTTGTGTTTCCAACAAGCTCTGTGAAGAATGGCTTTCACACACACTTATGTCTCAGAACTTAGCACTTGGAGAGACGTTCGTTCATTTAGAACAAAGGGAACGGGTTGCAGGAGAAACTTTTACTCTGGTATCTCAGTCTGTTTCCTAGTGGTGAATTGTATTTTCTGCAGTTTCTCTGTAAAACATTGTTGGAGCTAGTACGTCCCAATATATAGGTATGGAGTGGAGTTTGCAACTGAAAAGAAATTTTGTGTTTCCAACAAGCTAAGCAAAGGACGGCTTTCACCCTCAGTTATATTTCTGAACTGAGCATGTGGAGAGACGTTCGTTCGTCTAGCACAAAGTAAACGGTTTTCAGGATAAACTTTTACTCTGGTTTCTCAGCCTTTTTCCTAGTGCCGTTTTGAAGTTCCTGCAGTTTTCACTGTGAAACCCATTTGGAGCTAGTACAACCCCATATATATGTACGGATTGTAGTTTTCAAATGAAAAGAAACTTTGCGTTCTCAAAAAGTTAGGTGAAGGGCGGCTTTCACACACACTTGCCTCTCAGAACTAAGCATGTGGATAGACGTTCGTTCATGTAGCACAAAGGGAACGGGATGCAGGGGAAACTTGTTCTCTGGTTTCTCAGTCAGTTTCCTAGTGCCAGTTTGAAGTTCCTGCAGTTTTCACTGTAAAACCGATTTTGAGCTAGTACCTACCCATATATATTTATGGATTGTAGTTTGCAGCTGAAAATAAATTTTGTGTTCCCAACAAGGTAGGTGAAGGATGGCTTTCACACCCACTTTTCTCTCAGATCTGAGAAAATGGAGAGACTTTCATTCATCTAGCACAAAGGTAACGGTTTGCAGGGGAAATTTTACTAAATTTTCTCAGTCTCTTTTCTAATGCTGTATTGTATTTCCTGCAGTTTTGACTGTAAAACCGAAATGAGCTACTCCCTTCCCATATATATGTATGGAGTGTATTTTGCAACTGGAAAGAAACTTTGTGTTCTCAACAAGCTAGGTGAAGGACGGCTTTCACACACATTTATTTCTGAGAAATGAGCATGTGGAGAGACGTTCATTCATGTAGCAAAAAGGGAACGGGTTGCAGGGGAAACTTGTACCCTGGTTTCTCAGTCAGTTTCCTAGTGCCGGTTTGACGTTCCTGCAGTTTTCACTGTAAAACCCAGTTGGAGCTAGTACATGCCCATATATATGTATGGAGAGTAGTTTGCAACTGAAAAGAAACTTTGTGTTCCCAAGAAGCTAGGTGAATCACAGCTTTCACACACACTTATCTCTCAGAACTGAGCATGTGGAGAGACGTTCGTTCATCCAGCACAAGTGGAACGGGTGGCAGGTGAAACTGTTACTGTGGGTTTTCAGTCTGTTTCCTAGAGCCGGTTTGAATTTCCTGCAGTTTTCACTGTAAAACCGAGTTGGAGCTAGTACCACCCCATATAAATGTATGGAGTGTAGTTTGCAACTGAAAAGAAACTTTGTGTTCCCAACAAGCTAGGTGAAGTGCGGCTTTCACACACACTTATCTCTCAGAACTGAGCATGTGTAGAGACCTTCTTTCACCTAGGAAAAAGGGAACGCTTTACAGGAGAAACTTTTACTCTTGGTTCTGAGAATATTTCCTAGTGCCGGTTTCAAGTTCCTGCAGTTTTCACTGTAAAACCGAATTGGAGCTAGAACCTACCCATATATATTTATGGAATGTAGTTTGCAACTGAAAAGAATCTTTGTGATCCAAACAAGATTAGTGATGTACGGCTTTCACACACACTTATCTCTCAGAACTGAGAATGTGGAGAGACGTTCATTCGTCTAGCACAAAGGGAGCGGGTTGCAGGGGAAAGTATTGTCTGGTTTCTCAATCTGTTTTCTAGTGCCGGTTTGAAGTTCCTACATTTTTCACTGTAAACCCGGTTGGAGCTAGTACATCCCCTTATATATGTATTGATTGTGGTTTGCAACTTAATAGAAACTTTGTGTTCCCAACAAGCTAGCTGAAGTAAGGCTTTCACACACATATATCTCTCAGATCTGAGCATCTGGAGAGACGTTCATTCATCTAGCACAAAGGGAACGGGTTGCAGGGGAAACTTTTACTATGGTTTCTCAGTGTGTTTCCTAGTGTCCGTTGGAATTTCCTGCAGTTTTCTCTGCAAAACTGTGTTGGAGCTAGTACCTAACTGTATATATTTATGGAGTGTAGTTTGCAACTGATAAGTATCTTTGTGTTCCCAACAAGCTAGTTGAAGGACGGCTTTCACACACACTTATTTCTCAGAACTGAGCATGTGGAGAGACCTTCGTTCATCCAGCACAATGGGAACGGATAGCAGGGAAACTGTTACTCTGGGTTCTCAGTCTGTTTCCTAGAGCCGGTCTGAAGTTCCTGCAGTTTTCACTGTAAAACCGAGTTGGAGCTAGTACCTCCCCTTATATATGTATGGAGTGTATTTCGCAACTGAAAAGAAACTTTGTGTTCCCAACAAGCTAGGTGAAGTGCGGCTTTCACACACACTTATCTCTCAGATGAGCATGTTGAGAGACGTTCGTTCACCTAGGACAAAGGGAAAGGTTTACAGGAGAAACTATTACTCTGTGTTCTGAGAATGTTTCCAAGTGCCGGTTTCAAGTTCCTGCAGTTTTCACTCTAAAATCGAATTGGAGCTAGTATCTCCACATATATATTTATGGAGTGAAGTTTGCAACTGAAAAGAAACTTTGTGTTCCAAAAAAGCTAGGTGAAGCACGGCTTTCACACACACTTTTCTCTCAGAACAGAGCATGTGGAGAGAAATTCATTCATCTACCACAAAGGGAATGGGATGCAGGGGAAACTATTCTCAGGTTTATCAATCTGTTTCCTAGTGCAGGATAGAAGTTCCTGCAGTTTTAATTGTAAACGTGAGTTGGAGCTAGTACCTCCCCTTATATATGTATGGATTGTGGTTTGCAACTGAATAGAAACTTTGTATTCCCTACAAGCTAATTGAAGTAAGGCTTTCACACACATATATCTCTCAGATCTGAGCATCTGGAGAGACGTTCATTCATCTAGCACAAAGGGAACGGTTTGCAGGGGAAACTTTAACTCTGGTTTCTCAGTGTTTTTCCTAGTGTGTGTTGGAAGTTCCTGCAGGGTTCTCTGTAAACTGATTTGGAGCTAGTACCTACCCATATATTTTTATGGAGTGTAGTTTGCATCTGAGGAGTATCTTTGTGTTTCCAACAAGCTAGGTGAAGGAAGGCTTTCAAACACACTTATCTCTCAGAATTGAGCATGGGGAGAGACTTTCGTTCACCTAGAACAAAATGAACGTGTTGCAGGAGAAACTGTTTATCTGGGTTCTGAGTGTGTTTCCTAGTGCCAGTTTGAAGTTCCTGCAGTTTTCACTGTAAAACCCATTTGGAACTATTACCACCCCATATAATTGTATGGAGTGTAGTTTGCTACTGAAAAGAAACTTTGCATTCTCAACAAGCTAGGTTAAGGATGGCTTTCACACACAATTATCTCTCAGAACTGTGCATGTGGAGAGACGTTCGTTCATGTAGCACAAAAGTGACGGGATGCAGGGGATACTATTCTCTGGTATCTCAATCTGTTTCCTAGTGCCTGTTTGAAGTTCCTGCATTTTTCACTGTAAAACCGCGATGGAGCTAGTACCAACCCATATATTTGTATGGATTGTAGTTGGCAACTTAAAAGAAATTTTGTGTTCCCAACAAGCAATTTGAAGTGCGGCTTTCACACAAACTTATCTCTCAGAACTGAGCATGTGGAGAGACGTACGTTCACCTAGGACAAATGGACGGTTTACAGGAGAAACTTTTACTCTGGGTTCTGAGATTCTTTCCTAGTGCCGGATTGAAGTTCCTGCAGTTTTCACTGTAAACCCGACTTGGAGCTAGTACCTCCCCATATATACGTAAGGAATGTAGTTTGCAACTGAAAAGAAACTTTGTGTTCCCAAAAAGCTAGTTGAAGGACGGCTTTCACTCACACTTATCTCTCAGAACTGAGCAAGTGGAGAGACTTTCTTTCATCCAGCACAATGTTAACGGGTAGCTGGGGAAAGTGTTACTCCGGGTTCTCAGTCTGTTTCCTAGAGCCCGTTTGAAGTTCCTGCAGTTTTCACTGTAAATCCGAGTTGCAGCTAGTATCTCCCCATATGTATGTATGGAGTGTAATTTGCAACTGAAAAGAAACTTTGTGTTCCCAACAAGCAAGGTGAAGGGCGGCTTTCACACACACTTATCTCTCAGACCTGAGCATGTGGAGAGACGTTCGTTCACCTAGGACAAATGGACGGTTTACAGGAAAATCTTTTACTCTGGGTTCTGAGACTGCTTCCTAGTGCCAGTTTGAAGTTCCTGCAGTTTTCAGTGTAAAACCGTGTTGGAGCTAGTACCTCCCCATATATATTTATGGAGTGTAGTTTGCAACTTAAAAGAAACGTTGTGTTCCCAACAAGCTATGTGAAGGACGGCTTTCACACACACTTACCTCTTAGATCTGAGCATGTGGAGAGACGTTCGTTCATCCAGCACAAGTGGAACGGGTGGCAGGGGAAACTGTTACTGTGAATTTTCAGTCTGTTTCCTAGAGCCGGTTTGAATTTCCTGCAGTTTTCACTGTAAAACCGAGTTGGAGCTTGTACCACCCCATATAAATGTATGGAGTGTAGTTTGCAACTGAAAAGAAACTTTGTGTTCCCAGCAAGCTATGTGAAGTGCGGCTTTCACACACACTTACCTCTCAGAACTGAGCATGTGGAGAGAACTTCGTTCACCTAGGAAAAATTGAACGGTTAACAGGAGAAATTTTTCCTCTTGGTTCTGAGAATGTTTCCTAGTGCCGGTTTCAAGTTCCTGCAGTTTTCACTGTAAAACAGAATTGGAGCTAGAACCTCCCCATATATATTTATGGAATGTAGTTTGTAACTGAAAAGTATCTTTGTGTTCCCAACAAGATTAGTGAAGTACGGATTTCACACACACTTATCTCTCAGAACTGAGCATGTGGAGAGACGTTCATTCATCTACCACAACGGGAGAGTGCTGCAGGGGAAAGTATTGTCTGGCTTCTCAATCTGTTTTCTAGTGCCGGTTTGAAGTTCCTGCATTTTTCACTGTAAACCCGGTTGGAGCTAGTACCTCCCCTTATATATGTATGGATTGTGGTTTGCAACTTAATAGAAACTTTGTGTTCCCAACAAGCTAGGTGAAGTACGGCTTTCAAACACATATATCTCTCAGATCTGAGCATCTGGAGAGACGTTCATTCATCTAGCACAATGGGAACGGGTTGCAGGGGAAACTTTTACTATGGTTTCTCAGTGTGTTTCCTAGTGTCCGTTGGAATTTCCTGCAGTTTTCTCTGTAAAACTGAGTTTGAGCTAGAACCTAACCGTATATATTTATGGAGTGTATTTTGCAACTGAGAAGTATCTTTGTGTTCCCAACAAGCTAGTTGAAGGACGGCTTTCACACACACTTATCTCTCACAACTGAGCATGTGGAGAGTCCTTCATTCATCCAGCACAATGGGAACGGATAGCAGGGGAAACTGTTACTCTGGGTTCTCAGTCTGTTTCCTAGAGCCGGTCTGAAGTTCCTGCAGTTTTCACTGTAAAACCGAGTTGAAGCTAGTACCTCCCCATATATATGTTTGGAGTGTATTTTGCAACTGAAAAGAATCTTTGTGTTCCCAACAAGCTAGGTGAAGTGCGGCTTTCACACACACTTATCTCTCAGAACTGAGCATGTGGAGAGAATTTCATTCATCTACCACAAAGGGAACGGGATGCAGGGGAAACTATTCTCTGGTTTATCAATCTGTTTCCTAGTCCAGGTTTGAAGTTCCTGCAGTTTTAATTGTAAACGGGAGTTTTAGCTAGTACCTCCCCTTATATATGTATGGATTGTGGTTTGCAACTGAATAGAAACTTTGTATTACCAACAAGCTAGATGAAGTATGGCTTTCACACACATTTATCTCTCAGATCTGAGCATCTGGAGATACGTTCATTCATCTAGCACAAAGGGAACGATTTGAAGGGGAAACTTTTACTCTGGTTTCTCAGTGTGTTTCCTAGTGTCCGTTGGAATTTCCTGCAGTTTTCTGTGTAAAACTGAGTTGAAGCTAGTACCTACCCAAATATATTTATGGAGTGTAGTTTGCAGCTGAGGAGTATCTTAGTGTTCCCAACAAGCTAGGTGAAGGACGGCTTTCAAACACATTTATCTCTCAGAATTGAGCATATGGAGAGACGTTCGTTCACCTAGCACAAAGTGAACGTGTTGCAGGAGAAACTGTTTATCTGGGTTCTGAGTTTGTTTCCTAGTGCCGGTTTGAAGTTCCTGCAGTTTCCACTGTAAAACCCATTTGGAACTAGTACCACCCCATATATTTTTATGGAGTGTAGTTTGCAACTGAAAAGAAACTTTGCGTTCTCAACAAGTTAGGTTAAGGATGGCTTTCACACACAATTATCTCTCAGAACTGTGCATGTGGAGAGACTTCCGTTTATGTAGCACAAAGGTGACGGGATGCAGGGGAAACTATTCTCTGGTATCTCAATCTGTTTCCTAGTGCCTGTTTGAAGTTCCAGCATTTTTCACTGTAAAACCGCGATGGAGCTAGTACCTCCCCATATATTTGTATGGATTGTAGTTGGCAACTTAAAAGAAATTTTGTGTTCCCAACAAGCAAGTTGAAGTGCGGCTTTCACACAAACTTATCTCTCAGTACTGAGCATGTGGAGAGACGTTCGTTCACCTAGGACAAATGGACGGTTTACAGGAGAAACTTTTACTCTGGGTTCTGAGATTCTTTCCTAGTGCCGGATTGAAGTTCCTGCAGTTTTCACTGTAAACCCGACTTTGAGCTTGCACCTCCCCATATATACGTAAGGAATGTAGTTTGCAACTGAAAAGAAACTTTGTGTTCCCAAAAAGCTAGGTGAAGAACGGCTTTCACTCACACTTATCTCTCAGAACTGAGCAAGTGGAGAGACGTTCTTTTATCCAGCACAATGTTAACGGGTAGCTGGGGAAAGTGTTACTCCGGGTTCTCAGTCTGTTTCCTAGACCCCGTTTGAATTTCCTGCAGTTTTCACTGTAAATCCGAGTTGGAGCTAGTATCTCCCCATATGAATGTATGGAGTGTAATTTGCAACTGAAAAGAAACTTTGTGTTCCCAACAAGCTAGGTGAAGGATGGCTTTCATGCACACTAATCTCTCAGAAGTGAGCATGTGGATAGACGTTCGTTCATCTAGCACAAAGGGAACGGTTTGAATAGAAAATTTTACTCAGCATTCTCAGTCTGTTTCCTATTCCCGGATTGATATTCCTGCTTTTTTCACTGTAAAACCGATTTGAGCTTGTACCTCCACATGTAATAATATGGAGTGTGTTTTGCAACTGAAAATAAACTTTGTGTTCCCAGGAAGCTAGGTGAAGGACGGGTTTCACACACACTTATCTCTCAGAACTGAGCATGTGGAGAGATTTTCGTTCACGTAGCACAAAGGGAACGGGTTGTAGGAGAAACATTTACTCTGGTTTCTCACTCTGTTTCCTAGTGCCAGTATGAAGTTCCAGCCGATTTAACTTTAAAACCGTGTTGGAGCTAGTAACTCCCCATATATATGTATGGATTGTAGTTTGCAACTGAAAAGAAACTTTGTGTTCCCAACAAGCTTGGTGATGGACGGCTTACACACACAATTATCTCTCAGAACTGAGTATGTGGATAGACGTTCGTTCATTTAGCACAAAAGGAACGGGTTGAAGAGAAAATTATTTTCAGCTTTCTCAGTCTGTTTCCTAGTGCCGGATTGAAATTCCTGCTATTTCACTATAAAATCGATTTGAGCTAGTACTTCCGCATGTATATGTATGGAGTGTATTTTGCAAGTGAAAAGAAACTTTGTGTTCCCAGCAAGCTAGGTGAAAGACGGCTTTCACACACACTAATTTCTCTGCAATGAGCATGTGGAGAGACATTCGTTCACGTAGCACAAATGGAACGGGTTGCAGGAGAAACTTTTAATCTGGTTTCTCAGTCTGTTTCCTAGTGCCAGTATGAAGTTCCAGCAGCTTTCACTTTAAATCCGTGTTGGAGCTAGTACATCCCCATAAATATGTATGGAGATTAGTTTGCAACTGGAAAATAAATTTGTATTCCCAACAAGCTAGGTGAAGGACGGCTTTCACACACAATTATCTCTCAGAACTGAGCATGTGGAGAGACGTTCATTCATCTACCACAAAGGGAAATGGTTGCAGGAGAAACTATTCTCTAGTATATCAATCTGTATCCTAGTTCCGGTTTGAAGATCCTGCAGTTTTCGCTGTAAACCCGAGTTGGAGCTAGTACCTCCCCTTATATATGTTTTGATTGTGGTTTGCAACTGAATAGAAATTTGTGTTCCCAACAATCTAGATGAAGGTCTGCTTTCACACACATTTATCTCTCAGAACTGAGCATGTGGAGAAACTTTCGTTCACCTAGCACAAAATGAACGGGTTGCAGGAGAAACTGTTACTCTGGGTTCTGATTCTTTTTCCTAGTGCTTGTTTAAAGTTCCCTCAGTTTTCACTGTAAAACCGAGTTGGATCTAGTACCTCCCCATATATATATATGGAGTGTAGTTTGTAAGTGAAAAGAAAGTATGTGTTCCCAACAAGCTAGTTGAAGGACGGCATTCACACCCATTTATCTCTCAAAACTGAGCATGTGGAGAGACGTTCTTTCATGTTGCACAATGGGAACGGGTAGCAGGAGAAACTGTTACTCTGGATTCTCAGTCTGTTTCCTAGAGCTGGTTTGAAGTTCCTGCAGTTTTCACTGTAAAACCGATTTGAGCTTTTAACTACCCATATATATTTATGGAGTGTAGTTAGCAACTGAAAAGAAAATTTGTGTTCCCATCAAGCTAGTTGAAGGACAGCTTTCACACACACTTATAACTAAGACCTGAGCATGTGGAGAGACGTTCGTTCATCTAGCACAAATGGAACCGGTTGCAGGGGAAATTTTACTAAGCTTTCTCAGTCTGTTTCCTAGTGTCGTATTGAAGTTCCTGCAGTTTTAACTGTAAAATCGATTTGAGCTGTTACCTCCCCATATATATGTATAGAATGTAGTTTGCAACTGAAACGAAATTTGTGTTCCAACAAGCTAGTTGAAGGTCGGCTTTCACACACACTTATCTCTCAGAAATGAGCATTTGGAGAGACGTACTTTCATCTAGCACAAAAGGGACGGTTTGAAGGAGGAACATTTACTCTGGGTTCTCAGACTATTTCCTAGTGCCGGTTTGAATTTCCTGCAGTTTTCACTATAAAACAGAGTTGGGGCTAATTCCTCCCTATATATATGTATGGAGTGTATTTTGCAACTGAAAACAAACTTTGTGTTCCCAACAAGCTTCGTGAAGGATGGCTTTCACACACACTTATCTCTCAGAACTGAGCATGTGGAGACACATTCGTTCACCTAGGACAAAGGGACGGTTTACAGGAGAAACTTTTACTCTGGGTTCTGAGACTCTTTCCTAGTGCCGGATTGAATTTCCTGCAGTTTTCACTGTAAAACCCAGTTGGAGCTAGTACCTCCCCATATATAAGTAAGGAGTGTAGTTTGCAACTGAAAAGAAACTTTGTGTTCCCAATTATCTAGGTGAAGGACGGCTTTCACACACACTTATCTCTCAGAACTGAGCAAGTGGAGAGACTTTCGTTCATCCAGCACAATGTTAACCGGTAGCTGGGGAAAGTTTTACTCCGGGTTCCCAGTCTGTTTCCTAGATCCGGTTTGAAGTTCCTGCAGTTTACATTGTAAATCGGAGTTGGAGCTAGTCAATCCCCATATGTATGTATGGAGTGTAATTTGCAACTGAAAAGAAACTTTGTGTTCCCAACAAGCAAGTTGAAGTGCGGCTTTCACACACACTTATCTCTCAGAACAGACCATGTGGAAAGACGTTCGTTCACCTAGGACAAATTGACGGTTTGCAGGAGAAACTTTTACTCTGGGTTCTGAGACTGTTTCCTAATGCCGGATTGAAGTTCCTGCAGATTTCATTGTAAAACCGTGTTGGAACTAGTACCTCCCCATATATATTTATGGAGTGTAGTTTGCAACTTAAAAGAAACTTTGTGTTCCCAACAAGCTAGGTGAAGGACGGCTTTCACACACACTTATCGCTCAGAAGTGAGCATGTGGATAGACGTTCGTTAATTTAGCACAAATGGAACGGTTTGAAGAGAAAATTTTACTCAGTATTCTCAGTCTGTTTCCTAGTCCCGGATTGAAATTCCTGCTTTTTTCACTGTAAAACTGATTTGAGATTGTACCTCCGCATGTGTATGTATGGAGTGTGTTTTGCAACTGAAAATAAACTTTTTGTTCCCAACAAGCTTGGTGAAGGACGGCTTTCACACACAGTTATCTCTCAGAACTGAGCATCTGGAGCGACGTTCATTCATCTAGCACACAGGGAACGGTTTGCAGGGAAAATTTTACTCTGGTTTCACAGTCTGTTTCCTAGTGCCAGTTTGAAGTTCCAGCAATTTTCACTTTAAACCGTGTTGGAGCTAGTACATCCCCATAAATATGTATGGAGTGTAGTTTGCAACTGGAAAGAAAATTTGTGTTCCCAAAAAGCTAGGTGAAGGACGGCTTTCACACACACTTATCTCTCAGAACTGAGCATGTGGAGAGACGTTCATTCATCTACCAAAAAGGGAACTTGTTGCAGGAGAAAGTATACTCTGGTTTCTCAATTTGTTTCCTAGTTCCAGTTTGAAGATCCTGCAGTTTTCGCTGTAAACCAGAGTTGGATCTAGTACCTCCCCTTATATATGTATGGATTGTGGTTTGCAACTGAATAGAATCTTTGTGTTCCCAACCAGCTAGGTGAAGGGCGGCTTTCACACACACTTATCTCTCAGAACTGAGCATGTGGAGAGACGTTCTTTCACCTAGCACAAAATGAATGGGTTGAAGGAAAAACTGTTACTCTGGGTTCTGAGTCTTTTCCTAGTGCTGGTTTAAAGTTCCCTCAGTTTTCACTGTAAATCCAAGTTGGATCTAATACCTCCCTACATATATTTATGTAGTGTAGTTTGCAACTGAAAATAAACTTTGTGTTCCCAACAAGCTAGGTGAAGGACGGCTTTCACACACACATATCTCTCAGAACTGAGCATGTGGAGAGACTTTCGTTCATCTAGCACAAAGGGAACGGGTTGCAGGAGAAACTTTTACTCTGGTTTCTCAATGTGTTTCCTAGTGCCTGTTTGAAGTTCCTGCAGTTTTCATTGTAAACCCGAGTTGGAGCTAGTCCCTTCCCTTATATATGTATGGTTTGTGGTTTGCAACTGAATAGAATCTTTTTGTTCCCAACAAGCTATGTGAAGGACGGCTTTCACACACACTTACCTCTCAGATCTGAGCATCTGGAGAGACGTTCATTCATCTAGCACAAAGGGAACGGGTGGCAGGGGAACATTTTACTCTGGTTTCTCAGTGTTTTTCCTGCTGTCGGTTTTAAGTTCCTGCAATTTTCTCTGTAAAACCTTGTTGGAGCTATTACCTACCCATATATATATATGGAGTGTAGTTTGCAACTGAGAAGAATCTTGGTGTTCCCAACAATATAGGTGAAGGACGGCTTTCACACACACTTTTCTCTCAGACCTGAGCATGTGGAGAGACGTTCGTTCACCTAGCACAAAAGGAACGGTTTGCAGGTAAACTTTTACTCTGGTTTCTCAATCTGTTTCCTAGTGCCGGTTTGAAGTTCCTGCAGTTTTCACTGTAAAACCGAGTTGTAGCTTATACACCCCCATATAATTATGGAGTGTTGTTTGCAACTTAAAAGAAACTTTGTGTTTCCAACGAGTTAGGTGAAGGACGGCTTTCACCCACACTTATCTTTCTGGACTGAGCATGTGGAGAGACTTTCGTTCATTTAGCACAAAGGAAACGGGTTTCAGGAGAAACTTTTACTCTGGTCTCTCAGCCATTTTCCTAGTGCCCTTTTGAAGTTCCTGCATTTTTCACTGTAAACACGAGTTGGAGCTAGTACCTCCACTTATATATATATGGATTGTGGTATGCAACTGAATAGAATCATTGTGTTCCGAACAAGCTAGTTGAACAATGGCTTTCACACACACTTACCTCTCAGATATGAGCATCTGAAGAGACGGTCATTCATGAAGCACAAATGGAACGGGTTGCAAGGGAACATTTTACTCTGGTTTCTCAGTGTGTTTCCTAGTGTCGGATGGAAGTTCATGTAGTTTTCTCTGTAAAACCGAGTTGGGGCTAGTACTTACCCGTATATATGTATGGAGTGTACTTTGCAACTGAGAAGAAACTATGTGTTTCCAAAAAGCTAGTTGAAGTACGGCTTTCACCCACAGTTTACTTTCAGAACTGAGCATGTGGAGAGACGTTCATTCATCTAGCACAAAGTAAACGGGTTTCAGGAGAAACTTTTACTCTGGTTTCTCAGTCTTTTTCCTAGTGCCGTTATGAAGTTCCTGCAGTTTACACTAAAAAACTCATTTGGAACTAGTCCACCCCATATATATGTACGGAGTGCAGTTTGCAACTGAAAAGAAACTTTGCGTTCTCAACAAGCTAGGTGAAGGATGGCTTTCACACACAATTATCTCTCAGAACTGAGCATGTGGAGAGACGTTCGTTCATGTAGCACAAAGGGAACGGGTTGCAGGGGAAACTTGTTCTCTGGTTTCTCAGTCAGTTTCCTCGTGCCAGTTTGAAGTTCCTGCAGTTTTCACTGTAAATCCGAGTTTGAGCTTGTACCTCCCCATATATATTTATGGAGTGTAGTTTGCAACTGAAAGAAACTTTGTGTTCCCGTCAAGCTAGGTGAATGACGCCTTTCACACACACTTATCTCTCAGAATTGAGCATGCGGAGTTACGTTCGCTCACCTAGCACAAACGGAACGGGTTGCAGGAGAAATTATTACTCTGGGTTCTGAGTCTGTTTCCTAGTGCCGGTTTGAATTTCCTGCAGTTTTCACTGTAAAACCGAGTTGGAGCTAGTACCTCCCCATATATATGAATGGAGTGTAGTTAGCACCTGAAAAGGAACTATGTGTTCCCAACAAGTTAGGTGAAGGACGGTTTTCACACCCAATTATCTCTCAAAACTGAGCATTTGGAGAGACGTTCGTTTATCTAGCACAAAATGAACGGGCTGCAGGTGAAATATTAAAGCTTTCTCAGTCTGTTTTCTAGTGCCGTATTGAAGTTCATGCAGTTTTCACTGTAAAACCGAAATGAGCTAGTAGCTCCCCATATATATGTATGGAGTCTAGTTTGCACCTGAAAAGAAACTTTGTGTTCCCGACATGCTAGTTGAAGTACGCTTTTCACACATACTTACCTCTCAGAACTGAGCATGTGGAGAGACGATCATTCATCTAGCACAATGTGAAAGGGTTGCAGGGGAACATTTTACTCTGGTTTCTCAGTGTTTTTCCTAGTGTCGGTAGGTAGTTCCTGCAGTTTCCTCTGTAAAACCGAGTTGGTGTTAGTACATACCCGTATAGATGTAAGGAGTGTAGTTTGCAACTGAGAAGAATCTTTGTGTTCCCAACAAGCTAGGTGAAAGCGGCTTCCACACACACTTTTCTCTCAGAACTGAGCATGTGGAGAGACGTTCGTTCAACTAGCACAAAGGGAACGGGTTGCAGGGAAAATTTTACTCATCATTCTCAGTCTGTTTCCTAGTGCCGAATTGAAATTCCTGCTATATTCAGTGTAAAACCGATTTGAGCTGGTAACTCCGCATGTATATGTATGGAGTTTATTTTGCAACTAAAAAGAAACTTTGTGTTGCCAGCAAGCTAGGTGAAGGATGGATTTCACACACACTTAGCTCTCAGAACTGAGCATGTGGAGAGACTTTCGTTCACCTAGCACAAAAGGAACAGGTTGCAGGTGAAACTTTACAATGGTTTCTCTGTCTGTTTCGTAATGCCAGATTGAAGTTCCTGCAGGTTTCACTATGAAACCGAGTTGGAGCTACTACCTCCCCATATATAGTATGTAGTGTAGTTTGCAAGTGGAAAGAAACTTTGTTTCCCAACAAGCTAGGTGAAAGACGGCTTTCACAGACACTTTTCTCTCAGAACTGAGCATGTGGAGAGACGTTCGTTCATCTAGCACAAAGGGATCTGTGTGCAGGGGAAATTTTACTTAGCTTTCTCAGTCTGTTTCCTAGTGTCTTATTGAAGTTCCTGCAGTTTTCACTGTAAAACCGAGTTGGAGCTAGTTCCAACCCATATATATGTATGGAGTGTAATTTGCAACTGAAAAGAAACATTGATTTTCCAACAAGCTAGTTGAAGTACGGCTTTCAACCACAATTATCTTTCAGAACTGAGCATAAGGAGAGATTTCGTTCATCTAGCACAAAGTAAACCGGTTTCAGGGGAAACTTTTACTCTGGTTTCTCAGGCTTTTTCCTAGTGCCATTTTGAAGTTCCTGCAGTTTTCACTGTAAAACCCATTTGGAGCTAGTACCACCCATAAATATGTACGGAGTGTTGTTTTCAACTGAAAGAATCTTTGTGTTCCCAACAAGCTAGTTGAAGGAAGTCTTCAACCACACTTACCTCTCAGATCTGAGCATGTGGAGAGACGTTCGTTCATCTAGCAAATAGGAACGGGTGGAAGTTAAAATTTTACTCAGCTTTCTCAGTCCGTTTCCTAGTGCCGGTATAAAGTTCCTGCAGTTTTCGCTGTAAAACCGATTTGAGCTAGTACCTCCCATTATATATGTATGGAGTGTAGTTTGCAACTGAAAAGAAACATTGTGTTCCGGACAAGCTAGGTGAAGGACGACTTTCACACACACTTACCTCTCAGAACTGAGCATGTGGAGAGACGTTCTTTCATCTAGCACAAAAGGAACTGTTGGCATGGAAACTTGTTCTCTGGTTTCTCAGTCAGTTTCCTAGTGCGGGTTTGAAGTTCCTGCAGTTTTCACTGTAAAATCGATTTGGCGCTAATTCTTCCTCATATATATTTATGGAGTGTAGTTTGCAACTGAAAAGAAACTTTGTGTTCCCAACAAACTAGGTGAAGAACGGCTTTCACACACATTTATCTCTCAGAACTGAGCATGTGGAGAGAATTTCTTTCATCCAGCACAATGGGAACGGGTAGCAGGGGAAACTGTTACTCTGGTTTCTCAGGCTTTTTCCTACTGCCATTTTGAAGTTCCTGCAGTTTTCACTGTAAAACCCATTTGGAGCTAGTACCACCCATAAATATGTACGGAGTGTAGTTTGCAACTGAAAAGAATCTTTGCGTTCTCAACAAGATATTTGAAGGACGGCTTTCACACACATTTATCTCTCAGAACTGAGCATGTGGAGAGACTTTCTTTCATGTAGAACAAAGGGAACGGGTTGCAGGGGAAACTTGCTCTCTGGATTCTCAGTCAGTTTCCCAGTGCCGGTTTGAATTTCCTGCAGTTTTCACTGTAAAACCGAGTTGGAGATTATACCTCCCCATATATTTATGCAGTGTAGTTTGCAACAGAAAGAATCCTTGTGTTCCCAACAAGCTAGGAGAAGGACGGCTTTCACACACACTTATCTCTCAGAACTGAGCATGCGGAGTGACTTTCGTTCACATAGCACAAACGGAACGGTTTGCAGGAGAAACTTTTACTTTAGGTTCTGAGTCTTTTTCCTAGTGCCGTATTGAAGTTCCTGCAGTTTTCACTGTAAAATCGATTTGAGATAGTACCTCCCCATATATATGTATGGATTGTAGTTTGCAACTGAAAAGAAACTTTGTGTTCCCGACAAGCTAGGTGAAGGACGCCTTCACCCACACTTAACTCTCAGAACTGCGTATGTGGAGAGACGTTCATTCATCTAGCACAATGGGAACGGGTTGCAGGAGAAACTATTCTCTGGTCTCTCAATCTGTTTCCTAGTCCTGGTTTGAAGTTCATGCAGTTTTCACTGTAAACCCGAGTTGGAGCTAGTATCTCCCCTTATATATGTATGGTTTGTAGTTTGCAACTGAATAGAATATTTGTGTTCCCAACAAGCTAGGTGAAGGACGGCTATCACACACACTTATCTCTCAGATCTGAGCATGTGGAGAGACGTTCGTTCACCTATGACAAAGGGACGGTTTACAGAATAAATATTTACTCTGTGTTCTGAGAATTTTTCCTAGTGCCGGTTTGAATTTCCTGCAGTATTCACTGTAAAACCGTGTTGGAGATTATACCTCCCCATATATTTATGCAGTGTTGTTTTCAACTGAAAGAATCTTTGTGTTCCCAACAAGCTAGTTGAAGGAAGTCTTCAACCACACTTACCTCTCAGATCTGAGCATGTGGAGAGACATTCGTTCATCTAGCAAATAGGAACGGGGGGAAGTTAAAATTTTACTCAGCTTTCTCAGTCCGTTTCCTAGTGCCGGTATAATGTTCCTGCAGTTTTCGCTGTAAAACCGATTTGAGCTAGTACCTCCCATTATATATGTATGGAGTGTAGTTTGCAACTGAAAAGAAACATTGTGTTCCGGACAAGCTAGGTGAAGGACGACTTTCACACACACTTACCTCTCAGAACTGAGCATGTGGAGAGACGTTCATTCATTTAGCACAAAGGGAACTGTTGGCATGGAAACTTGTTCTCTGGTTTCTCAGTCAGTTTCCTAGTGCGGGTTTGAAGTTCCTGCAGTTTTCACTGTAAAATCGATTTGGAGCTAATTCTTCCTCATATATATTTATGGAGTGTAGTTTGCAACTGAAAAGAAACTTTGTGTTCCCAACAAACTAGGTGAAGAACGGCTTTCACACACATTTATCTCTCAGAACTGAGCATGTGGAGAGAATTTCTTTCATCCAGCACAATGGGAACGGGTAGCAGGGGAAACTGTTACTCTGGTTTCTCAGGCTTTTTCCTACTGCCATTTTGAAGTTCCTGCAGTTTTCACTGTAAAACCCATTTGGAGCTAGTACCACCCATAAATATGTACGGAGTGTAGTTTGCAACTGAAAAGAATCTTTGCGTTCTCAACAAGATATTTGAAGGACGGCTTTCACACACATTTATCTCTCAGAATTGAGCATGTGGAGAGACTTTCTTTCATGTAGAACAAAGGGAACGGTTTGCAGGGCAAACTTGCTCTCTGGATTCTCAGTCAGTTTCCCAGTGCCGGTTTGAATTTCCTGCAGTTTTCACTGTAAAACCGAGTTGGAGATTATACCTCCCCATATATTTATGCAGTGTAGTTGCAACAGAAAGAATCCTTGTGTTCCCAACAAGCTAGGAGAAGGACGGCTTTCACACACACTTATCTCTCAGAACTGAGCATGCGGAGTGACTTTCGTTCACATAGCACAAACGGAACGGGTTGCAGGAGAAACTTTTACTCTAGGTTCTGAGTCTGTTTCCTAGTGCCGTATTGAAGTTCCTGCAGTTTTCACTGTAAAATCGATTTGAGATAGTACCTCCCCATATATATGTATGGATTGTAGTTTGCAACTGAAAAGAAACATTGTGTTCCGGACAAGCGAGGTGAAGGACGACTTTCACACACACTTAACTCTCAGAACTGCGTATGTGGAGAGACGTTCTTTCATCTAGCACAATGGGAACGGGTTGCAGGAGAAACTATTCTCTGGTCTCTCAATCTGTTTCCTAGTCCTGGTTTGAAGTTCATGCAGTTTTCACTGTAAACCCGAGTTGGAGCTAATATCTCCCCTTATATATGTATGGTTTGTAGTTTGCAACTGAATAGAATATTTGTGTTCCCAACAAGCTAGGTGAAGGACGGCTATCACACACACTTATCTCTCAGATCTGAGCATGTGGAGAGACGTTCGTTCACCTATGACAAAGGGACGGTTTACAGGATAAATATTTACTCTGTGTTCTGAGAATTTTTCCTAGTGCCGGTTTGAATTTCCTGCTGTATTCACTGTAAAACCGTGTTGGAGATTATACCTCCCCATATATTTATGCAGTGTTGTTTGCAACTGAAATAATCTTTGTGTTCCCTACAAGCTAGTTGAAGGACGTCTTCAACCACACTTACCTCTCAAATCTGAGCATGTGGAGAGACGTTCGTTCATCTAGCAAATAGGAACGGGTGGAAGTTAAAATTTTACTCAGCTTTCTCAGTCCGTTTCGAAATGCCGGTATAAAGTTCCTGCAGTTTTCGCTGTAAAACCGATTTGAGCTAGTACCTCCCATTATATATGTATGGAGTGTAGTTTGCAACTGAAAAGAAACATTGTGTTCCGGACAAGCGAGGTGAAGGACGACTTTCACACACACTTACCTCTCAGAACTGAGCATGTGGAGAGACGTTCATTCATCTGGCACAAAGGGAAATGTTGGCATGGAAACTTGTTCTCTGGTTTCTCAGTCAGTTTCCTAGTGCGGGTTTGAAGTTCCTGCAGTTTTCACTGTAAAATCGATTTGGAGCTAATTCATCCTCATATATATTTATGGAGTGTAGTTTGCAACTGAAAAGAAACTTTGTGTTCCCAACAAACTAGGTGAAGAACGGCTTTCACACACATTTATCTCTCAGAACTGAGCATGTGGAGAGACTTTCTTTCATCCAGCACAATGGAAACGGGTAGCAGGGGAAACTGTTACTCTGGTTTCTCAGTCTGTTTCCTAGAGCCGGTTTGAAGTTCCTGCAGTTTTCACTGAAAAACATAGTTGGAGATTATACCTCCCCATATATTTATGCAGTGTAGTTTGCAACTGAAAGAATCTTTGTGTTCCCAACAAGCTAGGTTAAGGACGACTTTCAGACACACTTATCTCTTAGAACTGAGCATGTGGAGAAACGTTCGTTCATCTATCACAAAGGGAAAGGGTGGAAGGGGAAATTTTACTCAGCTTTCGCAGTCCGTTTCCTAGTGGCAGTTTAAAGTTCCTGCATTTTTCACAGTAACACCGATTTGAGCTAGAACCTCCCCATATATATGTATCGAGTGAGTTTTGCCACTGAAAAGAAACTTTGTGTTCCCGACAAGCTAGGTGAAGGACGCCTTTCACACACACTTACCTCTCAGAACTGAGCATGTGGAGAGACGTTCATTCATCTAGCACAAATGGAACGGTTCGCAGGAGAAACTATTCTCTGGTTACTCAATCTGTTTCCTAGTGCCGGTTTGAATTTCCTGTAGATTTCACTGTAAACCCGAGTTGGAGCTAGTACGTCCCCTTATATATGTATGGTTTGTGGTTTGAAAGTGAATAGAATCTTTGTGTTCCCATCTAGCTAGGTGAAAAACGGCTTTCACACACACATATCTCACCGATCTTAACATCTGGAGAGACGTTCATTCATCTAGCACAAAGGGAACGGTTGTCAGGGGAACATTTTACTCTTGTTTCTCAGTGTGATTCCAAGTGTCGGATGGAAGTTCCTGCCGTTTTCTCTGTAAAACCGAGTTGGAGCTAGTACCTACCCATATATATATATGGAGTGTAGATTGCTACTGAGAAGAATCTTTGTGTTCCCAACGAGATAGGTGAAGGACGGCTTTCACACACACTTATCTCTCAGATCTGAGCATGTGGAGAGACGTTCGTTCACCTAGCAAAAAGAGAACGGTTTGCAGGGAAACTTTTACTGTGGTTTCTCAATCTGTTTCCTAGTGCCGGTTTGAAGTTCCTGCAGTTTTCTCTGTAAAACCGAGTTGGAACTAACACACCCCCATATATTTTTGGAGTGTAGTTTGCAACTTAAAAGAAACTTGTGTTCCCAAAAAGGTTGGTGATTGACTGTTTTCACACACACTTATATCTCAGAACTGAACATGTGGATAGACGTCCGTTCATCTAGCACAATGGGAACATGTTGAAGGGAAAATTTTACTCAGCATTCTCACTTTGTTTCCAAGTACCGGATTGAAATTCCTGCTTCTTTCACTGTAAAACCGATTTGAGCTAGTACCTCCGCATGTATATCTATGGAGTGTAATTGGCAAATGAAAAGAAACTTTGTGTTCCCAGCAAGCTAGGTGAAGGACTGCTTTCACTCACACTTATCTCTCAGAACTGAGCATGTCGAGAGAATTTCGTTCACCTAGCGGTAAGGGAATAGGTTGCAGGAGAAACTTTTACTCTGGTTTCTCAGTCTTTTTCCTAGTTCCAGTTTGAAGTTCCTGCAGTTTTCACTATAAACCCGAGTTGGAGCTAGTACTTCCCCATATATATTTATGGAGTGTAGTTTGCAACTGGAAAGAAACTATGTGTTCCCAACAAGCTAGGTGAAGGACGGCTTTCACATAAACTTAACTCTCAGAACTGAGCATGTGGAGAGACGTTCGTTCATCTAGCACAAAGGAAAGGTTTTTCAAGTGAAACATTTACTCTGGATTCTCAGCATTTTTCCTAGTGCCGTTTTGAAGTTCCTGCAGTGTTCACTGTAAAACCCATTTGGAGCTAGTACCACCCCATATATATGTACAGATTGCAGTTTGCAACTGAAAAGAAACTTTGCGTTTTCAACAATCTATGTGAAGAATGGCTTTCACACACACTTATCTCTCAGAACTGAGCATGTGGAAAGACGTTCATTCATCTAGCACAAATGGAACGGTTTGCAGTAGAAAATATTCTCTGGTTACTCAATCTGTTTCCTAGTGCCTGTTAGAAGTTCCTGTACATTTCACTGTAAACCCGATTTGGAGCTAGTATGTCCCCTTATATATGTATGGTTTGTGGTTTGCAACTGAATAGAATCTTTGTGTTCCCATCTAGCCAGGTGAAAGACGGCTTTCACACACACATATCTCACCGATCTGAGCATCTGGAGAGACGTTCATTCATCTAGCACAAAGGGAACGGGTGTCAGGGGAACATTTTACTCTGGTTTCTCAGTGTGTTTCCAAGTGTCGGATGGAAGTTCCTGCAGTTTTCTCTGTAAAACCGTGTTGGAGCTAGTACCTACCCATATATATATATGGAGTGTAGATTGCAACTGAGAAGAATCTTTGTGTTCCCAACGAGATAGGTGAAGGACGGCTTTCACACACACTTATCTCTCAGATCTGAGCATGTGGAGAGACGTTCGTTCACCTAGCAAAAAGAGAACGGTTTGCAGGGAAACTTTTACTCTGGTTTCTCAATCTGTTTCCTAGTGCCGGTTTGAAGTTCCTGCAGTTTTCTCTGTAAAACCGAGTTGGAACTAACACACCCCCATATATTTTTGGAGTGTAGCTTGCAACTTAAAAGAAACTTTGTGTTACCAACAAGGTTGGTGATTGACTGTTTTCACACACACTTATCTCTCAGAACTGAGCATGTGGATAGACGTCCGTTCATCTAGCACAAAGGGAATATTTTGAAGGGAAAATTTTACTCAGCATTCTCACTCTGTGTCCAAGTGCCGGATTGAAATTCCTGCTTCTTTCACTGTAAAACTGATTTGAGCTAATACCTCCGCATGTATATGTATGGAGTGTAATTTGCAAATAAATAGAAACTTTGTGTTCCCAGCTAGCTAGGTGAAGGACTGCTTTCACTCACACTTATCTCTCAGAACTGAGCATTTCGAGAGACTTTCGTTCACCTAGCGGTAAGGGAATAGGTTGCAGGAGAAACTTTTACTCTGGTTTCTCAGTCTTTTTCCTAGTTCCAGTTTGAAGTTCCTGCAGTTTTCACTATAAACCCGAGTTGGAGCTAGTACTTCCCCATATATATTTATGGAGTGTAGTTTGCAACTGGAAAGAAACTATGTGTTCCCAACAAGCTAGGTGAAGGACGGCTTTCACATAAACTTAACTCTCAGAACTGAGCATGTGGAGAGACGTTCGTTCATCTAGCACAAAGGAAAGGTTTTTCAAGTGAAACATTTACTCTGGATTCTCAGCATTTTTCCTAGTGCCGTTTTGAAGTTCCTGCAGTGTTCACTGTAAAACCCATTTGGAGCTAGTACCACCCCATATATATGTACAGATTGCAGTTTGCAACTGAAAAGAAACTTTGCGTTTTCAACAATCTATGTGAAGAATGGCTTTCACACACACTTATCTCTCAGAACTGAGCATGTGGAAAGACGTTCATTCATCTAGCACAAATGGAACGGTTTGCAGTAGAAAATATTCTCTGGTTACTCAATCTGTTTCCTAGTGCCTGTTAGAAGTTCCTGTACATTTCACTGTAAACCCGATTTGGAGCTAGTATGTCCCCTTATATATGTATGGTTTGTGGTTTGCAACTGAATAGAATCTTTGTGTTCCCATCTAGCCAGGTGAAAGACGGCTTTCACACACACATATCTCACCGATCTGAGCATCTGGAGAGACGTTCATTCATCTAGCACAAAGGGAACGGGTGTCAGGGGAACATTTTACTCTGGTTTCTCAGTGTGTTTCCAAGTGTCGGATGGAAGTTCCTGCAGTTTTCTCTGTAAAACCGTGTTGGAGCTAGTACCTACCCATATATATATATGGAGTGTAGATTGCAACTGAGAAGAATCTTTGTGTTCCCAACGAGATAGGTGAAGGACGGCTTTCACACACACTTATCTCTCAGATCTGAGCATGTGGAGAGACGTTCGTTCACCTAGCAAAAAGAGAACGGTTTGCAGGGAAACTTTTACTCTGGTTTCTCAATCTGTTTCCTAGTGCCGGTTTGAAGTTCCTGCAGTTTTCTCTGTAAAACCGAGTTGGAACTAACACACCCCCATATATTTTTGGAGTGTAGTTTGCAACTTAAAAGAAACTTTGTGTTACCAACAAGGTTGGTGATTGACTGTTTTCACACACACTTATCTCTCAGAACTGAGCATGTGGATAGACGTCCGTTCATCTAGCACAAAGGGAATATTTTGAAGGGAAAATTTTACTCAGCATTCTCACTCTGTTTCCAAGTACCGGATTGAAATTCCTGCTTCTTTCACTGTAAAACCGATTTGAGCTAGTACCTCCGCATGTATATCTATGGAGTGTAATTGGCAAATGAAAAGAAACTTTGTGTTCCCAGCAAGCTAGGTGAAGGACTGCTTTCACTCACACTTATCTCTCAGAACTGAGCATGTCGAGAGAATTTCGTTCACCTAGCGGTAAGGGAATAGGTTGCAGGAGAAACTTTTACTCTGGTTTCTCAGTCTTTTTCCTAGTTCCAGTTTGAAGTTCCTGCAGTTTTCACTATAAACCCGAGTTGGAGCTAGTACTTCCCCATATATATTTATGGAGTGTAGTTTGCAACTGGAAAGAAACTATGTGTTCCCAACAAGCTAGGTGAAGGACGGCTTTCACATAAACTTAACTCTCAGAACTGAGCATGTGGAGAGACGTTCGTTCATCTAGCACAAAGGAAAGGTTTTTCAAGTGAAACATTTACTCTGGATTCTCAGCATTTTTCCTAGTGCCGTTTTGAAGTTCCTGCAGTGTTCACTGTAAAACCCATTTGGAGCTAGTACCACCCCATATATATGTACAGATTGCAGTTTGCAACTGAAAAGAAACTTTGCGTTTTCAACAATCTATGTGAAGAATGGCTTTCACACACACTTATCTCTCAGAACTGAGCATGTGGAAAGACGTTCATTCATCTAGCACAAATGGAACGGTTTGCAGTAGAAAATATTCTCTGGTTACTCAATCTGTTTCCTAGTGCCTGTTAGAAGTTCCTGTACATTTCACTGTAAACCCGATTTGGAGCTAGTATGTCCCCTTATATATGTATGGTTTGTGGTTTGCAACTGAATAGAATCTTTGTGTTCCCATCTAGCCAGGTGAAAGACGGCTTTCACACACACATATCTCACCGATCTGAGCATCTGGAGAGACGTTCATTCATCTAGCACAAAGGGAACGGGTGTCAGGGGAACATTTTACTCTGGTTTCTCAGTGTGTTTCCAAGTGTCGGATGGAAGTTCCTGCAGTTTTCTCTGTAAAACCGTGTTGGAGCTAGTACCTACCCATATATATATATGGAGTGTAGATTGCAACTGAGAAGAATCTTTGTGTTCCCAACGAGATAGGTGAAGGACGGCTTTCACACACACTTATCTCTCAGATCTGAGCATGTGGAGAGACGTTCGTTCACCTAGCAAAAAGAGAACGGTTTGCAGGGAAACTTTTACTCTGGTTTCTCAATCTGTTTCCTAGTGCCGGTTTGAAGTTCCTGCAGTTTTCTCTGTAAAACCGAGTTGGAACTAACACACCCCCATATATTTTTGGAGTGTAGTTTGCAACTTAAAAGAAACTTTGTGTTACCAACAAGGTTGGTGATTGACTGTTTTCACACACACTTATCTCTCAGAACTGAGCATGTGGATAGACGTCCGTTCATCTAGCACAAAGGGAATATTTTGAAGGGAAAATTTTACTCAGCATTCTCACTCTGTTTCCAAGTACCGGATTGAAATTCCTGCTTCTTTCACTGTAAAACCGATTTGAGCTAGTACCTCCGCATGTATATCTATGGAGTGTAATTGGCAAATGAAAAGAAACTTTGTGTTCCCAGCAAGCTAGGTGAAGGACTGCTTTCACTCACACTTATCTCTCAGAACTGAGCATGTCGAGAGAATTTCGTTCACCTAGCGGTAAGGGAATAGGTTGCAGGAGAAACTTTTACTCTGGTTTCTCAGTCTTTTTCCTAGTTCCAGTTTGAAGTTCCTGCAGTTTTCACTATAAACCCGAGTTGGAGCTAGTACTTCCCCATATATATTTATGGAGTGTAGTTTGCAACTGGAAAGAAACTATGTGTTCCCAACAAGCTAGGTGAAGGACGGCTTTCACATAAACTTAACTCTCAGAACTGAGCATGTGGAGAGACGTTCGTTCATCTAGCACAAAGGAAAGGTTTTTCAAGTGAAACATTTACTCTGGATTCTCAGCATTTTTCCTAGTGCCGTTTTGAAGTTCCTGCAGTGTTCACTGTAAAACCCATTTGGAGCTAGTACCACCCCATATATATGTACAGATTGCAGTTTGCAACTGAAAAGAAACTTTGCGTTTTCAACAATCTATGTGAAGAATGGCTTTCACACACACTTATCTCTCAGAACTGAGCATGTGGAAAGACGTTCATTCATCTAGCACAAATGGAACGGTTTGCAGTAGAAAATATTCTCTGGTTACTCAATCTGTTTCCTAGTGCCTGTTAGAAGTTCCTGTACATTTCACTGTAAACCCGATTTGGAGCTAGTATGTCCCCTTATATATGTATGGTTTGTGGTTTTCAACTGAATAGAATCTTTGTGTTCCCATCTAGCCAGGTGAAAGACGGCTTTCACACACACATATCTCACCGATCTGAGCATCTGGAGAGACGTTCATTCATCTAGCACAAAGGGAACGGGTGTCAGGGGAACATTTTACTCTGGTTTCTCAGTGTGTTTCCAAGTGTCGGATGGAAGTTCCTGCAGTTTTCTCTGTAAAACCGTGTTGGAGCTAGTACCTACCCATATATATATATGGAGTGTAGATTGCAACTGAGAAGAATCTTTGTGTTCCCAACGAGATAGGTGAAGGACGGCTTTCACACACACTTATCTCTCAGATCTGAGCATGTGGAGAGACGTTCGTTCACCTAGCAAAAAGAGAACGGTTTGCAGGGAAACTTTTACTCTGGTTTCTCAATCTGTTTCCTAGTGCCGGTTTGAAGTTCCTGCAGTTTTCTCTGTAAAACCGAGTTGGAACTAACACACCCCCATATATTTTTGGAGTGTAGTTTGCAACTTAAAAGAAACTTTGTGTTACCAACAAGGTTGGTGATTGACTGTTTTCACACACACTTATCTCTCAGAACTGAGCATGTGGATAGACGTCCGTTCATCTAGCACAAAGGGAATATTTTGAAGGGAAAATTTTACTCAGCATTCTCACTCTGTTTCCAAGTGCCGGATTGAAATTCCTGCTTCTTTCACTGTAAAACCGATTTGAGCTAATACCTCCGCATGTATATGTATGGAGTGTAATTTGCAAATAAATAGAAACTTTGTGTTCCCAGCTAGCTAGGTGAAGGACTGCTTTCACTCACACTTATCTCTCAGAACTGAGCATTTCGAGAGACTTTCGTTCACCTAGCGGTAAGGGAATAGGTTGCAGGAGAAACTTTTACTCTGGTTTCTCAGTCTTTTTCCTAGTTCCAGTTTGAAGTTCCTGCAGTTTTCACTATAAACCCGAGTTGGAGCTAGTACTTCCCCATATATATTTATGGAGTGTAGTTTGCAACTGGAAAGAAACTATGTGTTCCCAACAAGCTAGGTGAAGGACGGCTTTCACATAAACTTAACTCTCAGAACTGAGCATGTGGAGAGACGTTCGTTCATCTAGCACAAAGGAAAGGTTTTTCAAGTGAAACATTTACTCTGGATTCTCAGCATTTTTCCTAGTGCCGTTTTGAAGTTCCTGCAGTGTTCACTGTAAAACCCATTTGGAGCTAGTACCACCCCATATATATGTACAGATTGCAGTTTGCAACTGAAAAGAAACTTTGCGTTTTCAACAATCTATGTGAAGAATGGCTTTCACACACACTTATCTCTCAGAACTGAGCATGTGGAAAGACGTTCATTCATCTAGCACAAATGGAACGGTTTGCAGTAGAAAATATTCTCTGGTTACTCAATCTGTTTCCTAGTGCCTGTTAGAAGTTCCTGTACATTTCACTGTAAACCCGATTTGGAGCTAGTATGTCCCCTTATATATGTATGGTTTGTGGTTTGCAACTGAATAGAATCTTTGTGTTCCCATCTAGCCAGGTGAAAGACGGCTTTCACACACACATATCTCACCGATCTGAGCATCTGGAGAGACGTTCATTCATCTAGCACAAAGGGAACGGGTGTCAGGGGAACATTTTACTCTGGTTTCTCAGTGTGTTTCCAAGTGTCGGATGGAAGTTCCTGCAGTTTTCTCTGTAAAACCGTGTTGGAGCTAGTACCTACCCATATATATATATGGAGTGTAGATTGCAACTGAGAAGAATCTTTGTGTTCCCAACGAGATAGGTGAAGGACGGCTTTCACACACACTTATCTCTCAGATCTGAGCATGTGGAGAGACGTTCGTTCACCTAGCAAAAAGAGAACGGTTTGCAGGGAAACTTTTACTCTGGTTTCTCAATCTGTTTCCTAGTGCCGGTTTGAAGTTCCTGCAGTTTTCTCTGTAAAACCGAGTTGGAACTAACACACCCCCATATATTTTTGGAGTGTAGTTTGCAACTTAAAAGAAACTTTGTGTTACCAACAAGGTTGGTGATTGACTGTTTTCACACACACTTATCTCTCAGAACTGAGCATGTGGATAGACGTCCGTTCATCTAGCACAAAGGGAATATTTTGAAGGGAAAATTTTACTCAGCATTCTCACTCTGTTTCCAAGTGCCGGATTGAAATTCCTGCTTCTTTCACTGTAAAACCGATTTGAGCTAATACCTCCGCATGTATATGTATGGAGTGTAATTTGCAAATAAATAGAAACTTTGTGTTCCCAGCAAGCTAGGTGAAGGACTGCTTTCACTCACACTTATCTCTCAGATCTGAGCATTTCGAGAGACTTTCGTTCACCTAGCGGTAAGGGAATAGGTTGCAGGAGAAACTTTTACTCTGTTTTCTCAGTCTTTTTCCTAGTTCCACTTTGAAGTTCCTGCAGTTTTCACTATAAACCCGAGTTGGAGCTAGTACTTCCCCATATATATTTATGGAGTGTAGTTTGCAACTGTAAAGAAACTATGTGTTCCCAACAAGCTAGCTGAAGGACGGCTTTCACATAAACTTAACTCTCAGAACTGAGCATGTGGAGAGAAGTTCGTTCATGTAGCACAAAGAAACGTTTTCAGGAGAAACTTTTACTCTGGATTCTCAGCATTTTTCCTAGTGCCGTTTTGAAGTTCCTGCAGTGTTCACTGTAAAACCCATTTGGAGCTTGTACCACCCCATGTATATGTACAGATTGCAGTTTGCAACTGAAAAGAAACTTTGCGTTTTCAACAATCTATGTGAAGAATGGCTTTCATACACACTTATCTCTCAGAACTGAGCATGTGGAGAGACGTTCGTTCATCTAGCAAAAAGGGAACTGGTGGGAGGGGAAATTATACTCAGCCTTCTCAGTCCGTTTCCTAGTGCCGGTTTGAATTTCAAGCAGTTTTCACTGTAAAACCGATTTGAGCTTGTACCTCCCCATATATATGAATGGAGTGTAGATAGCAACTGAAAAGAAACTTTGTATTCCCAACAAGCTAGGTGAAGGACGCCTTTCACACACACTTATCTCTCATAACTGAGCATGCGGAGTGACGTTCGTTCACCTAGCTCAAACGGAACGGGTTGCAGGAGAAAGTTTTACTCTGGGTTCTGAGTCTGTTTCCTAGTGCCGGTTTGAAGTTCCTGCAGTTTTCCCTGTAAAACCCAGTTGGAGCTAGTAATTACCCATATACATGTTTGGAGTGTTTTTTGCAACTGAAAAGAAACTTTGTGTTCCCGTCAAGCTAGGTGAAGCACGCCTTTCATACACACTTATCTCTTAGAACTGAGCATGTGGAGAGACGTTCGTTCAGCTAGCACAAAGGGAACGGTTTGCAGGAGAAACTTTTACTCTGGTTTCTCAGTTTGTTTCCTAGTGCCGGTTTGAAGTTCCTGCAGTTTTCACTGTAAAACCGAGTTGGATGTAGTCACACCGCATATATATGTATGGATTGTAGTTTGCCACTGAAAAGTAATTACGTGTTCCCAACAAGCTAGGTGAAGGACGGCTTTCACACACACTTATCTCTCAGAACTGAGCAGGTGGAGAGACGTTCTTTCAAGTAGCACAAAGGGAACGGTTTACAGGAGTAACATTTACTCTGGTTTCTCAGTGTGTTTCCTAGTACCGGTTTGAAGTTCGTGCAGTTTTCACTGTAAAACCGATTTGGAGCTTCTACCCCCCCTTATATTGATGGAGTGTAGTTTCCAACTTAAAGAAATTTGTTATCCCAACAAGCTTGGTGGTGGACTGCTTTCTCACACACTTATCTCTCAGAACTGAGCATGTGGAAAGACGTTCGTTCATCTAGCTCAAATGGAACGGTTGAAAGGGGAAATTTTACTCAGATTTCTCAGTCCGTTTCATAATGCCGGTTTGAAGTTCCTGTAGTTTTCACTGTAAAACCGATTTGGAGCTAGTACCACCCCATATAAATGTATGGAATGTAGTTTGCAACTGAAAAGAAACTTTGTGTTTCAAACAAGCTAGGTGAAGAACGGCTTTCACACACACTTATCTCTCAGAACTGAGCATGTGGAGAGACGTTCGTTGACCTAGCACAAAGGGAATTGGTTGGAGGAGAAACTTTTACTCTGGGTTCTAAGTCTGTTTCCAATTGCAGGTTTGAATTTCCTGCACTTTTCACTGTAAAACCGAGTTGGAGGTAGTACCTACCCATTATATGTAAGGATTGTAGTTTGCAACTGGAAAGAAACTATGTGTTCCCAACAAGCTAGGTGAAGGACGGCTTTCACATAAACTTAACTCTCAGAACTGAGCATGTGGAGAGACGTTCGTTCATCTAGCACAAAGGAAAGGTTTTTCAAGTGAAACATTTACTCTGGATTCTCAGCATTTTTCCTAGTGCCGTTTTGAAGTTCCTGCAGTGTTCACTGTAAAACCCATTTGGAGCTAGTACCACCCCATATATATGTACAGATTGCAGTTTGCAACTGAAAAGAAACTTTGCGTTTTCAACAATCTATGTGAAGAATGGCTTTCACACACACTTATCTCTCAGAACTGAGCATGTGGAAAGACGTTCATTCATCTAGCACAAATGGAACGGTTTGCAGTAGAAAATATTCTCTGGTTACTCAATCTGTTTCCTAGTGCCTGTTAGAAGTTCCTGTACATTTCACTGTAAACCCGATTTGGAGCTAGTATGTCCCCTTATATATGTATGGTTTGTGGTTTGCAACTGAATAGAATCTTTGTGTTCCCATCTAGCCAGGTGAAAGACGGCTTTCACACACACATATCTCACCGATCTGAGCATCTGGAGAGACGTTCATTCATCTAGCACAAAGGGAACGGGTGTCAGGGGAACATTTTACTCTGGTTTCTCAGTGTGTTTCCAAGTGTCGGATGGAAGTTCCTGCAGTTTTCTCTGTAAAACCGTGTTGGAGCTAGTACCTACCCATATATATATATGGAGTGTAGATTGCAACTGAGAAGAATCTTTGTGTTCCCAACGAGATAGGTGAAGGACGGCTTTCACACACACTTATCTCTCAGATCTGAGCATGTGGAGAGACGTTCGTTCACCTAGCAAAAAGAGAACGGTTTGCAGGGAAACTTTTACTCTGGTTTCTCAATCTGTTTCCTAGTGCCGGTTTGAAGTTCCTGCAGTTTTCTCTGTAAAACCGAGTTGGAACTAACACACCCCCATATATTTTTGGAGTGTAGTTTGCAACTTAAAAGAAACTTTGTGTTACCAACAAGGTTGGTGATTGACTGTTTTCACACACACTTATCTCTCAGAACTGAGCATGTGGATAGACGTCCGTTCATCTAGCACAAAGGGAATATTTTGAAGGGAAAATTTTACTCAGCATTCTCACTCTGTTTCCAAGTGCCGGATTGAAATTCCTGCTTCTTTCACTGTAAAACCGATTTGAGCTAATACCTCCGCATGTATATGTATGGAGTGTAATTTGCAAATAAATAGAAACTTTGTGTTCCCAGCAAGCTAGGTGAAGGACTGCTTTCACTCACACTTATCTCTCAGATCTGAGCATTTCGAGAGACTTTCGTTCACCTAGCGGTAAGGGAATGGGTTGCAGGAGAAACTTTTACTCTGTTTTCTCAGTCTTTTTCCTAGTTCCACTTTGAAGTTCCTGCAGTTTTCACTATAAACCCGAGTTGGAGCTAGTACTTCCCCATATATATTTATGGAGTGTAGTTTGCAACTGTAAAGAAACTATGTGTTCCCAACAAGCTAGCTGAAGGACGGCTTTCACATAAACTTAACTCTCAGAACTGAGCATGTGGAGAGAAGTTCGTTCATGTAGCACAAGAAACGTTTTCAGGAGAAACTTTTACTCTGGATTCTCAGCATTTTTCCTAGTGCCGTTTTGAAGTTCCTGCAGTGTTCACTGTAAAACCCATTTGGAGCTTGTACCACCCCATGTATATGTACAGATTGCAGTTTGCAACTGAAAAGAAACTTTGCGTTTTCAACAATCTATGTGAAGAATGGCTTTCATACACTCTTATCTCTCAGAACTGAGCATGTGGAGAGACGTTCGTTCATCTAGCAAAAAGGGAACTGGTGGGAGGGGAAATTATACTCAGCCTTCTCAGTCCGTTTCCTAGAGCCGATTTGAATTTCTTACAGTTTTCACTGTAAAACCGATTTGAGCTAGTACCTCCCCAATATATATGAATGGAGTGTAGTTAGCAACTGAAAAGAAACTTTGTATTCTCAAAAAGCTAGGTGAAGGACGGCTTTCACACACATATATCTCTCATAACTGAGCATGCGGAGTGACGTTCGTTCACCTAGCACAAACGGAATGGGTTGCAGGAGAAACTTTTACTCTGGGTTCTGAGTCTGTTTCCTAGTGCCGGTTTGAAGTTCCTGCAATTTTCACTGTAAAACCGAGTTGGAGCTAGTATCTCCCCATATAAAATATGGAGTGTAATTTGCAACTGAAAAGAAACATTTTGTTCCCAACAAGCTTGGTGAAGTCGGCATTCACACCCACTTATATCTCAGAACAGAACATGTGGAGAGACGTTCGTTCATCTAACACAAATGGAACGGGTTGCAGGGGAAATTTGACTAAGCTTTCTCCGTTTGTTTCCTAGTGCCGTATTGAAGTTCCTGCAGTTTTCACTGTAAAAACTAGTTGGAGCCTGGACCTCCCCATATATATGTATGGTTTGTTGTTTGCAACTGAATAGAATCTTTGTGTTCCCAACAAGCTAGGTGTAGGACCGCTTTCATCCACAATTATCTTTCAGAACTGAGCATGTGGAGAGACGTTCGTTCATCTAGCACAAATTAATCGGGTTTCAGGAGAAACTTTTACCCTGGTTTCTCAGTATTTTTCCTGTTGCCGGTTTGAAGTTCCTGCAGATTTCACTGTAAAACCGATTTTGAGCTAGTACCTCCCCATATATATTTATGGAGTGTAGTTTGCAAATGAAAAGAAACTTTGTGTTCCCAACAAGCTAGTTGAAGTACGGCTTTCACACACACTTATTACTCAGAACAGAGAATGTGGAGAGACGTTCATTCATCTAGCACAAATGGAACGGATTGCAGGTGGAACTATTCTCTGGTTTCTCATTCTGTTTCCTAGTGCCGGTTTGAAGTACCTGCAGTTTTCACTGTAAACTCGAGTTGGAGCTATTACCTACCCTTATATATGTATGGTTTGTGGTTTGCAACTGAATTGAATCTTTTTATTCCGAACAAGCTATGTGAAGGACGGCTTTCACACACATTTTTCTCTCAGATCTGAGCATCTGGTGAGACGTTCATTCATCTAGCACAAAGGGAACGTGTTGCAGGGGAACATTTTACTCTGGTTTCTCAGTGTGTTTCCTAGTGTCGGTTGAAAGTTTGTGCAGTTTTCACTGTAAAACCGAGTTGGAGCTAGTACCTAACCATATATATGTATGGAGTGCAGTTTGCAACTGAGAAGAATCTTTGTGTTCCCAACAAGCTAGGTGAAGGACGGCTTTCACACACACTTATCTCTCAGAACTGAGCATGTGGAGAGACGTTCGTTTACCTAGCAAATATGGAACGTGTTGTAGGAGAAACTTTTACTCTGGATTCTCAGGGTGTTTCCTAGTGCCAGTTTGAAGTACCTGCAGTTTTCACTGTAAAACCCAGTTGGAGCTAGTACCTCCCAATATATATGAATGGAGTGTAGATTGCACGTGAAAAGAAACTTTTTGTTCCCAACAAGCTAGGTGAATGACGTCTTTCACACACACTTATCTCTCAGAACCGAGCATGCGGAGAGACTTTCGTTCATCTAGCACAATGGGAACGGGTAGCAGGAGAAACTATTACTCTGGTTTCTCAGTCTGTTTCCTAGAGCCGGTTTGAAGTTCCTGCAGTTTTCAATGTAAAACCTAGTTGGAGATTATACCTCCCCTATATGTATGCAGTGTAGTTTGCAACTGAAAGAATCTTTGTGTTCCCAACAATCTATGTGAAGGACGGCATTCACACACCATTATCTCTTTGAACTGAGCATGTGGAGAGACGTTCGTTCATCTAGCAAAATGAGAACGGGTGGAAGTGGAAATTTTACTCAGCTTTCTCAGTCCGTTTCCTAGTGCCGGTTGGAATTTCCAGCAGTTTTCAATGTAAAACCGATTTCAGCTAGTACCTCCCCATATATATGAATGGAGTGTAGATAGCAACTGAAAAGAAACTTTGTGTTCCCAACAAGCTAGGTGAAGGACGCCTTTCACACACACATATCTCTCAGAAATGAGCATGCGGAGTGACGTTCGTTCACCTAGCTCAAACGGAACGGGTTGCAAGAGAAAGTTTTACTCTGGGTTCTGAGTCTGTTTCCTAGTGCCGGTTTGAAGTTCCTGCTGTTTTCCCTGTAAAACCCATTTGGAGCTAGTACCTACCCATATATATGTATGGAGAGTTTATTGCAACTGAAAAGAAACTTTGTGTTCCCGACAAGCTAGGTGAAGGACGCCTTTCATACACACTTACCTCTCAGAAATGAGCATGTGGAGAGACGTTCATTCATCTTGCAAAATGTGAACGTGTTGCAGGGGAATATTTTACTCTGGTTTCTCAGTGTGTTTCCTAGAGTCGGATGGAAGTTCCTGCTGTTTTCTCTGTAAATCCGAGTTGGAACTAGTACCTACCCATATATATGTATGGATTGCAGTTTGCAACTGAAAAGAAACTTTGTGTTCCCAACAAGCTAGGTGAAGGACGGCTTTCACACACACATATCTCTCAGAACTGAGCATATGGAGAGACGTTCATTTACCTAGCAAATATGGAACGTGTTGCAGGAGAAACTTTTACTCTGGATTCTCAGTGTGTTTCCTAGTGCCAGTTTGAAGTACCTGCAGTTTTCACTGTAAAACCCTGTTGGAGCTAGTACCCCCAATATATATGAATGGAGTGTAGATTAGACGTGAAAAGAAACTTTTTGTTCCCAACAAGCTAGGTGAATGACGGCTTTCAGACACACTTATCTCTCAGAAACGAGCATGCGGAGAGACTTTCGTTCATCTAGCACAATGGGAACGGGTAGCAGGAGAAACTATTACTCTGGTTTCTCAGTCTGTTTCCTAGAGCCGGTTTGAAGTTCCTGCAGTTTTCAATGTAAAACCTAGTTGGAGATTATACCTCCCCTATATTTATGCAGTGTAGTTTGCAACTGAAAGAATCTTTGTGTTCCCAACAATCTATGTGAAGGACGGCATTCACACACAATTATCTCTTTGAACTGAGCATGTGGAGAGACGTTCGTTCATCTAGCAAAATGGGAACGGGTGGAAGTGGAAATTTTACTCAGCTTTCTCAGTCCGTTTCCTAGTGCCGGTTTGAATTTCAAGCAGTTTTCACTGTAAAACCGATTTGAGCTAGTACCTCCCCATATATATGAATGGAGTGTAGATAGCAACTGAAAAGAAACTTTGTATTCCCAACAAGCTAGGTGAAGGACGCCTTTCACACACACTTATCTCTCAGAACTGAGCATGCGGAGTGACGTTCGTTCACCTAGCTCAAACGGAACGGGTTGCAGGAGAAAGTTTTACTCTGGGTTCTGAGTCTGTTTCCTAGTGCCGGTTTGAAGTTCCTGCAGTTTTCCCTGTAAAACCCAGTTGGAGCTAGTAATTACCCATATACATGTTTCGAGTGTTTTTTGCAACTGAAAAGAAACTTTGTGTTCCCGTCAAGCTAGGTGAAGCACGCCTTTCATACACACTTATCTCTTAGAACTGAGCATGTGGAGAGACGTTCGTTCAGCTAGCACAAAGGGAACGGTTTGCAGGAGAAACTTTTACTCTGGTTTCTCAGTTTGTTTCCTAGTGCCGGTTTGAAGTTCCTGCAGTTTTCACTGTAAAACCGAGTTGGATGTAGTCACACCGCATATATATGTATGGATTGTAGTTTGCCACTGAAAAGTAATTACGTGTTCCCAACAAGCTAGGTGAAGGACGGCTTTCACACACACTTATCTCTCAGAACTGAGCAGGTGGAGAGACGTTCTTTCAAGTAGCACAAAGGGAACGGTTTACAGGAGTAACATTTACTCTGGTTTCTCAGTGTGTTTCCAAGTACCGGTTTGAAGTTCGTGCAGTTTTCACTGTAAAACCGATTTGGAGCTTCTACCCCCCCTTATATTGATGGAGTGTAGTTTCCAACTTAAAGAAATTTGTTATCCCAACAAGCTTGGTGGTGGACTGCTTTCTCACACACTTATCTCTCAGAACTGAGCATGTGGAAAGACGTTCGTTCATCTAGCTCAAATGGAACGGTTGAAAGGGGAAATTTTACTCAGATTTCTCAGTCCGTTTCATAATGCTGGTTTGAAGTTCCTGTAGTTTTCACTGTAAAACCGATTTGGAGCTAGTACCACCCCATATAAATGTATGGAATGTAGTTTGCAACTGAAAAGAAACTTTGTGTTTCAAACAAGCTAGGTGAAGAACGGCTTTCACACACACTTATCTCTCAGAACTGAGCATGTGGAGAGACGTTCGTTGACCTAGCACAAAGGGAATTGGTTGGAGGAGAAACTTTTACTCTGGGTTCTAAGTCTGTTTCCAATTGCAGGTTTGAATTTCCTGCACTTTTCACTGTAAAACCGAGTTGGAGGTAGTACCTACCCATTATATGTAAGGATTGTAGTTTGCAACTGGAAAGAAACTATGTGTTCCCAACAAGCTAGGTGAAGGACGGCTTTCACATAAACTTAACTCTCAGAACTGAGCATGTGGAGAGACGTTCGTTCATCTAGCACAAAGGAAAGGTTTTTCAAGTGAAACATTTACTCTGGATTCTCAGCATTTTTCCTAGTGCCGTTTTGAAGTTCCTGCAGTGTTCACTGTAAAACCCATTTGGAGCTAGTACCACCCCATATATATGTACAGATTGCAGTTTGCAACTGAAAAGAAACTTTGCGTTTTCAACAATCTATGTGAAGAATGGCTTTCACACACACTTATCTCTCAGAACTGAGCATGTGGAAAGACGTTCATTCATCTAGCACAAATGGAACGGTTTCCAGTAGAAAATATTCTCTGGTTACTCAATCTGTTTCCTAGTGCCTGTTAGAAGTTCCTGTACATTTCACTGTAAACCCGATTTGGAGCTAGTATGTCCCCTTATATATGTATGGTTTGTGGTTTGCAACTGAATAGAATCTTTGTGTTCCCATCTAGCCAGGTGAAAGACGGCTTTCACACACACATATCTCACCGATCTGAGCATCTGGAGAGACGTTCATTCATCTAGCACAAAGGGAACGGGTGTCAGGGGAACATTTTACTCTGGTTTCTCAGTGTGTTTCCAAGTGTCGGATGGAAGTTCCTGCAGTTTTCTCTGTAAAACCGTGTTGGAGCTAGTACCTACCCATATATATATATGGAGTGTAGATTGCAACTGAGAAGAATCTTTGTGTTCCCAACGAGATAGGTGAAGGACGGCTTTCACACACACTTATCTCTCAGATCTGAGCATGTGGAGAGACGTTCGTTCACCTAGCAAAAAGAGAACGGTTTGCAGGGAAACTTTTACTCTGGTTTCTCAATCTGTTTCCTAGTGCCGGTTTGAAGTTCCTGCAGTTTTCTCTGTAAAACCGAGTTGGAACTAACACACCCCCATATATTTTTGGAGTGTAGTTTGCAACTTAAAAGAAACTTTGTGTTACCAACAAGGTTGGTGATTGACTGTTTTCACACACACTTATCTCTCAGAACTGAGCATGTGGATAGACGTCCGTTCATCTAGCACAAAGGGAATATTTTGAAGGGAAAATTTTACTCAGCATTCTCACTCTGTTTCCAAGTGCCGGATTGAAATTCCTGCTTCTTTCACTGTAAAACCGATTTGAGCTAATACCTCCGCATGTATATGTATGGAGTGTAATTTGCAAATAAATAGAAACTTTGTGTTCCCAGCAAGCTAGGTGAAGGACTGCTTTCACTCACACTTATCTCTCAGATCTGAGCATTTCGAGAGACTTTCGTTCACCTAGCGGTAAGGGAATAGGTTGCAGGAGAAACTTTTACTCTGGTTTCTCAGTTTGTTTCCTAGTGCCGGTTTGAAGTTCCTGCAGTTTTCACTGTAAAACCGAGTTGGATGTAGTCACACCGCATATATATGTATGGATTGTAGTTTGCCACTGAAAAGTAATTACGTGTTCCCAACAAGCTAGGTGAAGGACGGCTTTCACACACACTTATCTCTCAGAACTGAGCAGGTGGAGAGACGTTCTTTCAAGTAGCACAAAGGGAACGGTTTACAGGAGTAACATTTACTCTGGTTTCTCAGTGTGTTTCCTAGTACCGGTTTGAAGTTCGTGCAGTTTTCACTGTAAAACCGATTTGGAGCTTCTACCCCCCCTTATATTGATGGAGTGTAGTTTCCAACTTAAAGAAATTTGTTATCCCAACAAGCTTGGTGGTGGACTGCTTTCTCACACACTTATCTCTCAGAACTGAGCATGTGGAAAGACGTTCGTTCATCTAGCTCAAATGGAACGGTTGAAAGGGGAAATTTTACTCAGATTTCTCAGTCCGTTTCATAATGCCGGTTTGAAGTTCCTGTAGTTTTCACTGTAAAACCGATTTGGAGCTAGTACCACCCCATATAAATGTATGGAATGTAGTTTGCAACTGAAAAGAAACTTTGTGTTTCAAACAAGCTAGGTGAAGAACGGCTTTCACACACACTTATCTCTCAGAACTGAGCATGTGGAGAGACGTTCGTTGACCTAGCACAAAGGGAATTGGTTGGAGGAGAAACTTTTACTCTGGGTTCTAAGTCTGTTTCCAATTGCAGGTTTGAATTTCCTGCACTTTTCACTGTAAAACCGAGTTGGAGGTAGTACCTACCCATTATATGTAAGGATTGTAGTTTGCAACTGGAAAGAAACTATGTGTTCCCAACAAGCTAGGTGAAGGACGGCTTTCACATAAACTTAACTCTCAGAACTGAGCATGTGGAGAGACGTTCGTTCATCTAGCACAAAGGAAAGGTTTTTCAAGTGAAACATTTACTCTGGATTCTCAGCATTTTTCCTAGTGCCGTTTTGAAGTTCCTGCAGTGTTCACTGTAAAACCCATTTGGAGCTAGTACCACCCCATATATATGTACAGATTGCAGTTTGCAACTGAAAAGAAACTTTGCGTTTTCAACAATCTATGTGAAGAATGGCTTTCACACACACTTATCTCTCAGAACTGAGCATGTGGAAAGACGTTCATTCATCTAGCACAAATGGAACGGTTTCCAGTAGAAAATATTCTCTGGTTACTCAATCTGTTTCCTAGTGCCTGTTAGAAGTTCCTGTACATTTCACTGTAAACCCGATTTGGAGCTAGTATGTCCCCTTATATATGTATGGTTTGTGGTTTGCAACTGAATAGAATCTTTGTGTTCCCATCTAGCCAGGTGAAAGACGGCTTTCACACACACATATCTCACCGATCTGAGCATCTGGAGAGACGTTCATTCATCTAGCACAAAGGGAACGGGTGTCAGGGGAACATTTTACTCTGGTTTCTCAGTGTGTTTCCAAGTGTCGGATGGAAGTTCCTGCAGTTTTCTCTGTAAAACCGTGTTGGAGCTAGTACCTACCCATATATATATATGGAGTGTAGATTGCAACTGAGAAGAATCTTTGTGTTCCCAACGAGATAGGTGAAGGACGGCTTTCACACACACTTATCTCTCAGATCTGAGCATGTGGAGAGACGTTCGTTCACCTAGCAAAAAGAGAACGGTTTGCAGGGAAACTTTTACTCTGGTTTCTCAATCTGTTTCCTAGTGCCGGTTTGAAGTTCCTGCAGTTTTCTCTGTAAAACCGAGTTGGAACTAACACACCCCCATATATTTTTGGAGTGTAGTTTGCAACTTAAAAGAAACTTTGTGTTACCAACAAGGTTGGTGATTGACTGTTTTCACACACACTTATCTCTCAGAACTGAGCATGTGGATAGACGTCCGTTCATCTAGCACAAAGGGAATATTTTGAAGGGAAAATTTTACTCAGCATTCTCACTCTGTTTCCAAGTGCCGGATTGAAATTCCTGCTTCTTTCACTGTAAAACCGATTTGAGCTAATACTTCCGCATGTATATGTATGGAGTGTAATTTGCAAATAAATAGAAACTTTGTGTTCCCAGCAAGCTAGGTGAAGGACTGCTTTCACTCACACTTATCTCTCAGAACTGAGCATTTCGAGAGACTTTCGTTCACCTAGCGGTAAGGGAATGGGTTGCAGGAGAAACTTTTACTCTGTTTTCTCAGTCTTTTTCCTAGTTCCACTTTGAAGTTCCTGCAGTTTTCACTATAAACCCGAGTTGGAGCTAGTACTTCCCCATATATATTTATGGAGTGTAGTTTGCAACTGTAAAGAAACTATGTGTTCCCAACAAGCTAGCTGAAGGACGGCTTTCACATAAACTTAACTCTCAGAACTGAGCATGTGGAGAGAAGTTCGTTCATGTAGCACAAAGAAACGTTTTCAGGAGAAACTTTTACTCTGGATTCTCAGCATTTTTCCTAGTGCCGTTTTGAAGTTCCTGCAGTGTTCACTGTAAAACCCATTTGGAGCTTGTACCACCCCATGTATATGTACAGATTGCAGTTTGCAACTGAAAAGAAACTTTGCGTTTTCAACAATCTATGTGAAGAATGGCTTTCATACACACTTATCTCTCAGAAATGAGCATGTGGAGAGACGTTCGTTCATCTAGCAAAAAGGGAACTGGTGGGAGGGGAAATTATACTCAGCCTTCTCAGTCCGTTTCCTAGAGCCGATTTGAATTTCTTACAGTTTTCACTGTAAAACCGATTTGAGCTAGTACCTCCCCAATATATATGAATGGAGTGTAGTTAGCAACTGAAAAGAAACTTTGTATTCTCAAAAAGCTAGGTGAAGGACGGCTTTCACACACATATATCTCTCATAACTGAGCATGCGGAGTGACGTTCGTTCACCTAGCACAAACGGAATGGGTTGCAGGTGAAACTTTTACTCTGGGTTCTGAGTCTGTTTCCTAGTGCCGGTTTGAAGTTCCTGCAATTTTCACTGTAAAACCGAGTTGGAGCTAGTATCTCCCCATATAAAATATGGAGTGTAATTTGCAACTGAAAAGAAACATTTTGTTCCCAACAAGCTTGGTGAAGTCGGCATTCACACCCACTTATATCTCAGAACAGAACATGTGGAGAGACGTTCGTTCATCTAACACAAATGGAACGGGTTGCAGGGGAAATTTGACTAAGCTTTCTCCGTTTGTTTCCTAGTGCCGTATTGAAGTACCTGCAGTTTTCACTGTAAAAACTAGTTGGAGCCTGGACCTCCCCATATATATGTATGGTTTGTTGTTTGCAACTGAATAGAATCTTTGTGTTCCCAACAAGCTAGGTGTAGGACCGCTTTCATCCACAATTATCTTTCAGAACTGAGCATGTGGAGAGACGTTCGTTCATCTAGCACAAATTAATCGGGTTTCAGGAGAAACTTTTACCCTGGTTTCTCAGTATTTTTCCTGTTGCCGGTTTGAAGTTCCTGCAGATTTCACTGTAAAACCGATTTTGAGCTAGTACCTCCCCATATATATTTATGGAGTGTAGTTTGCAAATGAAAAGAAACTTTGTGTTCCCAACAAGCTAGTTGAAGTACGGCTTTCACACACACTTATTACTCAGAACAGAGAATGTGGAGAGACGTTCATTCATCTAGCACAAATGGAACGGATTGCAGGAGGAACTATTCTCTGGTTTCTCATTCTGTTTCCTAGTGCCGGTTTGAAGTACCTGCAGTTTTCACTGTAAACTCGAGTTGGAGCTATTACCTACCCTTATATATGTATGGTTTGTGGTTTGCAACTGAATTGAATCTTTTTATTCCGAACAAGCTATGTGAAGGACGGCTTTCACACACATTTTTCTCTCAGATCTGAGCATCTGGTGAGACGTTCATTCATCTAGCACAAAGGGAACGTGTTGCAGGGGAACATTTTACTCTGGTTTCTCAGTGTGTTTCCTAGTGTCGGTTGAAAGTTTGTGCAGTTTTCACTGTAAAACCGAGTTGGAGCTAGTACCTAACCATATATATGTATGGAGTGCAGTTTGCAACTGAGAAGAATCTTTGTGTTCCCAACAAGCTAGGTGAAGGACGGCTTTCACACACACTTATCTCTCAGAACTGAGCATGTGGAGAGACGTTCGTTTACCTAGCAAATATGGAACGTGTTGTAGGAGAAACTTTTACTCTGGATTCTCAGGGTGTTTCCTAGTGCCAGTTTGAAGTACCTGCAGTTTTCACTGTAAAACCCAGTTGGAGCTAGTACCTCCCAATATATATGAATGGAGTGTAGATTGCACGTGAAAAGAAACTTTTTGTTCCCAACAAGCTAGGTGAATGACGTCTTTCACACACACTTATCTCTCAGAACCGAGCATGCGGAGAGACTTTCGTTCATCTAGCACAATGGGAACGGGTAGCAGGAGAAACTATTACTCTGGTTTCTCAGTCTGTTTCATAGAGCAGGTTTGAAGTTCCTGCAGTTTTCAATGTAAAACCTAGTTGGAGATTATACCTCCCCTATATGTATGCAGTGTAGTTTGCAACTGAAAGAATCTTTGTGTTCCCAACAATCTATGTGAAGGACGGCATTCACACACCATTATCTCTTTGAACTGAGCATGTGGAGAGACGTTCGTTCATCTAGCAAAATGAGAACGGGTGGAAGTGGAAATTTTACTCAGCTTTCTCAGTCCGTTTCCTAGTGCCGGTTGGAATTTCCAGCAGTTTTCAATGTAAAACCGATTTCAGCTAGTACCTCCCCATATATATGAATGGAGTGTAGATAGCAACTGAAAAGAAACTTTGTGTTCCCAACAAGCTAGGTGAAGGACGCCTTTCACACACACATATCTCTCAGAAATGAGCATGCGGAGTGACGTTCGTTCACCTAGCTCAAACGGAACGGGTTGCAAGAGAAAGTTTTACTCTGGGTTCTGAGTCTGTTTCCTAGTGCCGGTTTGAAGTTCCTGCTGTTTTCCCTGTAAAACCCATTTGGAGCTAGTACCTACCCATATATATGTATGGAGAGTTTATTGCAACTGAAAAGAAACTTTGTGTTCCCGACAAGCTAGGTGAAGGACGCCTTTCATACACACTTACCTCTCAGAAATGAGCATGTGGAGAGACGTTCATTCATCTTGCAAAATGTGAACGTGTTGCAGGGGAATATTTTACTCTGGTTTCTCAGTGTGTTTCCTAGAGTCGGATGGAAGTTCCTGCTGTTTTCTCTGTAAATCCGAGTTGGAACTAGTACCTACCCATATATATGTATGGATTGCAGTTTGCAACTGAAAAGAAACTTTGTGTTCCCAACAAGCTAGGTGAAGGACGGCTTTCACACACACATATCTCTCAGAACTGAGCATATGGAGAGACGTTCATTTACCTAGCAAATATGGAACGTGTTGCAGGAGAAACTTTTACTCTGGATTCTCAGTGTGTTTCCTAGTGCCAGTTTGAAGTACCTGCAGTTTTCACTGTAAAACCCTGTTGGAGCTAGTACCCCCAATATATATGAATGGAGTGTAGATTAGACGTGAAAAGAAACTTTTTGTTCCCAACAAGCTAGGTGAATGACGGCTTTCAGACACACTTATCTCTCAGAAACGAGCATGCGGAGAGACTTTCGTTCATCTAGCACAATGGGAACGGGTAGCAGGAGAAACTATTACTCTGGTTTCTCAGTCTGTTTCCTAGAGCCGGTTTGAAGTTCCTGCAGTTTTCAATGTAAAACCTAGTTGGAGATTATACCTCCCCTATATTTATGCAGTGTAGTTTGCAACTGAAAGAATCTTTGTGTTCCCAACAATCTATGTGAAGGACGGCATTCACACACAATTATCTCTTTGAACTGAGCATGTGGAGAGACGTTCGTTCATCTAGCAAAATGGGAACGGGTGGAAGTGGAAATTTTACTCAGCTTTCTCAGTCCGTTTCCTAGTGCCGGTTTGAATTTCAAGCAGTTTTCACTGTAAAACCGATTTGAGCTAGTACCTCCCCATATATATGAATGGAGTGTAGATAGCAACTGAAAAGAAACTTTGTATTCCCAACAAGCTAGGTGAAGGACGCCTTTCACACACACTTATCTCTCAGAACTGAGCATGCGGAGTGACGTTCGTTCACCTAGCTCAAACGGAACGGGTTGCAGGAGAAAGTTTTACTCTGGGTTCTGAGTCTGTTTCCTAGTGCCGGTTTGAAGTTCCTGCAGTTTTCCCTGTAAAACCCAGTTGGAGCTAGTAATTACCCATATACATGTTTGGAGTGTTTTTTGCAACTGAAAAGAAACTTTGTGTTCCCGTCAAGCTAGGTGAAGCACGCCTTTCATACACACTTATCTCTTAGAACTGAGCATGTGGAGAGACGTTCGTTCAGCTAGCACAAAGGGAACGGTTTGCAGGAGAAACTTTTACTCTGGTTTCTCAGTTTGTTTCCTAGTGCCGGTTTGAAGTTCCTGCAGTTTTCACTGTAAAACCGAGTTGGATGTAGTCACACCGCATATATATGTATGGATTGTAGTTTGCCACTGAAAAGTAATTACGTGTTCCCAACAAGCTAGGTGAAGGACGGCTTTCACACACACTTATCTCTCAGAACTGAGCAGGTGGAGAGACGTTCTTTCAAGTAGCACAAAGGGAACGGTTTACAGGAGTAACATTTACTCTGGTTTCTCAGTGTGTTTCCTAGTACCGGTTTGAAGTTCGTGCAGTTTTCACTGTAAAACCGATTTGGAGCTTCTACCCCCCCTTATATTGATGGAGTGTAGTTTCCAACTTAAAGAAATTTGTTATCCCAACAAGCTTGGTGGTGGACTGCTTTCTCACACACTTATCTCTCAGAACTGAGCATGTGGAAAGACGTTCGTTCATCTAGCTCAAATGGAACGGTTGAAAGGGGAAATTTTACTCAGATTTCTCAGTCCGTTTCATAATGCCGGTTTGAAGTTCCTGTAGTTTTCACTGTAAAACCGATTTGGAGCTAGTACCACCCCATATAAATGTATGGAATGTAGTTTGCAACTGAAAAGAAACTTTGTGTTTCAAACAAGCTAGGTGAAGAACGGCTTTCACACACACTTATCTCTCAGAACTGAGCATGTGGAGAGACGTTCGTTGACCTAGCACAAAGGGAATTGGTTGGAGGAGAAACTTTTACTCTGGGTTCTAAGTCTGTTTCCAATTGCAGGTTTGAATTTCCTGCACTTTTCACTGTAAAACCGAGTTGGAGGTAGTACCTACCCATTATATGTAAGGATTGTAGTTTGCAACTGAAAAGAAACTTTGCGTTCTCAACAAGATAGGTGAAGGATGGCTTTCACACACACTTATATCTCAGAACTGAGCATGTGGACAGACGTTCATTCATGTAGCACAAAGGGAAAGGGTTGAAGGGGAAACTTTTTCTCTGTTTTCTCATTTTGTTTCCTAGTGCCGGATTGAATTTCCTGCAGTTTTAACTGTAAAACCGATTTGGAGCTAGTACCTCCCCATATATATTTACGGAGTGTAGTTTGCAACTGAAAAGAAAATTTGTGTTCCCAACAAACTAGCAGAAGGACGGCATTCACACACACTTAACTCTCAGAAATTAGCATGTGGAGAGACGTTCGTTCACCTAGCCCAAAATGGTATGTTTTGCAAGAGAAACCTTTACTCTGGTTTCTCGGTCTTTTTCCTAGTGCCGGTTTTAAGTTCCAGCAGTTTTAACTGTAAAACAGTGTTGGAGCTAGGACCTCCCTATATATATGTATGGAGTGTAGTTTGCAACTGAAAAGAAACTTTGTGTTCCTAACAAGCTAGTTGAAGGACGGCATTTACACACATATATCTCTCAGATCTCAGCATGTGGAGAGACGTTCATTCACCTGGCACAAAGGGAATGCTTTGGAGGAGAAATTTTTACTCTGGATTCTGAGTCCATTTCCTAGTGCAGGTTTGAAGTTCCATCAGTTTTCAGTGTAAAATCGAGTTGGAGCTCATACCTCCCCATATATATGTATGGAGTGATGTTTGTAACTGAAAAGAAACTTTGTGTTCCCAACAAGCTAGGTGAAGGACGGCTTTCACACACAATTATCTCTCAGAACAGAGCATGTGGCGAGAAGTTTGTTCATCTAGCACAAATGGAACGGGTTGTAGGGGAAATTTTACTAAGCTTTCTCAGTCTGTTTCCTAGTGACGTATTGAAGTTCCTGCAGGTTTCACTGTAAAAGCGATATGAGCTAGTACCTCCCCTTATATATGTATGGATTGTAGTTTGCAACTGAAAAGAAACTTTGTGTTCCCGACAAGCTAGTTGAAGGACTGCTTTCACACACACTTATCTCTCAGATCTGAGCATCTGGAGAGATGTTCATTCATCTAGCACAAAGGGAACAGGTTGCAGGGGAACATTATACTCTGTATTCTCAGTGTGTTTCCTAGTTTCGTTTGGAATTTCCTGCAGATTTCTCTGTAAATATGAGTTGAAGCTTGTACCTCCCCATATATATGTATGGATTGTAGTTTGCAATTGAGAAGAAAGTTTGTGTTCCCATCAACCTAGGTGACGGATGGCTTCCACACACACTTATCTCTCAGAACTGAGCATGTGGAAAGACTTTCATTCATCTAGCACAAAGGGAACGTGTTGAAGGAGGAACTATACTCTGGTTTCTCATTCTGTTTCCTAGTGCCGGTTTGAAGATCCTGCAGTTTTCACTGTAAACCCGAGTTGGAGCTAGTACCTCCCCTTATATATGTTTCTATTGTGGTTTGCAACTGAATAGAAACATTGTGTTCCCAACAAGCTAGGTGAAGGACGGCTTTCACACACATTTATTTCTCAGATCTGAGCATCTGGAGAGACGTTCATTCATCTAGCACAAAGTGAACGGGTTGCAGGGGAACAGTTTACTCTGTTTTCTCAGTGTCTTTCCTAGTGTCGGTTGGAAGTTCCTGCAGTTTTCTCTGTAAACCCTATTTGGAGCTAGTACCTCCCCATATACATGTATGGATTGTAGTTTGCAATTGAGAAGAAACTTTGTGTTCCCAACAACCTAGGTGAAGGATGGCTTCACACACACTTATCTCTCAGAACTGAGCATATGGAGAGACTTTCGTTCACCTAGCAAAATGGGAAGAGGTTGCAGGAGAAACTGTTTCTCTGGGTTCTGAGTTTGTATCGTAGTTCCGGTTTAAAGTTCCTGCAGTTTTCACTGTAAAACCGTGTTGGAGCTCGTACCTCCCCATATATATGTATGGATTGTAGATGGCAACTGAAAAGAACTTTGTGTTCCGAACAAGTTAAGTGAAGGACGGCTTTCACACACACTTAACTCTCAGAACTGAGCATGTGGAGAGACGTTCATTCACCTAGGACAAAGGAAACTTTTTACAGGAGAAACTTTTACTCTGGGTTCTGAGACTGTTTCCTAGTGACGATTTGAAGTTCCTGCAGTTTTCCCTGTAAAACCGATTTGGAGCTAGTACCATCCCATCTCTATTTATGGAGTGTAGTTTGCAACTGAAAAGTAAATTTGTGTTCCCTACAAGCTAGGTGAAGGACGGCTTTCACACACAATTATCTCTCAGAACTAAGCATGTGGAAAGACTTTCATTCATCTAGCACAAAGGGAACGTGATGCAGGAGGAACTATTCTCTGGTTTCTCATTCTGTTTGCTAGTGTCGGTTTGAATGTCCTGCAGTTTTCACTGTAAACCCGAGTTGGAGCTTGTACATCCCCTTATATATGTTTGTATTGTGGTTTGCAACTGAATAGAAACATTGTGTTCCCAAACATCTAGGTGAAGGGCGGCTTTCACACACATTTATCTCTCAGATCTGAGCATCTGGAGAGACGTTCATTCATCTAGCATAAAGGGAACGGGTTGCAGGGTATCATTTTACTCTGGTTTCTCAGTGTGTTTCCTAGTGTCGGTTGGAAGTTCCTGCAGTTTTCTCTGTAAAACCGAATTGGAGCTAGTACCTACCCATATATATGTACGGAGTGTAATTTGCAACTGAGAAGAATCTTCGTGTTCCCTACAAGCTAGGTGAAGGGTGGCTTTAACACACACTTATCTCTCAGAACTGAGCATATGGACAGAAGTTCGTTCACCTAACACAAAGGGAACGTGTTGCAGGAGAAACTTTTATTCTGGTTTCTCAGTCGGTTTCCTAGTGCCAGTTTGAAGTTCCTGCAGTTTTCACTGTAAAACCCATTTGGAGCTAGGACCTCCCCATATATATGTATGGTTTGTGGTTTGTAACTGAGAAGAATCTTCGTGTTCCCAACAAGCTAGTTGAAGGACGGCTTTCAAACATATTTATCTCTCTGACCTGAGCATCTGGAGAGACGTTCATTCATGTAGCATAAAGGGAACGGGTTGCAGGGGAACATTTTTCTCTGGTTTCTCAGTGTGTTTCCTAGAGCCAGTTTGAAGTTCCTGCAGTTTTCACTGTAAAACCGAGTTGGATATTATACCTCCCCATATCTGTATGCAGTCTAGTGTGCAACTGAAAGAATCTTTGTGTTCCCAACAAGCTAGTTGAAGGACGGATTACACACACAATTATCTCTTAGAACTGAGCATGTGGAGAGACGTTCGTTCATCTAGCACAAAGGGAAAGGGTGGAAGGGGAAATTTTACTCAGATTTCTCAGTCCGTTTCCTAGTGCCGGTTTGAATTTCCTGCAGTTTTCACTGTAAAACCGATTTGAGCTAGAACCTCCCCATATAAATGAGTGGAGTGTAGATAGCAACTGAAAAGAAACTTTGTGTTCCTAACAAGCTAAGGGAAGGACGGCTTTCAAACACACTTATCTCTCAGATCTGAGCATGCGGAGTGACGTTCGTTCACCTAGCTCAAACGGAACGGGATGCAGGAACAACTTTTACTCTGGGTTCTGAGTCTGTTTCATAGTGCCGGTTTGAAGTTCCTGCAGTTTTCACTGTAAAACCGTTTTGAGCTATTACCTCCCCATATATATGTATGGAGTGTTGTTTCCAACTTAAAAGAAACTTTGTGTTCCCAACAAGCTAGGTGAAGGACGCCTTTCATACACACTTTACTTTCAGAACTGAGCATGTGGAGAGACTTTCATTCATCTAGCACAATGTGAATGTTTTGAAGGGGAACATTTTACTCTGGGTTCTGAGTCTGTTTCCTAGTGCCGGTTTGAAGTTCCTGCAGTTTTCACTGTAAAACCGAGTTGAAGCTAGTACCTACCAATATATATGTATGGAGTGTAGTTTGCAACTGAAAAGAAACTTTGTGTTCCCAACAAGCTAGGTGAAGGACGGCTTTCACACACAATTATCTCTCAGAACTGAGCATGTGGAGAGACGTTCGTTCATCTAGCACAAAGGAATGGTTTCTAGGGGAAATTTTACTAAGCTTTCTCAGTCTGTTCCCTAGTGCCTTATTGAAGTTCCTGCAGTTTTCACTGTAAAAGCGATATGAGCTTGTACCTCCCCATATATATGTATGGAGTGTAGTTTGCAACTCAAAAGAAACTTTGTGTTCCCTACAAGCTAGGTGAAGGTCGGCTTTCACACAAACTTATATCTCAGAGCTGAGCATGTGGAGAGAAGTTCATTCATCTAGCACAAAGGGTAAGGTTTGCAGGAGAAACTTTTCTCTGGTTTCTCAATCTGTTTCCAAGTGCCGGTTAGAAGTTCCTGCAGTTTTCACTGTAAACATGAGTTGGAGCTAGTACCTCCCCTTATATATTTATGGATTGTGGTTTGCAACTGAAATGAATCTTTGTGTTCCCAACAAGCTAGGTGAAGGATGGATTTCACACACACTTAAATCTCAGATCTGAGCATCTGGAGAGACTTTCATTCATGTAGCACAAAGGGAACGGGTTGCAGGGGAACATTTTACTCTGGTTTCTCAGTGTGTTCCCTAGTGTCGTTTGGAAGTTCCTGCCGTTTTCTCTGTAAATCCGATTTGGAGCTAGTACCTCCCCATATATATGTATGGATTGTAGTTTGCAATTGAGAAGAAACTTTGTGTTCCCAAAAACCAAGGTGAAGAATGGCTTCCTCACACACATTTCTCTCAGAACTGAGCATGTGGACAGACGTTCGTTCACATAGCAAAAAGGAAAGTGGTTGCAGGAGAAACTGTTTCTCTGATTTCTGAGTCTGTTTCCTAGTGCCGGTTTGAAGTTCCTGCAGTTTTCACTGTAAAACAGTGTTGGAGCTATGTCCTCCCCATATAAATGTATGGAGTGTAATTTGCAACTGAAGAGAAACTTTGTGTTCCCAACAAACAAGGTGAAGGACGGCTTTTACACACACTAAACTCTCAGAACAGAGCATGTGGAGAGACGATCGTTCATGTAGCACAAAAGGAACGGATTGCAGGAGGAACTGTTTTTTTTGGTTTCTCAGTCTGTTTCCTAGTGCCGGTTTGAAGTTCCTGCAGTTTTCACTGTAAAACCGAGTTGGAGCTTATACCTCCCCATATATGTATGCTGTGTAGTTTGCAACTTAAAGAAACTTTGTGTTCCCAACAAGCTAGGTGAAGGACGGCATTTGCACACACATATCTCTCAGAACTTAGCATGTGGAGAGACGTTCATTAATCTAGCAAAAAGGGAACTATTTGCAGGGGAAACTTTTACTCTGGTTTCTCAGTCTGTTTCCTAGTGCCGGTATTATGTTCCTGCATTTTTCACTGTAAATCCGAGTTGGAGCTAGTACCTACCCATTTACATGTATGAAGTGTAGTTTGCAACTGAAATGAAAATTTGTATTACCAACAATCTAGTTGAACTACGGCTTTCACACAGACTTATCTCTCAGAACTGAGCAGGTGGAGAAAAGTTCGTTCACCTAACAAAATATGAACGCTTTGCAAGTGTAACATTTACTCTGGATTCACAGTCTGTTTCCTAGTGCCGGTTTGAAGTTCTTCCAATTTTCACTGTAAAACCGTGTTGCTGCTTGAACCTCCCCATATAAATGTATGGACTGTAGTTTGCAACTGAAAAGGAACTTTGTGTTCACAACAAGAAAAGTGAAGGACGGCTTTCACCCACAATTATCTCTCAGACTGAGCATAAGGAGAGACGTTCGTTCACCTAGCACAAAAGGAACGGGTTGCAGTAGGAACAATTACTCTGGTTTCTTAGTCTGTTTCCTAGTGCCGATTTGAAGTTCCTGCAGTTTTCACTGTAAAACCCAGTTGGAGCTATTACCATCCTATATATATGTATGGAGTGTATTTTGCAACTGAAAAGAAACTTTGCGTTCTGAACAAGCTAGTTGAAGTTCGGCTTTCACACATAGTTATCTCTCAGAACTGAGCATGTGGAGAGACTTTTGTACATGTAGCACAAAGGGAAAGGATTGCAGAAAAAATTTTACTAACCTTTCTCAGTCTGTTTCCTGGTGCCGTATTGAAGTTCCTGCTGTTTTCACTGTAAAACACAGTTGGAGCTAGGACCTCCCTATATATATGTATGGAGTGTAGTTTGCAACTGAAAAGAAACTTTGTGTTCCTAACTAGCTAGGTGAAGGACGTCTTTCACAAAAATTTATCTCTCAGAAATGGGTATGATGAGAGACGTTCATTCACCTAGCACAAATGGAGTGGGTTTAAGGAGAAACTTTTACTCTGGGTTTTGAGTCTGTTTCCTAGTGCAGGTTTGAAGTTCCTGCATTTTTCACTCTAAAACCGAGTTGGACTTAGTACCTCCCCATATATATGTATGGAGTGTATTTTGCAACTGAAAAGAAACTTTGTGTTCCTAACTAGCTAGGTGAAGGACGTCTTTCACAAAAATTTATCTCTCAGAAATGGGTATGATGAGAGACGTTCATTCACCTAGCACAAATGGAGTGGGTTTAAGGAGAAACTTTTACTCTGGGTTTTGAGTCTGTTTCCTAGTGCAGGTTTGAAGTTCCTGCATTTTTCACTCTAAAACCGAGTTGGACTTAGTACCTCCCCATATATATGTATGGAGTGTATTTTGCAACTGAAAAGGTACTTTGTGTTCCCAAGAAGCTAGTTGAAGGACGGCTTTCAAACACAATTATCTCTCAGAACTGAGCATGTGGAAAGACGTTCGTTCACCTAGCAAAAAGGGAACGGGTTGTAGGGGAAATTTTACTAAGCTTTCTCAGTCTGTTTCCTAGTGCCGTATTGAAGGTCCTGCAGTTTTCACTGTAATACCGATTTGGAGCTAGTACCTCCCCATCTATATTTATGGAGTGTAGTTTGCAAATGAAAAGAAACTTTGTGTTCCCTACAAGCTAGTTGAAGGACGGCTTTCACACACACTTACTTCTCAGAACTGAGCATGTTGAGAGACGTTCATTCATCTAGCACAAATGGAACGGGTTGCAGGAGGAACTAATCCCTGGTTTCTCATTCTGTTTCCTAGTGCCGATTTGAATTTCCTGCAGTTTTCACTGTAAACCCGAGTTGGATCTAGTACCTCCCCTTATATATCTATTCATTGTGGTTTGCAACTGAAAGAAACTTTGTGTTCCCAACAAGCTAGGTGAAGGACGGCTTTCAGACACATTTATTTCTCAGATCTGAGCATCTGGAGAGACGTTCATTCATCTAGCACAAAGTGAACGGGTTGCAGGGGAACAGTTTACTCTGTTTTCTCAGTGTCTTTCCTAGTGTCGGTTGGAAGTTCCTGCAGTTTTCTCTGTAAACCCTATTTGGAGCTAGTACCTCCCCATATACATGTATGGATTGTAGTTTGCAATTGAGAAGAAACTTTGTGTTCCCATCAACCTAGGTGACGGATGGCTTCCACACACACTTATCTCTCAGAACTGAGCATGTGGAAAGACTTTCATTCATCTAGCACAAAGGGAACGTGTTGAAGGAGGAACTATACTCTGGTTTCTCATTCTGTTTCCTAGTGCCGGTTTGAAGATCCTGCAGTTTTCACTGTAAACCCGAGTTGGAGCTAGTACCTCCCCTTATATATGTTTCTATTGTGGTTTGCAACTGAATAGAAACATTGTGTTCCCAACAAGCTAGGTGAAGGACGGCTTTCACACACATTTATTTCTCAGATCTGAGCATCTGGAGAGACGTTCATTCATCTAGCACAAAGTGAACGGGTTGCAGGGGAACAGTTTACTCTGTTTTCTCAGTGTCTTTCCTAGTGTCGGTTGGAAGTTCCTGCAGTTTTCTCTGTAAACCCTATTTGGAGCTAGTACCTCCCCATATACATGTATGGATTGTAGTTTGCAATTGAGAAGAAACTTTGTGTTCCCAACAACCTAGGTGAAGGATGGCTTCACACACACTTATCTCTCAGAACTGAGCATATGGAGAGACTTTCGTTCACCTAGCAAAATGGGAAGAGGTTGCAGGAGAAACTGTTTCTCTGGGTTCTGAGTTTGTATCGTAGTTCCGGTTTAAAGTTCCTGCAGTTTTCACTGTAAAACCGTGTTGGAGCTCGTACCTCCCCATATATATGTATGGATTGTAGATGGCAACTGAAAAGAACTTTGTGTTCCGAACAAGTTAAGTGAAGGACGGCTTTCACACACACTTAACTCTCAGAACTGAGCATGTGGAGAGACGTTCATTCACCTAGGACAAAGGAAACTTTTTACAGGAGAAACTTTTACTCTGGGTTCTGAGACTGTTTCCTAGTGACGATTTGAAGTTCCTGCAGTTTTCCCTGTAAAACCGATTTGGAGCTAGTACCATCCCATCTCTATTTATGGAGTGTAGTTTGCAACTGAAAAGTAAATTTGTGTTCCCTACAAGCTAGGTGAAGGACGGCTTTCACACACAATTATCTCTCAGAACTAAGCATGTGGAAAGACTTTCATTCATCTAGCACAAAGGGAACGTGATGCAGGAGGAACTATTCTCTGGTTTCTCATTCTGTTTGCTAGTGTCGGTTTGAATGTCCTGCAGTTTTCACTGTAAACCCGAGTTGGAGCTTGTACATCCCCTTATATATGTTTGTATTGTGGTTTGCAACTGAATAGAAACATTGTGTTCCCAAACATCTAGGTGAAGGGCGGCTTTCACACACATTTATCTCTCAGATCTGAGCATCTGGAGAGACGTTCATTCATCTAGCATAAAGGGAACGGGTTGCAGGGTATCATTTTACTCTGGTTTCTCAGTGTGTTTCCTAGTGTCGGTTGGAAGTTCCTGCAGTTTTCTCTGTAAAACCGAATTGGAGCTAGTACCTACCCATATATATGTACGGAGTGTAATTTGCAACTGAGAAGAATCTTCGTGTTCCCTACAAGCTAGGTGAAGGGTGGCTTTAACACACACTTATCTCTCAGAACTGAGCATATGGACAGAAGTTCGTTCACCTAACACAAAGGGAACGTGTTGCAGGAGAAACTTTTATTCTGGTTTCTCAGTCGGTTTCCTAGTGCCAGTTTGAAGTTCCTGCAGTTTTCACTGTAAAACCCATTTGGAGCTAGGACCTCCCCATATATATGTATGGTTTGTGGTTTGTAACTGAGAAGAATCTTCGTGTTCCCAACAAGCTAGTTGAAGGACGGCTTTCAAACATATTTATCTCTCTGACCTGAGCATCTGGAGAGACGTTCATTCATGTAGCATAAAGGGAACGGGTTGCAGGGGAACATTTTTCTCTGGTTTCTCAGTGTGTTTCCTAGAGCCAGTTTGAAGTTCCTGCAGTTTTCACTGTAAAACCGAGTTGGATATTATACCTCCCCATATCTGTATGCAGTCTAGTGTGCAACTGAAAGAATCTTTGTGTTCCCAACAAGCTAGTTGAAGGACGGATTACACACACAATTATCTCTTAGAACTGAGCATGTGGAGAGACGTTCGTTCATCTAGCACAAAGGGAAAGGGTGGAAGGGGAAATTTTACTCAGATTTCTCAGTCCGTTTCCTAGTGCCGGTTTGAATTTCCTGCAGTTTTCACTGTAAAACCGATTTGAGCTAGAACCTCCCCATATAAATGAGTGGAGTGTAGATAGCAACTGAAAAGAAACTTTGTGTTCCTAACAAGCTAAGGGAAGGACGGCTTTCAAACACACTTATCTCTCAGATCTGAGCATGCGGAGTGACGTTCGTTCACCTAGCTCAAACGGAACGGGATGCAGGAACAACTTTTACTCTGGGTTCTGAGTCTGTTTCATAGTGCCGGTTTGAAGTTCCTGCAGTTTTCACTGTAAAACCGTTTTGAGCTATTACCTCCCCATATATATGTATGGAGTGTTGTTTCCAACTTAAAAGAAACTTTGTGTTCCCAACAAGCTAGGTGAAGGACGCCTTTCATACACACTTTACTTTCAGAACTGAGCATGTGGAGAGACTTTCATTCATCTAGCACAATGTGAATGTTTTGAAGGGGAACATTTTACTCTGGGTTCTGAGTCTGTTTCCTAGTGCCGGTTTGAAGTTCCTGCAGTTTTCACTGTAAAACCGAGTTGAAGCTAGTACCTACCAATATATATGTATGGAGTGTAGTTTGCAACTGAAAAGAAACTTTGTGTTCCCAACAAGCTAGGTGAAGGACGGCTTTCACACACAATTATCTCTCAGAACTGAGCATGTGGAGAGACGTTCGTTCATCTAGCACAAAGGAATGGTTTCTAGGGGAAATTTTACTAAGCTTTCTCAGTCTGTTCCCTAGTGCCTTATTGAAGTTCCTGCAGTTTTCACTGTAAAAGCGATATGAGCTTGTACCTCCCCATATATATGTATGGAGTGTAGTTTGCAACTCAAAAGAAACTTTGTGTTCCCTACAAGCTAGGTGAAGGTCGGCTTTCACACAAACTTATATCTCAGAGCTGAGCATGTGGAGAGAAGTTCATTCATCTAGCACAAAGGGTAAGGTTTGCAGGAGAAACTTTTCTCTGGTTTCTCAATCTGTTTCCAAGTGCCGGTTAGAAGTTCCTGCAGTTTTCACTGTAAACATGAGTTGGAGCTAGTACCTCCCCTTATATATTTATGGATTGTGGTTTGCAACTGAAATGAATCTTTGTGTTCCCAACAAGCTAGGTGAAGGATGGATTTCACACACACTTAAATCTCAGATCTGAGCATCTGGAGAGACTTTCATTCATGTAGCACAAAGGGAACGGGTTGCAGGGGAACATTTTACTCTGGTTTCTCAGTGTGTTCCCTAGTGTCGTTTGGAAGTTCCTGCCGTTTTCTCTGTAAATCCGATTTGGAGCTAGTACCTCCCCATATATATGTATGGATTGTAGTTTGCAATTGAGAAGAAACTTTGTGTTCCCAAAAACCAAGGTGAAGAATGGCTTCCTCACACACATTTCTCTCAGAACTGAGCATGTGGACAGACGTTCGTTCACATAGCAAAAAGGAAAGTGGTTGCAGGAGAAACTGTTTCTCTGATTTCTGAGTCTGTTTCCTAGTGCCGGTTTGAAGTTCCTGCAGTTTTCACTGTAAAACAGTGTTGGAGCTATGTCCTCCCCATATAAATGTATGGAGTGTAATTTGCAACTGAAGAGAAACTTTGTGTTCCCAACAAACAAGGTGAAGGACGGCTTTTACACACACTAAACTCTCAGAACAGAGCATGTGGAGAGACGATCGTTCATGTAGCACAAAAGGAACGGATTGCAGGAGGAACTGTTTTTTTTGGTTTCTCAGTCTGTTTCCTAGTGCCGGTTTGAAGTTCCTGCAGTTTTCACTGTAAAACCGAGTTGGAGCTTATACCTCCCCATATATGTATGCTGTGTAGTTTGCAACTTAAAGAAACTTTGTGTTCCCAACAAGCTAGGTGAAGGACGGCATTTGCACACACATATCTCTCAGAACTTAGCATGTGGAGAGACGTTCATTAATCTAGCAAAAAGGGAACTATTTGCAGGGGAAACTTTTACTCTGGTTTCTCAGTCTGTTTCCTAGTGCCGGTATTATGTTCCTGCATTTTTCACTGTAAATCCGAGTTGGAGCTAGTACCTACCCATTTACATGTATGAAGTGTAGTTTGCAACTGAAATGAAAATTTGTATTACCAACAATCTAGTTGAACTACGGCTTTCACACAGACTTATCTCTCAGAACTGAGCAGGTGGAGAAAAGTTCGTTCACCTAACAAAATATGAACGCTTTGCAAGTGTAACATTTACTCTGGATTCACAGTCTGTTTCCTAGTGCCGGTTTGAAGTTCTTCCAATTTTCACTGTAAAACCGTGTTGCTGCTTGAACCTCCCCATATAAATGTATGGACTGTAGTTTGCAACTGAAAAGGAACTTTGTGTTCACAACAAGAAAAGTGAAGGACGGCTTTCACCCACAATTATCTCTCAGACTGAGCATAAGGAGAGACGTTCGTTCACCTAGCACAAAAGGAACGGGTTGCAGTAGGAACAATTACTCTGGTTTCTTAGTCTGTTTCCTAGTGCCGATTTGAAGTTCCTGCAGTTTTCACTGTAAAACCCAGTTGGAGCTATTACCATCCTATATATATGTATGGAGTGTATTTTGCAACTGAAAAGAAACTTTGCGTTCTGAACAAGCTAGTTGAAGTTCGGCTTTCACACATAGTTATCTCTCAGAACTGAGCATGTGGAGAGACTTTTGTACATGTAGCACAAAGGGAAAGGATTGCAGAAAAAATTTTACTAACCTTTCTCAGTCTGTTTCCTGGTGCCGTATTGAAGTTCCTGCTGTTTTCACTGTAAAACACAGTTGGAGCTAGGACCTCCCTATATATATGTATGGAGTGTAGTTTGCAACTGAAAAGAAACTTTGTGTTCCTAACTAGCTAGGTGAAGGACGTCTTTCACAAAAATTTATCTCTCAGAAATGGGTATGATGAGAGACGTTCATTCACCTAGCACAAATGGAGTGGGTTTAAGGAGAAACTTTTACTCTGGGTTTTGAGTCTGTTTCCTAGTGCAGGTTTGAAGTTCCTGCATTTTTCACTCTAAAACCGAGTTGGACTTAGTACCTCCCCATATATATGTATGGAGTGTATTTTGCAACTGAAAAGAAACTTTGTGTTCCTAACTAGCTAGGTGAAGGACGTCTTTCACAAAAATTTATCTCTCAGAAATGGGTATGATGAGAGACGTTCATTCACCTAGCACAAATGGAGTGGGTTTAAGGAGAAACTTTTACTCTGGGTTTTGAGTCTGTTTCCTAGTGCAGGTTTGAAGTTCCTGCATTTTTCACTCTAAAACCGAGTTGGACTTAGTACCTCCCCATATATATGTATGGAGTGTATTTTGCAACTGAAAAGGTACTTTGTGTTCCCAAGAAGCTAGTTGAAGGACGGCTTTCAAACACAATTATCTCTCAGAACTGAGCATGTGGAAAGACGTTCGTTCACCTAGCAAAAAGGGAACGGGTTGTAGGGGAAATTTTACTAAGCTTTCTCAGTCTGTTTCCTAGTGCCGTATTGAAGGTCCTGCAGTTTTCACTGTAATACCGATTTGGAGCTAGTACCTCCCCATCTATATTTATGGAGTGTAGTTTGCAAATGAAAAGAAACTTTGTGTTCCCTACAAGCTAGTTGAAGGACGGCTTTCACACACACTTACTTCTCAGAACTGAGCATGTTGAGAGACGTTCATTCATCTAGCACAAATGGAACGGGTTGCAGGAGGAACTAATCCCTGGTTTCTCATTCTGTTTCCTAGTGCCGATTTGAATTTCCTGCAGTTTTCACTGTAAACCCGAGTTGGATCTAGTACCTCCCCTTATATATCTATTCATTGTGGTTTGCAACTGAAAGAAACTTTGTGTTCCCAACAAGCTAGGTGAAGGACGGCTTTCAGACACATTTATTTCTCAGATCTGAGCATCTGGAGAGACGTTCATTCATCTAGCACAAAGGGAAATGGTGGCAGGTGAATATTTTACTCTGGTTTCTCCATTTGCTTCCTAGTTTTGGTTGGAAGTTCCTGCAGTTTTCTCTTTAAAACCGAGTTGGAGCTAGTACCTACCCATATATATGTACGTAGTGTAGTTTGCAACTGAGAAGAATCTTTGTGTTCCCAACAAGCTAGGTGAAGGACGGCTTTCACACACACTTATCTCTCAGAACTGAGCATGTTGAGAGACTTTTGTTTACCTAGCACAAAGGAAACGTGTTGCAGGAGAAACTTTTACTCTGGTTTCTCAGGCTGTTTCCTAGTGCCAGTTTGAAGTTCCTGCAATTTTCACTGTAAAACCCAGTTGAAGCTAGGACCTCCCCATATATATGTATGGAGTGTGCATTGCACCTGAAAAGAAACTTTGTGTTCCCAAAAAGCTAGGTGAAGGACGGCTTTCACACACAATTATCTCTCAGAACTGAGCATGTGGAGAGACGTTCGTTCATGTAGCACAAAAGGAACGGTTTGCAGCAGAAAATTTTACTCTGGTTTCTCAGTCAGTTCCCTAGTGCCGGTTTGAAGTTCCTGCATTTTTCACAGTAAAACCGTGTTGGAGGTTGGACATCCCCATATAAATTTATGGAGTGAAGTTTGCAACTAAAAAGAAAATTTGTATTCCCAATAAGGTAGGTGAAGGTCGGCTTTCACACACACTTATCTCTCAGAACTGAGTATGTGGAGAGACGTTCGTTCATCAAGCACAAATGGAACGGATTTAAGTGGAAATTATACTCAGCTTTCTCAGTCCGTTTCCTAGTGCCTGTTTGAAGTTCCTGTAGTTTTCACTGTAAAACCGATTTGAGCTAGTACCTCCCGATATATATGTATGGAGTGTAGTTTGCAACTGGAAAGAATCTTTGTGTTCCCAACAAGCTAGCTGAAGGACAGCTTTCACACACAGTTATCTCTCAGAACTTAGCATGTGGAGAAAATTCGTTCACCTAGCAGAATGGGAACGCATTGCAAGTGTAACATTTACTCTGGTTTCTCATTCTTTTTTTTAGTGCTGGTTTGAATTCCAGTAGTTTTCACTGTAAAACCGTTTTAGGGCTTATAACACCCCATATATGTAAGAAGTGTAGTTTGCAACTAAAAAACTTTGTGTTCCCAACAAGCTAGGTGAAGGACGGCTTTCACACACACTTATCTCTCAGAACTGAGCATGTGGAGAGACGTTCTTTCATCTAGCACAAAAAGAACGGGTTGCAGGGGAATCTGTTACTCTGGTTTCTCAGTCTGTTTTTTGCCGGTATTAAGTTCCTGCATTTTTCACTGTAAAACCGAATTGGAGCTAGTACATACCCATTTTTATGTATGAACTCTAGTTTGCAAATGAATTGAAAATTTGTATTACCAACAAGCTAAGTGAAGGACGGCTTTCACTCACACATATCTTTCAGAAATGAGCATGTGGAGAGACGTTCGTTCATCTAGCACAAAATGGAACGTTCTGCAGGAGAAATTTTACTCTGGATTCTCAGTTTGTTTCCTTGTGCCGTTTTGAAGTTCATGCCGTTTTCATGGTAAAAGCGTATTTGAGCTATGTCCTCCCCATATAAATGTATGGAGTGTAGTTTGCAACTGAAGAGAAACTTTGTGTTCCCAACAAACAAGGTGAAGGACGGCTTTTACACACAATAGTCTCTCAGAACTGAGCATGTGGAGAGAAATTTGTTCAACTAGAACAAAGGGAATGGGTTTAAGGGGAAACTTTAACTCTGGGTTCTGAGTCTGTTTCCTAGTGCAGGTTTGAAGTTCCTGCAGTTTTTACTGTAAAACCGAGTTGGAGCTAGTACATCCCCATATATATTTATGGAGTGTAGTTTGCAACTGAAAAGATACATTGTGTTCCCTTCAAGCTAGGTGAAGGACGGCATTCACACACAATTATCTCTCAGAACTGAGCATGTGGAGAGACGTTCGTTCATCTAGCAAAAAGGGAACGGGTTGTAGGGGAAATTTTACTAAGCATTCTCAGTCTGTTTCCTAGTGCCTTATTGAAGTTCCTGCAGTTTTCACTGTAAAAACGATATGAGCTAGTACCTCCCCATATATATGTATGGAGTGTAGTTTGCAACTGAAAAGAAACTTCGTGTTCCCGACAAGCTAGGTGAAGGTCGGCTTACACACACACTTATATCTAAGAGCTGAGCATGTGGAGAGACGTTCATTCATCTAGCACAATGGGTAAGGTTTGCAGGAGAAACTTTTCTCTGGTTTCTCAATCTGTTTCCAAGTGCCAGTTAGAAGTTCCTGCAGTTTTCACTGTAAACCCGAGTTGGAGCTAGTACCTCACCTTATATATGTATGGATTGTCGTTTGCAATTGAGAAGAATCTTTGTGTTCCCAACAACCAAGGTGAAGTATGGCTTCCACTCAAACTTATCTCTCATAACTGAGCATGTGGAGAGACGTTCGTTCACCTAGCAAAAAGGGAAGAGGTTGCAGGAGAAACTGTTTCTCTGATTTCTGTGTCTGTTTCCTAGTGCCAGTTTGAAGTTCCTGCAGTTTTCACTGTAAAACCGAGTTGGAGCTAGTACCTCCCCATTTATATGTATGAAGTGTAGTTTGCAACTGAAATGAAAACTTGTATTCCCAACAAGCTAGCTGAAGGAAGGCTATCAAACACACTAATTTCTCAGAAAAGAGCATGTGGGTTAAATTTCGTTCACCTATCACAAAAAGAAAGCTTTGAATGTGTAAAATTTACTCTGGTTTCTCAGTCTGTTTCCTAGTGCCGGTTTGGAGTTCCTGCAGTTTTCACTGTAAACCGTGTTGGAGCTAGGTCCTCCCCATATAAATGTATGGAGTGTAACTTGCAACTGAAGAGAATCTTTGTGTTCCCAACAAACAAGTTGAAGGACGGCTTTTACACACACTAAACTCTCAGAAATGAGCATGTGGATAGACGATCGTTCATCTAGCACAAAGGGAACGGGTTGCAGGGGAAACTGTTTTTTTGGTTTCTCAGTCTGTTTCCTAGTGCCGGTTTGAAGTTCCTGCAGTTTTCACTGTAAAACCGAGTTGGAGCTTCTACCTCCCCATATATGTATGCAGTGTAGTTTGCAACTGAAAGAAACTTTGTGTTCCCAACAAGCTAGGTGAAAGACAGCCTTTGCACACACTTATCTCTCAGAACTGAGCATGTGGAGAGACCTTCATTCATCTAGCACAAAGGGAAAAGTTTGCAGGCGAAAATGTTACTCTGGTTTCTCAGTCTGTTTCCTAGTGCCGGTATTATGTTCCTGCATTTTTCACTGTAAAACCGAGTTGGAGCTAGTACCTCCCCATTTACATGTATGAAGTGTAGTTTGCAACTGAAATGAAAATTTGTATTACCAACAAACTAGTTGAAGTACGGCTTTCACACACACTTATCTCTCAGAACTGAGCATGTGGAGAGACGTTCGTTCATCTAGCACAAAATGGAACGTTTTGCAGGCGAAACTTTTACTCTGGTTCTCGGTCTGTTTCCTAGTGCCGGTTTGAAGCTCCTGCAGTTTTCACTGTAAAACAGATTTGGAGCCAGGCCCGACCCATATATATGTATGGAGTGTAGTTTGCAAATGAAAAGAAACTTTGTGTTCCCAACAAGATAGGTGAAGGTCGGCTTTCACACACACTTTTCTCTCAGAACTAAGCATGTGGAGAAAAGTTCGTTCACCTAACAATATGTGAACGCTTTGCAAGTGTAACATTTACTCTTTTTTCTCAGTCAGTTTCCTACTGCCGGTTTGAAGTTCTTGCAATTTTCACTGTAAAACCGTGTTGCTGCTTGAACCTCCCCATATAAATATATGGACTGTAGTTTGCAACTGAAAAGGAACTTTGTGTTCACAACATGATAAGTGAAGGACGGCTTTCACCCACACTTATCTCTCAGACTGAGCATAAGGAGAGAAGTTCGTTCACTTAGCACAAAGGGAATGGGTTGCAGGAGGAAAATTTACTCTGGTTTCTCATTCTGTTTCCTAGTGCCGATTTGAAGTACCTGCAGTTTTCACTGTAAAACACAGTTGGAGCTATTACCATCCCATATATATGTATGGAGTGTAGTTTGCAACTGAAAAGAAACTTTGCGTTCTCAACAAGCTATGTGAAGGTCGGCTTTCACACACAGTTATCTCTCAGAACTGAGCATGTGGAGAGACGTTCGTACATGTAGCACAAAGGGAAAGGTTTGCAGGAAAAATTTTACTAACATTTCTCAGTCTGTTTCCTCGTGCCTTATTGAAGTTCCTGCTGTTTTCACTGTAAAACACAGTTGGAGCTAGGAAATCCCTATATATATGTATGGAATGTAGTTTGAAACTGAAAAGAAACTATGTGTTCCTAACAAGCTAGGTGAAGGACGTCTTTCAAACAAAATTATCTCTCAGAAATGAGAATGTTGAGAGATGTTCGTTCACCTAGCACAAAGGGAATGGGTTTAAGGGGAAACTTTTACTCTGGGTTCTGAGTCTGTTTCCTAGTGCAGGTTTGAAGTTCCTGCATTTTTCACTATAAAACCGAGTTGGAGCTAGTAACTCCCCATATATATGTATGGAGAGTAGTTTGCAAATGAAAAGATATTTTGTGTTCCCAACAAGCTAGTTAAAGGACAGCTTTGACACACAATTATCTCTCAGAACTGAGCATGTGGAGAGACATTCGTTCATTTAGCACAAAGGGATTGGGTTGTAGGGGAAATTTTACTAAGCTTTCTCAGTTTGTTTCCTAGTGCCATATTGATTATCCTGCAGTTTTCACTGTAAAACGGATTTGGAGCTAGTACTTCCCCATCTATATTTATGGAGTGAAGTTTGCAAATGAAAAGAAACTTTGTGTTCCCAACAAGCTAGATGAAGGACGGCTTTCACACACACTTACTTCTCAGAGCTGAGCATGTGGAGAGACGTTCATTCATCTAGCACAAAGGGTAATTTTTGCAGGAGAAACTATTCTCTCGTTTCTCAATCTGTTTCCAAGTGCCGGTTAGAAGTTCCTGCAGTTTTCACTGTAAACCCGATTTGGAGCTAGTACCTCACCTTATATATGTATGTATTGTGGTTTGCAACTGAAAAGAATCTTTGTGTTCCCAACAAGCTCGGTGAAGGACGGATTTCACACACAATTAAATCTCAGATCTGTGCATCTGGAGAGACGTTCATTCATCTAGCACAAAAGGAACGGGTTGCAAGGGAACAATTTACTCTGGTTTATCAGTGTGTTTAATAGTGTCGTTTGGAAGTTCCTGCAGTTTTCTCTGTAAAACCGAGTTGGAGCTAGTACCTCCCCATATATATGTATGGATTGTAGTTTGCAATTGAGAAGAATCTTTGTGTTCCCAAAAACCAAGTTGGAAGATGGCTTCCAAACACACTTATCTCTCAGAACTGAGCATGTGGAGAGACGTTCGTTCACCTAGCAAAAAGGGAAGAGGTTGCAGGAGAAACTGTTTCTCTGATTTCTGAGTCTGTTTCCTAGTGCCGGTTGGAAGTTCCTTCAGTTTTAACTGTAAAATCGATTTGGAGCTAGTGCCACCCCATTTATATGTATGAAGTGTAGTTTGAAACTGAAATGAAAACTTGTATTCCCAACAAGCTAGCTGAAGGACGGCTTTCACACACACTAATTTCTCAGAACAGAGCATGTGGGGAAAATTTCGTTCACCTAGCACAATAAGAAAGCTTTGAAAGTGTAAAATTTACTCTGGTTTCTCAGTCTGTTTCCTAGTGCCGGTTTGAAGTTCCTGCAGTTTTCACAGTAAAACCGTGTTGGAGCTAGGTCCTCCCCATATAAATGTATGGAGTGTAACTTGCAACTGAAGAGAATCTTTGTGTTCCCAACAAACAAGTTGAAGGACGGCTTTTACACACACTAAACTCTCAGAAATGAGCATGTGGATAGACGATCGTTCATCTAGCACAAAGGGAACGGGTTGCAGGGGAAACTGTTTTTTTGGTTTCTCAGTCTGTTTCCTAGTGCCGGTTTGAAGTTCCTGCAGTTTTCACTGTAAAACCGAGTTGGAGCTTCTACCTCCCCATATATGTATGCAGTGTAGTTTGCAACTGAAAGAAACTTTGTGTTCCCAACAAGCTAGGTGAAAGACAGCCTTTGCACACACTTATCTCTCAGAACTGAGCATGTGGAGAGACCTTCATTCATCTAGCACAAAGGGAAAAGTTTGCAGGCGAAAATGTTACTCTGGTTTCTCAGTCTGTTTCCTAGTGCCGGTATTATGTTCCTGCATTTTTCACTGTAAAACCGAGTTGGAGCTAGTACCTCCCCATTTACATGTATGAAGTGTAGTTTGCAACTGAAATGAAAATTTGTATTACCAACAAACTAGTTGAAGTACGGCTTTCACACACACTTATCTCTCAGAACTGAGCATGTGGAGAGACGTTCGTTCATCTAGCACAAAATGGAACGTTTTGCAGGCGAAACTTTTACTCTGGTTCTCGGTCTGTTTCCTAGTGCCGGTTTGAAGCTCCTGCAGTTTTCACTGTAAAACAGATTTGGAGCCAGGCCCGACCCATATATATGTATGGAGTGTAGTTTGCAAATGAAAAGAAACTTTGTGTTCCCAACAAGATAGGTGAAGGTCGGCTTTCACACACACTTTTCTCTCAGAACTAAGCATGTGGAGAAAAGTTCGTTCACCTAACAATATGTGAACGCTTTGCAAGTGTAACATTTACTCTTTTTTCTCAGTCAGTTTCCTACTGCCGGTTTGAAGTTCTTGCAATTTTCACTGTAAAACCGTGTTGCTGCTTGAACCTCCCCATATAAATATATGGACTGTAGTTTGCAACTGAAAAGGAACTTTGTGTTCACAACATGATAAGTGAAGGACGGCTTTCACCCACACTTATCTCTCAGACTGAGCATAAGGAGAGAAGTTCGTTCACTTAGCACAAAGGGAATGGGTTGCAGGAGGAAAATTTACTCTGGTTTCTCATTCTGTTTCCTAGTGCCGATTTGAAGTACCTGCAGTTTTCACTGTAAAACACAGTTGGAGCTATTACCATCCCATATATATGTATGGAGTGTAGTTTGCAACTGAAAAGAAACTTTGCGTTCTCAACAAGCTATGTGAAGGTCGGCTTTCACACACAGTTATCTCTCAGAACTGAGCATGTGGAGAGACGTTCGTACATGTAGCACAAAGGGAAAGGTTTGCAGGAAAAATTTTACTAACATTTCTCAGTCTGTTTCCTCGTGCCTTATTGAAGTTCCTGCTGTTTTCACTGTAAAACACAGTTGGAGCTAGGAAATCCCTATATATATGTATGGAATGTAGTTTGAAACTGAAAAGAAACTATGTGTTCCTAACAAGCTAGGTGAAGGACGTCTTTCAAACAAAATTATCTCTCAGAAATGAGAATGTTGAGAGATGTTCGTTCACCTAGCACAAAGGGAATGGGTTTAAGGGGAAACTTTTACTCTGGGTTCTGAGTCTGTTTCCTAGTGCAGGTTTGAAGTTCCTGCATTTTTCACTATAAAACCGAGTTGGAGCTAGTAACTCCCCATATATATGTATGGAGAGTAGTTTGCAAATGAAAAGATATTTTGTGTTCCCAACAAGCTAGTTAAAGGACAGCTTTGACACACAATTATCTCTCAGAACTGAGCATGTGGAGAGACATTCGTTCATTTAGCACAAAGGGATTGGGTTGTAGGGGAAATTTTACTAAGCTTTCTCAGTTTGTTTCCTAGTGCCATATTGATTATCCTGCAGTTTTCACTGTAAAACGGATTTGGAGCTAGTACTTCCCCATCTATATTTATGGAGTGAAGTTTGCAAATGAAAAGAAACTTTGTGTTCCCAACAAGCTAGATGAAGGACGGCTTTCACACACACTTACTTCTCAGAGCTGAGCATGTGGAGAGACGTTCATTCATCTAGCACAAAGGGTAATTTTTGCAGGAGAAACTATTCTCTCGTTTCTCAATCTGTTTCCAAGTGCCGGTTAGAAGTTCCTGCAGTTTTCACTGTAAACCCGATTTGGAGCTAGTACCTCACCTTATATATGTATGTATTGTGGTTTGCAACTGAAAAGAATCTTTGTGTTCCCAACAAGCTCGGTGAAGGACGGATTTCACACACAATTAAATCTCAGATCTGTGCATCTGGAGAGACGTTCATTCATCTAGCACAAAAGGAACGGGTTGCAAGGGAACAATTTACTCTGGTTTATCAGTGTGTTTAATAGTGTCGTTTGGAAGTTCCTGCAGTTTTCTCTGTAAAACCGAGTTGGAGCTAGTACCTCCCCATATATATGTATGGATTGTAGTTTGCAATTGAGAAGAATCTTTGTGTTCCCAAAAACCAAGTTGGAAGATGGCTTCCAAACACACTTATCTCTCAGAACTGAGCATGTGGAGAGACGTTCGTTCACCTAGCAAAAAGGGAAGAGGTTGCAGGAGAAACTGTTTCTCTGATTTCTGAGTCTGTTTCCTAGTGCCGGTTGGAAGTTCCTTCAGTTTTAACTGTAAAATCGATTTGGAGCTAGTGCCACCCCATTTATATGTATGAAGTGTAGTTTGAAACTGAAATGAAAACTTGTATTCCCAACAAGCTAGCTGAAGGACGGCTTTCACACACACTAATTTCTCAGAACAGAGCATGTGGGGAAAATTTCGTTCACCTAGCACAATAAGAAAGCTTTGAAAGTGTAAAATTTACTCTGGTTTCTCAGTCTGTTTCCTAGTGCCGGTTTGAAGTTCCTGCAGTTTTCACAGTAAAACCGTGTTGGAGCTAGGTCCTCCCCATATAAATGTATGGAGTGTAATTTGCAACTGAATAGAAACTTTGTGTTCCCAACAAAAAAGATGAAGGACGGCTTTTACACACACTATTCTCTCAGAACTGAGCATGTGGAGAGACGATTTTTCATCTAGCACAAAGGGAACGGTTTGCAGTGGAAACTGTTTTTTTGGCTTCTCAGTCTGTTTCCTAGTGCCGGTTTGAAGTTCCTGCAGTTTTCACTGTAAAACCGAGTTGGAGCTTCTACCTCCCCATATATGTATCCAGTGTAGTTTGCAACTGAAAGAAACTTTCTGTTACCAACAAGCTATGTGAAGGACGTCATTTGCACATACTTATCTCTGAGAACTTAGCATGTGAAGAGACGTTCATTCATCTAGCACAAAGGGAATTTTTTGCAGGGGAAACTGTTACTGTGGTTTCTCAGTCTGTTTCCTAGTGCCGGTATTATGTTCCTGCATTTTTCACTGTAAAACCGAGTTGGAGCTAGTACCTCCCCATTTATATGTATGAATTGTAGTTTGCAACTGAAATGAAAATTTGTATTACCAACAAACTAGGTGAAGTACGGCTTTCACACACACTTATCTCTCAGAACTGAGCAAGTGGAGAGACGATCGTTCATCTAGCACAAATTGGAACGTTTTGCAGGCGAAACTTTTACTCTGGTTCTCGGTCTGTTTCCTAGTGCCGGTTTGAAGCTCCTGCAGTTTTCACTGTAAAACAGAGTTGGAGCCAGGACCGACCCATATATATGTATGGGGTGTAATTTACAACTGAAAAGAAACTTTGTGTTCCCAACAAGATAGGTGAAGGTCGGCTTTCACACACACTTATCTCTCAGAAGTGAGCATGTTGATAAAAGTTCGTTCACCTAACAAAATGTGAACGCTTTGCAAGTGTAACATTTACTCTGGTTTCTCAGTCTGTTTCCTACTGCCGGTTTGAAGTTCTTGCAATTTTCACTGTAAAACCGTGTTGCTGCTTGATCCTCCCCATATAAATGTATGGACTGTAGTTTGCAACTGAAAGTAACATTGTGTTCACAACAAGATAGTTGAAGGACGGCTTTCACCCTCACTTATCTCTCAGAGTGAGAATAAGGAGAGGCGTTCATTCACCTAGCACAAGTGAATGGGTTGCAAGAGGAACATTTACTCTGGTTTCTCAGTCTGTTTCCTAGTGCCGATTTGAAGTACCTGCAGTTTTCACTGTAAAACCCAGTTGGAGCTATTACCTTCCCATATATATGTATGGAGTGTAGTTTGCAACTGAAAAGAAATTTGCGTTCTCAACAAGCTATGTGAAGGTCGGCTTTCACACACAGTTATCTCTCAACTGAGCATGTGGAGAGACGTTCGTACATGTAGCACAAAGGGAAAGGTTTGCAGGAATAATTTTATTAACTTTTCTCTGTCTGTTTCCTGGTGCCGTATTGAAGTTCCTGCTGTTTTCACTTTAAAACCCAGTTGGAGCTTGGACCTCCCTATATATATGTATGGAGTGTAGTTTGGAACTGAAAAGAAACTTTGTGTTCCTAACAAGCTAGGTTAAGGACGTCTTTCACACAAATTTATCTCTCAGAAAAGAGCATGTTGAAGAGACTTTCGTTCACCTAGCACAAAGGGAATTGGTTTAAGGAGAAATTTTTACTCTGTGTTCTGAGTCTGTTTCCTAGTGCAGGTTTGAAGTTCCTGCAGTTTTCACTGTAAAACCGAGTTGGAGCTAGTACCTCCCCATATATATGTATGGATTGTAGTTTGCAAATGAAAAGATATTTTGTGTTCCCAACAAGCTATTTGAAGGACGGCTTTCACACACAATTATCTCTCAGAACTGAGCATGTGGAGAGACGTTCGTTCATCTAGCACAAAGGGAACGGGTTGTAGTGGAAATTTTACTTAGCTTTCTCAGTCTGTTTCCCAGTGCCGTATTGAAGATCCTGCAGTTTTCACTGTAAAACCGATTTGGACCTAGTACCTCCCCATCTATATTTATGGAGTGTAGTTTGCAAATTAGAAGAAACATTGTGTTCCCAACAAGCTAGTTGAAGGACGGCTTTCACACACACTTACTTCTCATAGCTGAGCATGTGGAGTGACGTTCATTCATCTAGCTCAAATGGAACGGGTTGCAGGAGGAACTAATCTCTGGTTTCTCATTCTGTTTCCTAGTGCCAGTTTGAAGATCCTGCAGTTTTCACTGTAACCCCGAGTTGGATCTAGTTCCTCCCCTTATATATCTATGGATTGTGGTTTGCAACTGAAAAGAAACTTTGTGTTCCCAACAAGCTAGGTGAAGGACGGCTTTCACACACATTTATTTCTCAGATCTGAGCATCTGGAGAGACGTTCATTCATCTAGCACAAAGGGAAATGGTTGAAGGTGAACATTTTACTCAGGTTTCTCCATGTGTTTCCTAGTTTCGGTTGGAATTTCCTGCAGTTTTCTCTTTAAAACCGAGTTGGAGCTAGTACCTACCCATATATATGTACGTAGTGTAGTTTGCAACTGAGAAGAATCTTTGTGTTCCGAACAAGCTAGGTGAAGAACGGCTTTCACACACACATATCTCTCAGAACTGAGCATGTGGAGAGACGTTTGTTTACCTAGCACAAAGGGAACGTTTTGCAAGAGAAATTTTTACTCTGGTTTTTCAGGCTGTTACCTAGTTCCAGTTTGAAGTTCCTGCAGTTTTCACTGTAAAAACCAGTTGCAAGTAGGACCTCCCCATATATATGTATGGAGTGTAGATTGCACCTGAATAGAAAATTTGTGTTCCCAACAAGCTAGGTGAAGGACGGCTTTCACACACAATTATCTCTCAGAACTGAGCATGTGGAGAGACGTTCGTTCATGTAACACAAAGGGAATGGTTTGCAGCGGAATCTTTTACTCTGGTTTCTCAGTCAGTTTCCTAGTGCCGGTTTGAAGTTCCTGCATTTTTCACTGTAAAACCGATTTGAGCTAGTACCTCCCCATATATATGTATGGAGTGTAGTTTGCAACTGAAAAGAATCTTTGTGTTCCCAACAAGCTAGGTGAAGGACGGCTTTCACACACACTTATCTTTCAGAACTGAGCATGTGGAGAAAATTCGTTCACCTAGCAGAATGGGAACAATTTGCAAGTGTAACATTTACTCTGGTTTCTCATTATTTTTTCTGGTGCCGGTTTGAATTCCTGCAGTTTTCAATGTAAAACCGTTTTGGAACTTATAACTCCCCATATATGTAAGCAGTGTAGTTTGCAACTTAAAAAACTTTGTGTTCCCAACAAGCTAGGTGAAGGACGGCTTTCACACACACTTATCTCTCAGTACTGAGCATGTGGAGAGACGTTCTTTCATCTAGCACAAAAAGAACGGGTTGCAGGGGAATCTGTTACTCTGGTTTCTCAGTCTGTTTTATTGCCGGTATTAAGTTCCAGCATTTTTCACTGTAAAACCGAGTTGGAGCTAGTACATCCCCATTTATATGTATGAACTGTAGTTTGCAAATGAAATGAAAATTTGTATTACCAACAAACTAGGTGAAGGACAGCATTCACACACACATATATTTCAGAATTGAGTATGTGGAAAGACGTTCGTTCATCTAGCACAAAATGGAACGTTCTGAAGGAGAAAATTTTACTCTGGATTCTCAGTGTGTTTCCTTGTGCCGTTTTGAAATTCATGCAGTTTTCACGGTAAAACCGTTTTGGAGCTATATATTCCCCATATAAATATATGGAGTGTAGTTTGCAAATGAAGAGAAATTTTGTGTTCCCAACAAACAAGGTGAAGACGCCTTTTACACAAACTAATCTCTCAGAACTGAGCATGTGGAGAGACGTTTGTTCAACTAGCACAAAGGGTAAAGGTTGCAGGAGAAACTTTTCTCTGGTTTCTCAATCTGTTTCCAAGTGCCGGTTAGAAGTTCCTGCAGTTTTCACTGTAAACCCGAGTTGGAGCTATTACCTCACCTTATATATGTATGGATTGTGGTTTGCAACTGAAAAGAATCTTTGTGTTCCCAACAAGCTCGGTGAAGGACGGATTTCACACACAATTAAATCTCAGATCTGAGCATCTGGAGAGACTTTCATTCATCTAGCACAAAGGGAACGGGTTGCAGGGGAACATCTTACTCTGGTTTCTCAGTGTGTTTCCTAGTGTCGTTTGGAAGCTCCTGCAGTTTTCTCTGTAAAACCGATTTGGAGCTAGTACCTCCCCATATATATGTATGGATTGTAGTTTGCAATTGAGAAGAATCTTTGTTTTCCCAACAACCAAGGTGAAGGACGGCTTCCACACACACTTATCTCTCAGAACTGAGCATGTGGAGAGACGTTCGTTCACCTAGCAAAAAGGGAAGAGGTTGCAGGAGAAACTGTTTCTCTGATTTCTGAGTATGTTTCCTAGTGCCGGTTTGAAGTTCCTGCAGTTTTCACTGTAAAACCGAGTTGGAGCTAGTACCTCCCCATTTATATGTATGAAGTGTAGTTTGCAACTGAAATGAAAACTTGTATTCCCAACAAGCTAGCTGAAGGACGGCTTTCACACACACTTATTTCTCAGAACAGAGCATGTGAGGAAATTTTCGTTCACATAGCACAATAAGAAAGCTTTGAATGTGTAAAATTTACTCAGTTTTCTCAGTCTGTTTCCTAGTGCCGGTTTGAACTTCCTGCAGTTTTCACTGTAAAACCGTGTTGGAGCTAGGTCCTCCCCATATAAATGTATGGAGTGTAATTTGCAAATGAATAGAAACTTTGTGTTCCCAACAAACAAGGTGAAGGACGGCTTTTACACACACTAAACTCTCAGAACTGAGCATGTGGAGAGACGATCGTTCATCTAGCACAAAGGGAACGGGTTGCAGGGGAAACGGTTTTTTTTTGTTTCTCAGTGTGTTTCCTAGTGCCGGTTTGAAGTTCCTGCAGTTTTCACTGTAAAACCGAGTTGGAGCTTCTACCTCCCCATATATGTATGCAGTGTAGTTTGCAACTGAAAGAAACTTTGTGTTCCCAACAAGCTAGGTGTAGGACCGCTTTCATCCACAATTATCTTTCAGAACTGAGCATGTGGAGAGACGTTCGTTCATCTAGCACAAATTAATCGGGTTTCAGGAGAAACTTTTACCCTGGTTTCTCAGTATTTTTCCTGTTGCCGGTTTGAAGTTCCTGCAGATTTCACTGTAAAACCGATTTTGAGCTAGTACCTCCCCATATATATTTATGGAGTGTAGTTTGCAAATGAAAAGAAACTTTGTGTTCCCAACAAGCTAGTTGAAGTACGGCTTTCACACACACTTATTACTCAGAACAGAGAATGTGGAGAGACGTTCATTCATCTAGCACAAATGGAACGGATTGCAGGTGGAACTATTCTCTGGTTTCTCATTCTGTTTCCTAGTGCCGGTTTGAAGTACCTGCAGTTTTCACTGTAAACTCGAGTTGGAGCTATTACCTACCCTTATATATGTATGGTTTGTGGTTTGCAACTGAATTGAATCTTTTTATTCCGAACAAGCTATGTGAAGGACGGCTTTCACACACATTTTTCTCTCAGATCTGAGCATCTGGTGAGACGTTCATTCATCTAGCACAAAGGGAACGTGTTGCAGGGGAACATTTTACTCTGGTTTCTCAGTGTGTTTCCTAGTGTCGGTTGAAAGTTTGTGCAGTTTTCACTGTAAAACCGAGTTGGAGCTAGTACCTAACCATATATATGTATGGAGTGCAGTTTGCAACTGAGAAGAATCTTTGTGTTCCCAACAAGCTAGGTGAAGGACGGCTTTCACACACACTTATCTCTCAGAACTGAGCATGTGGAGAGACGTTCGTTTACCTAGCAAATATGGAACGTGTTGTAGGAGAAACTTTTACTCTGGATTCTCAGGGTGTTTCCTAGTGCCAGTTTGAAGTACCTGCAGTTTTCACTGTAAAACCCAGTTGGAGCTAGTACCTCCCAATATATATGAATGGAGTGTAGATTGCACGTGAAAAGAAACTTTTTGTTCCCAACAAGCTAGGTGAATGACGTCTTTCACACACACTTATCTCTCAGAACCGAGCATGCGGAGAGACTTTCGTTCATCTAGCACAATGGGAACGGGTAGCAGGAGAAACTATTACTCTGGTTTCTCAGTCTGTTTCATAGAGCAGGTTTGAAGTTCCTGCAGTTTTCAATGTAAAACCTAGTTGGAGATTATACCTCCCCTATATGTATGCAGTGTAGTTTGCAACTGAAAGAATCTTTGTGTTCCCAACAATCTATGTGAAGGACGGCATTCACACACCATTATCTCTTTGAACTGAGCATGTGGAGAGACGTTCGTTCATCTAGCAAAATGAGAACGGGTGGAAGTGGAAATTTTACTCAGCTTTCTCAGTCCGTTTCCTAGTGCCGGTTGGAATTTCCAGCAGTTTTCAATGTAAAACCGATTTCAGCTAGTACCTCCCCATATATATGAATGGAGTGTAGATAGCAACTGAAAAGAAACTTTGTGTTCCCAACAAGCTAGGTGAAGGACGCCTTTCACACACACATATCTCTCAGAAATGAGCATGCGGAGTGACGTTCGTTCACCTAGCTCAAACGGAACGGGTTGCAAGAGAAAGTTTTACTCTGGGTTCTGAGTCTGTTTCCTAGTGCCGGTTTGAAGTTCCTGCTGTTTTCCCTGTAAAACCCATTTGGAGCTAGTACCTACCCATATATATGTATGGAGAGTTTATTGCAACTGAAAAGAAACTTTGTGTTCCCGACAAGCTAGGTGAAGGACGCCTTTCATACACACTTACCTCTCAGAAATGAGCATGTGGAGAGACGTTCATTCATCTTGCAAAATGTGAACGTGTTGCAGGGGAATATTTTACTCTGGTTTCTCAGTGTGTTTCCTAGAGTCGGATGGAAGTTCCTGCTGTTTTCTCTGTAAATCCGAGTTGGAACTAGTACCTACCCATATATATGTATGGATTGCAGTTTGCAACTGAAAAGAAACTTTGTGTTCCCAACAAGCTAGGTGAAGGACGGCTTTCACACACACATATCTCTCAGAACTGAGCATATGGAGAGACGTTCATTTACCTAGCAAATATGGAACGTGTTGCAGGAGAAACTTTTACTCTGGATTCTCAGTGTGTTTCCTAGTGCCAGTTTGAAGTACCTGCAGTTTTCACTGTAAAACCCTGTTGGAGCTAGTACCCCCAATATATATGAATGGAGTGTAGATTAGACGTGAAAAGAAACTTTTTGTTCCCAACAAGCTAGGTGAATGACGGCTTTCAGACACACTTATCTCTCAGAAACGAGCATGCGGAGAGACTTTCGTTCATCTAGCACAATGGGAACGGGTAGCAGGAGAAACTATTACTCTGGTTTCTCAGTCTGTTTCCTAGAGCCGGTTTGAAGTTCCTGCAGTTTTCAATGTAAAACCTAGTTGGAGATTATACCTCCCCTATATTTATGCAGTGTAGTTTGCAACTGAAAGAATCTTTGTGTTCCCAACAATCTATGTGAAGGACGGCATTCACACACAATTATCTCTTTGAACTGAGCATGTGGAGAGACGTTCGTTCATCTAGCAAAATGGGAACGGGTGGAAGTGGAAATTTTACTCAGCTTTCTCAGTCCGTTTCCTAGTGCCGGTTTGAATTTCAAGCAGTTTTCACTGTAAAACCGATTTGAGCTAGTACCTCCCCATATATATGAATGGAGTGTAGATAGCAACTGAAAAGAAACTTTGTATTCCCAACAAGCTAGGTGAAGGACGCCTTTCACACACACTTATCTCTCAGAACTGAGCATGCGGAGTGACGTTCGTTCACCTAGCTCAAACGGAACGGGTTGCAGGAGAAAGTTTTACTCTGGGTTCTGAGTCTGTTTCCTAGTGCCGGTTTGAAGTTCCTGCAGTTTTCCCTGTAAAACCCAGTTGGAGCTAGTAATTACCCATATACATGTTTGGAGTGTTTTTTGCAACTGAAAAGAAACTTTGTGTTCCCGTCAAGCTAGGTGAAGCACGCCTTTCATACACACTTATCTCTTAGAACTGAGCATGTGGAGAGACGTTCGTTCAGCTAGCACAAAGGGAACGGTTTGCAGGAGAAACTTTTACTCTGGTTTCTCAGTTTGTTTCCTAGTGCCGGTTTGAAGTTCCTGCAGTTTTCACTGTAAAACCGAGTTGGATGTAGTCACACCGCATATATATGTATGGATTGTAGTTTGCCACTGAAAAGTAATTACGTGTTCCCAACAAGCTAGGTGAAGGACGGCTTTCACACACACTTATCTCTCAGAACTGAGCAGGTGGAGAGACGTTCTTTCAAGTAGCACAAAGGGAACGGTTTACAGGAGTAACATTTACTCTGGTTTCTCAGTGTGTTTCCTAGTACCGGTTTGAAGTTCGTGCAGTTTTCACTGTAAAACCGATTTGGAGCTTCTACCCCCCCTTATATTGATGGAGTGTAGTTTCCAACTTAAAGAAATTTGTTATCCCAACAAGCTTGGTGGTGGACTGCTTTCTCACACACTTATCTCTCAGAACTGAGCATGTGGAAAGACGTTCGTTCATCTAGCTCAAATGGAACGGTTGAAAGGGGAAATTTTACTCAGATTTCTCAGTCCGTTTCATAATGCCGGTTTGAAGTTCCTGTAGTTTTCACTGTAAAACCGATTTGGAGCTAGTACCACCCCATATAAATGTATGGAATGTAGTTTGCAACTGAAAAGAAACTTTGTGTTTCAAACAAGCTAGGTGAAGAACGGCTTTCACACACACTTATCTCTCAGAACTGAGCATGTGGAGAGACGTTCGTTGACCTAGCACAAAGGGAATTGGTTGGAGGAGAAACTTTTACTCTGGGTTCTAAGTCTGTTTCCAATTGCAGGTTTGAATTTCCTGCACTTTTCACTGTAAAACCGAGTTGGAGGTAGTACCTACCCATTATATGTAAGGATTGTAGTTTGCAACTGGAAAGAAACTATGTGTTCCCAACAAGCTAGGTGAAGGACGGCTTTCACATAAACTTAACTCTCAGAACTGAGCATGTGGAGAGACGTTCGTTCATCTAGCACAAAGGAAAGGTTTTTCAAGTGAAACATTTACTCTGGATTCTCAGCATTTTTCCTAGTGCCGTTTTGAAGTTCCTGCAGTGTTCACTGTAAAACCCATTTGGAGCTAGTACCACCCCATATATATGTACAGATTGCAGTTTGCAACTGAAAAGAAACTTTGTGTTTTCAACAATCTATGTGAAGAATGGCTTTCACACACACTTATCTCTCAGAACTGAGCATGTGGAAAGACGTTCATTCATCTAGCACAAATGGAACGGTTTGCAGTAGAAAATATTCTCTGGTTACTCAATCTGTTTCCTAGTGCCTGTTAGAAGTTCCTGTACATTTCACTGTAAACCCGATTTGGAGCTAGTATGTCCCCTTATATATGTATGGTTTGTGGTTTGCAACTGAATAGAATCTTTGTGTTCCCATCTAGCCAGGTGAAAGACGGCTTTCACACACACATATCTCACCGATCTGAGCATCTGGAGAGACGTTCATTCATCTAGCACAAAGGGAACGGGTGTCAGGGGAACATTTTACTCTGGTTTCTCAGTGTGTTTCCAAGTGTCGGATGGAAGTTCCTGCAGTTTTCTCTGTAAAACCGTGTTGGAGCTAGTACCTACCCATATATATATATGGAGTGTAGATTGCAACTGAGAAGAATCTTTGTGTTCCCAACGAGATAGGTGAAGGACGGCTTTCACACACACTTATCTCTCAGATCTGAGCATGTGGAGAGACGTTCGTTCACCTAGCAAAAAGAGAACGGTTTGCAGGGAAACTTTTACTCTGGTTTCTCAATCTGTTTCCTAGTGCCGGTTTGAAGTTCCTGCAGTTTTCTCTGTAAAACCGAGTTGGAACTAACACACCCCCATATATTTTTGGAGTGTAGTTTGCAACTTAAAAGAAACTTTGTGTTACCAACAAGGTTGGTGATTGACTGTTTTCACACACACTTATCTCTCAGAACTGAGCATGTGGATAGACGTCCGTTCATCTAGCACAAAGGGAATATTTTGAAGGGAAAATTTTACTCAGCATTCTCACTCTGTTTCCAAGTGCCGGATTGAAATTCCTGCTTCTTTCACTGTAAAACCGATTTGAGCTAATACCTCCGCATGTATATGTATGGAGTGTAATTTGCAAATAAATAGAAACTTTGTGTTCCCAGCAAGCTAGGTGAAGGACTGCTTTCACTCACACTTATCTCTCAGATCTGAGCATTTCGAGAGACTTTCGTTCACCTAGCGGTAAGGGAATAGGTTGCAGGAGAAACTTTTACTCTGTTTTCTCAGTCTTTTTCCTAGTTCCACTTTGAAGTTCCTGCAGTTTTCACTATAAACCCGAGTTGGAGCTAGTACTTCCCCATATATATTTATGGAGTGTAGTTTGCAACTGTAAAGAAACTATGTGTTCCCAACAAGCTAGCTGAAGGACGGCTTTCACATAAACTTAACTCTCAGAACTGAGCATGTGGAGAGAAGTTCGTTCATGTAGCACAAAGAAACGTTTTCAGGAGAAACTTTTACTCTGGATTCTCAGCATTTTTCCTAGTGCCGTTTTGAAGTTCCTGCAGTGTTCACTGTAAAACCCATTTGGAGCTTGTACCACCCCATGTATATGTACAGATTGCAGTTTGCAACTGAAAAGAAACTTTGCGTTTTCAACAATCTATGTGAAGAATGGCTTTCATACACACTTATCTCTCAGAACTGAGCATGTGGAGAGACGTTCGTTCATCTAGCAAAAAGGGAACTGGTGGGAGGGGAAATTATACTCAGCCTTCTCAGTCCGTTTCCTAGTGCCGGTTTGAATTTCAAGCAGTTTTCACTGTAAAACCGATTTGAGCTTGTACCTCCCCATATATATGAATGGAGTGTAGATAGCAACTGAAAAGAAACTTTGTATTCCCAACAAGCTAGGTGAAGGACGCCTTTCACACACACTTATCTCTCATAACTGAGCATGCGGAGTGACGTTCGTTCACCTAGCTCAAACGGAACGGGTTGCAGGAGAAAGTTTTACTCTGGGTTCTGAGTCTGTTTCCTAGTGCCGGTTTGAAGTTCCTGCAGTTTTCCCTGTAAAACCCAGTTGGAGCTAGTAATTACCCATATACATGTTTGGAGTGTTTTTTGCAACTGAAAAGAAACTTTGTGTTCCCGTCAAGCTAGGTGAAGCACGCCTTTCATACACACTTATCTCTTAGAACTGAGCATGTGGAGAGACGTTCGTTCAGCTAGCACAAAGGGAACGGTTTGCAGGAGAAACTTTTACTCTGGTTTCTCAGTTTGTTTCCTAGTGCCGGTTTGAAGTTCCTGCAGTTTTCACTGTAAAACCGAGTTGGATGTAGTCACACCGCATATATATGTATGGATTGTAGTTTGCCACTGAAAAGTAATTACGTGTTCCCAACAAGCTAGGTGAAGGACGGCTTTCACACACACTTATCTCTCAGAACTGAGCAGGTGGAGAGACGTTCTTTCAAGTAGCACAAAGGGAACGGTTTACAGGAGTAACATTTACTCTGGTTTCTCAGTGTGTTTCCTAGTACCGGTTTGAAGTTCGTGCAGTTTTCACTGTAAAACCGATTTGGAGCTTCTACCCCCCCTTATATTGATGGAGTGTAGTTTCCAACTTAAAGAAATTTGTTATCCCAACAAGCTTGGTGGTGGACTGCTTTCTCACACACTTATCTCTCAGAACTGAGCATGTGGAAAGACGTTCGTTCATCTAGCTCAAATGGAACGGTTGAAAGGGGAAATTTTACTCAGATTTCTCAGTCCGTTTCATAATGCCGGTTTGAAGTTCCTGTAGTTTTCACTGTAAAACCGATTTGGAGCTAGTACCACCCCATATAAATGTATGGAATGTAGTTTGCAACTGAAAAGAAACTTTGTGTTTCAAACAAGCTAGGTGAAGAACGGCTTTCACACACACTTATCTCTCAGAACTGAGCATGTGGAGAGACGTTCGTTGACCTAGCACAAAGGGAATTGGTTGGAGGAGAAACTTTTACTCTGGGTTCTAAGTCTGTTTCCAATTGCAGGTTTGAATTTCCTGCACTTTTCACTGTAAAACCGAGTTGGAGGTAGTACCTACCCATTATATGTAAGGATTGTAGTTTGCAACTGGAAAGAAACTATGTGTTCCCAACAAGCTAGGTGAAGGACGGCTTTCACATAAACTTAACTCTCAGAACTGAGCATGTGGAGAGACGTTCGTTCATCTAGCACAAAGGAAAGGTTTTTCAAGTGAAACATTTACTCTGGATTCTCAGCATTTTTCCTAGTGCCGTTTTGAAGTTCCTGCAGTGTTCACTGTAAAACCCATTTGGAGCTAGTACCACCCCATATATATGTACAGATTGCAGTTTGCAACTGAAAAGAAACTTTGCGTTTTCAACAATCTATGTGAAGAATGGCTTTCACACACACTTATCTCTCAGAACTGAGCATGTGGAAAGACGTTCATTCATCTAGCACAAATGGAACGGTTTGCAGTAGAAAATATTCTCTGGTTACTCAATCTGTTTCCTAGTGCCTGTTAGAAGTTACTGTACATTTCACTGTAAACCCGATTTGGAGCTAGTATGTCCCCTTATATATGTATGGTTTGTGGTTTGCAACTGAATAGAATCTTTGTGTTCCCATCTAGCCAGGTGAAAGACGGCTTTCACACACACATATCTCACCGATCTGAGCATCTGGAGAGACGTTCATTCATCTAGCACAAAGGGAACGGGTGTCAGGGGAACATTTTACTCTGGTTTCTCAGTGTGTTTCCAAGTGTCGGATGGAAGTTCCTGCAGTTTTCTCTGTAAAACCGTGTTGGAGCTAGTACCTACCCATATATATATATGGAGTGTAGATTGCAACTGAGAAGAATCTTTGTGTTCCCAACGAGATAGGTGAAGGACGGCTTTCACACACACTTATCTCTCAGATCTGAGCATGTGGAGAGACGTTCGTTCACCTAGCAAAAAGAGAACGGTTTGCAGGGAAACTTTTACTCTGGTTTCTCAATCTGTTTCCTAGTGCCGGTTTGAAGTTCCTGCAGTTTTCTCTGTAAAACCGAGTTGGAACTAACACACCCCCATATATTTTTGGAGTGTAGTTTGCAACTTAAAAGAAACTTTGTGTTACCAACAAGGTTGGTGATTGACTGTTTTCACACACACTTATCTCTCAGAACTGAGCATGTGGATAGACGTCCGTTCATCTAGCACAAAGGGAATATTTTGAAGGGAAAATTTTACTCAGCATTCTCACTCTGTTTCCAAGTGCCGGATTGAAATTCCTGCTTCTTTCACTGTAAAACCGATTTGAGCTAATACCTCCGCATGTATATGTATGGAGTGTAATTTGCAAATAAATAGAAACTTTGTGTTCCCAGCAAGCTAGGTGAAGGACTGCTTTCACTCACACTTATCTCTCAGATCTGAGCATTTCGAGAGACTTTCGTTCACCTAGCGGTAAGGGAATGGGTTGCAGGAGAAACTTTTACTCTGTTTTCTCAGTCTTTTTCCTAGTTCCACTTTGAAGTTCCTGCAGTTTTCACTATAAACCCGAGTTGGAGCTAGTACTTCCCCATATATATTTATGGAGTGTAGTTTGCAACTGTAAAGAAACTATGTGTTCCCAACAAGCTAGCTGAAGGACGGCTTTCACATAAACTTAACTCTCAGAACTGAGCATGTGGAGAGAAGTTCGTTCATGTAGCACAAGAAACGTTTTCAGGAGAAACTTTTACTCTGGATTCTCAGCATTTTTCCTAGTGCCGTTTTGAAGTTCCTGCAGTGTTCACTGTAAAACCCATTTGGAGCTTGTACCACCCCATGTATATGTACAGATTGCAGTTTGCAACTGAAAAGAAACTTTGCGTTTTCAACAATCTATGTGAAGAATGGCTTTCATACACACTTATCTCTCAGAACTGAGCATGTGGAGAGACGTTCGTTCATCTAGCAAAAAGGGAACTGGTGGGAGGGGAAATTATACTCAGCCTTCTCAGTCCGTTTCCTAGAGCCGATTTGAATTTCTTACAGTTTTCACTGTAAAACCGATTTGAGCTAGTACCTCCCCAATATATATGAATGGAGTGTAGTTAGCAACTGAAAAGAAACTTTGTATTCTCAAAAAGCTAGGTGAAGGACGGCTTTCACACACATATATCTCTCATAACTGAGCATGCGGAGTGACGTTCGTTCACCTAGCACAAACGGAATGGGTTGCAGGAGAAACTTTTACTCTGGGTTCTGAGTCTGTTTCCTAGTGCCGGTTTGAAGTTCCTGCAATTTTCACTGTAAAACCGAGTTGGAGCTAGTATCTCCCCATATAAAATATGGAGTGTAATTTGCAACTGAAAAGAAACATTTTGTTCCCAACAAGCTTGGTGAAGTCGGCATTCACACCCACTTATATCTCAGAACAGAACATGTGGAGAGACGTTCGTTCATCTAACACAAATGGAACGGGTTGCAGGGGAAATTTGACTAAGCTTTCTCCGTTTGTTTCCTAGTGCCGTATTGAAGTTCCTGCAGTTTTCACTGTAAAAACTTGTTGGAGCCTGGACCTCCCCATATATATGTATGGTTTGTTGTTTGCAACTGAATAGAATCTTTGTGTTCCCAACAAGCTAGGTGTAGGACCGCTTTCATCCACAATTATCTTTCAGAACTGAGCATGTGGAGAGACGTTCGTTCATCTAGCACAAATTAATCGGGTTTCAGGAGAAACTTTTACCCTGGTTTCTCAGTATTTTTCCTGTTGCCGGTTTGAAGTTCCTGCAGATTTCACTGTAAAACCGATTTTGAGCTAGTACCTCCCCATATATATTTATGGAGTGTAGTTTGCAAATGAAAAGAAACTTTGTGTTCCCAACAAGCTAGTTGAAGTACGGCTTTCACACACACTTATTACTCAGAACAGAGAATGTGGAGAGACGTTCATTCATCTAGCACAAATGGAACGGATTGCAGGTGGAACTATTCTCTGGTTTCTCATTCTGTTTCCTAGTGCCGGTTTGAAGTACCTGCAGTTTTCACTGTAAACTCGAGTTGGAGCTATTACCTACCCTTATATATGTATGGTTTGTGGTTTGCAACTGAATTGAATCTTTTTATTCCGAACAAGCTATGTGAAGGACGGCTTTCACACACATTTTTCTCTCAGATCTGAGCATCTGGTGAGACGTTCATTCATCTAGCACAAAGGGAACGTGTTGCAGGGGAACATTTTACTCTGGTTTCTCAGTGTGTTTCCTAGTGTCGGTTGAAAGTTTGTGCAGTTTTCACTGTAAAACCGAGTTGGAGCTAGTACCTAACCATATATATGTATGGAGTGCAGTTTGCAACTGAGAAGAATCTTTGTGTTCCCAACAAGCTAGGTGAAGGACGGCTTTCACACACACTTATCTCTCAGAACTGAGCATGTGGAGAGACGTTCGTTTACCTAGCAAATATGGAACGTGTTGTAGGAGAAACTTTTACTCTGGATTCTCAGGGTGTTTCCTAGTGCCAGTTTGAAGTACCTGCAGTTTTCACTGTAAAACCCAGTTGGAGCTAGTACCTCCCAATATATATGAATGGAGTGTAGATTGCACGTGAAAAGAAACTTTTTGTTCCCAACAAGCTAGGTGAATGACGTCTTTCACACACACTTATCTCTCAGAACCGAGCATGCGGAGAGACTTTCGTTCATCTAGCACAATGGGAACGGGTAGCAGGAGAAACTATTACTCTGGTTTCTCAGTCTGTTTCATAGAGCAGGTTTGAAGTTCCTGCAGTTTTCAATGTAAAACCTAGTTGGAGATTATACCTCCCCTATATGTATGCAGTGTAGTTTGCAACTGAAAGAATCTTTGTGTTCCCAACAATCTATGTGAAGGACGGCATTCACACACCATTATCTCTTTGAACTGAGCATGTGGAGAGACGTTCGTTCATCTAGCAAAATGAGAACGGGTGGAAGTGGAAATTTTACTCAGCTTTCTCAGTCCGTTTCCTAGTGCCGGTTGGAATTTCCAGCAGTTTTCAATGTAAAACCGATTTCAGCTAGTACCTCCCCATATATATGAATGGAGTGTAGATAGCAACTGAAAAGAAACTTTGTGTTCCCAACAAGCTAGGTGAAGGACGCCTTTCACACACACATATCTCTCAGAAATGAGCATGCGGAGTGACGTTCGTTCACCTAGCTCAAACGGAACGGGTTGCAAGAGAAAGTTTTACTCTGGGTTCTGAGTCTGTTTCCTAGTGCCGGTTTGAAGTTCCTGCTGTTTTCCCTGTAAAACCCATTTGGAGCTAGTACCTACCCATATATATGTATGGAGAGTTTATTGCAACTGAAAAGAAACTTTGTGTTCCCGACAAGCTAGGTGAAGGACGCCTTTCATACACACTTACCTCTCAGAAATGAGCATGTGGAGAGACGTTCATTCATCTTGCAAAATGTGAACGTGTTGCAGGGGAATATTTTACTCTGGTTTCTCAGTGTGTTTCCTAGAGTCGGATGGAAGTTCCTGCTGTTTTCTCTGTAAATCCGAGTTGGAACTAGTACCTACCCATATATATGTATGGATTGCAGTTTGCAACTGAAAAGAAACTTTGTGTTCCCAACAAGCTAGGTGAAGGACGGCTTTCACACACACATATCTCTCAGAACTGAGCATATGGAGAGACGTTCATTTACCTAGCAAATATGGAACGTGTTGCAGGAGAAACTTTTACTCTGGATTCTCAGTGTGTTTCCTAGTGCCAGTTTGAAGTACCTGCAGTTTTCACTGTAAAACCCTGTTGGAGCTAGTACCCCCAATATATATGAATGGAGTGTAGATTAGACGTGAAAAGAAACTTTTTGTTCCCAACAAGCTAGGTGAATGACGGCTTTCAGACACACTTATCTCTCAGAAACGAGCATGCGGAGAGACTTTCGTTCATCTAGCACAATGGGAACGGGTAGCAGGAGAAACTATTACTCTGGTTTCTCAGTCTGTTTCCTAGAGCCGGTTTGAAGTTCCTGCAGTTTTCAATGTAAAACCTAGTTGGAGATTATACCTCCCCTATATTTATGCAGTGTAGTTTGCAACTGAAAGAATCTTTGTGTTCCCAACAATCTATGTGAAGGACGGCATTCACACACAATTATCTCTTTGAACTGAGCATGTGGAGAGACGTTCGTTCATCTAGCAAAATGGGAACGGGTGGAAGTGGAAATTTTACTCAGCTTTCTCAGTCCGTTTCCTAGTGCCGGTTTGAATTTCAAGCAGTTTTCACTGTAAAACCGATTTGAGCTAGTACCTCCCCATATATATGAATGGAGTGTAGATAGCAACTGAAAAGAAACTTTGTATTCCCAACAAGCTAGGTGAAGGACGCCTTTCACACACACTTATCTCTCAGAACTGAGCATGCGGAGTGACGTTCGTTCACCTAGCTCAAACGGAACGGGTTGCAGGAGAAAGTTTTACTCTGGGTTCTGAGTCTGTTTCCTAGTGCCGGTTTGAAGTTCCTGCAGTTTTCCCTGTAAAACCCAGTTGGAGCTAGTAATTACCCATATACATGTTTCGAGTGTTTTTTGCAACTGAAAAGAAACTTTGTGTTCCCGTCAAGCTAGGTGAAGCACGCCTTTCATACACACTTATCTCTTAGAACTGAGCATGTGGAGAGACGTTCGTTCAGCTAGCACAAAGGGAACGGTTTGCAGGAGAAACTTTTACTCTGGTTTCTCAGTTTGTTTCCTAGTGCCGGTTTGAAGTTCCTGCAGTTTTCACTGTAAAACCGAGTTGGATGTAGTCACACCGCATATATATGTATGGATTGTAGTTTGCCACTGAAAAGTAATTACGTGTTCCCAACAAGCTAGGTGAAGGACGGCTTTCACACACACTTATCTCTCAGAACTGAGCAGGTGGAGAGACGTTCTTTCAAGTAGCACAAAGGGAACGGTTTACAGGAGTAACATTTACTCTGGTTTCTCAGTGTGTTTCCTAGTACCGGTTTGAAGTTCGTGCAGTTTTCACTGTAAAACCGATTTGGAGCTTCTACCCCCCCTTATATTGATGGAGTGTAGTTTCCAACTTAAAGAAATTTGTTATCCCAACAAGCTTGGTGGTGGACTGCTTTCTCACACACTTATCTCTCAGAACTGAGCATGTGGAAAGACGTTCGTTCATCTAGCTCAAATGGAACGGTTGAAAGGGGAAATTTTACTCAGATTTCTCAGTCCGTTTCATAATGCCGGTTTGAAGTTCCTGTAGTTTTCACTGTAAAACCGATTTGGAGCTAGTACCACCCCATATAAATGTATGGAATGTAGTTTGCAACTGAAAAGAAACTTTGTGTTTCAAACAAGCTAGGTGAAGAACGGCTTTCACACACACTTATCTCTCAGAACTGAGCATGTGGAGAGACGTTCGTTGACCTAGCACAAAGGGAATTGGTTGGAGGAGAAACTTTTACTCTGGGTTCTAAGTCTGTTTCCAATTGCAGGTTTGAATTTCCTGCACTTTTCACTGTAAAACCGAGTTGGAGGTAGTACCTACCCATTATATGTAAGGATTGTAGTTTGCAACTGGAAAGAAACTATGTGTTCCCAACAAGCTAGGTGAAGGACGGCTTTCACATAAACTTAACTCTCAGAACTGAGCATGTGGAGAGACGTTCGTTCATCTAGCACAAAGGAAAGGTTTTTCAAGTGAAACATTTACTCTGGATTCTCAGCATTTTTCCTAGTGCCGTTTTGAAGTTCCTGCAGTGTTCACTGTAAAACCCATTTGGAGCTAGTACCACCCCATATATATGTACAGATTGCAGTTTGCAACTGAAAAGAAACTTTGCGTTTTCAACAATCTATGTGAAGAATGGCTTTCACACACACTTATCTCTCAGAACTGAGCATGTGGAAAGACGTTCATTCATCTAGCACAAATGGAACGGTTTGCAGTAGAAAATATTCTCTGGTTACTCAATCTGTTTCCTAGTGCCTGTTAGAAGTTACTGTACATTTCACTGTAAACCCGATTTGGAGCTAGTATGTCCCCTTATATATGTATGGTTTGTGGTTTGCAACTGAATAGAATCTTTGTGTTCCCATCTAGCCAGGTGAAAGACGGCTTTCACACACACATATCTCACCGATCTGAGCATCTGGAGAGACGTTCATTCATCTAGCACAAAGGGAACGGGTGTCAGGGGAACATTTTACTCTGGTTTCTCAGTGTGTTTCCAAGTGTCGGATGGAAGTTCCTGCAGTTTTCTCTGTAAAACCGTGTTGGAGCTAGTACCTACCCATATATATATATGGAGTGTAGATTGCAACTGAGAAGAATCTTTGTGTTCCCAACGAGATAGGTGAAGGACGGCTTTCACACACACTTATCTCTCAGATCTGAGCATGTGGAGAGACGTTCGTTCACCTAGCAAAAAGAGAACGGTTTGCAGGGAAACTTTTACTCTGGTTTCTCAATCTGTTTCCTAGTGCCGGTTTGAAGTTCCTGCAGTTTTCTCTGTAAAACCGAG